>NC_091282.1:641602160-641910622 GCF_032444005.1 Ranitomeya imitator | reverse complement strand
GTGGGTCAGTTTCTATTATATCACTGGTAATTATGAATTATTATCCGCCAATGTGTAAGAATGACATGTTACCTAATAATTAAAATGATTCCTTATATTTTTTTCACATCGTGATTTTTATTATACGACATATTAATTATGTTTGCTTCACAGTTGATTCATATATTATGCACTTTTTGAGAGAGGTGATATCAAACTTTTTCTAAAAGTTGAAAAGAGAAAAAAATATTAGATAAATAAAAAGTTGATATTGTGTAAAATTTGGTTCATTATATATTACTTAGATTGCCAACTTTTATCACAAAAAGTAAAAAACATTCTATCTATTTATCTATTCTTCTATCTATCTGTCTGTCTGTCTGCCCGTCTATCTATCAATTTCTTTATGTCTCATATATATCCAGAAGAGTGGATTCAGCACTCCAAGGTCAAAAAATGTGAGTGGTTTATTATTATGGGGACGTTTTGTTCCAAGTGTGGAACTTTCTCACGCACTTGGAACAAAACATCCCAATAATAATGGGTCAATAAACCACTCACATTTTTTGACCTTGAAGTGCTGAATCCATTCTTCTGGATATTTTCGAGGTTTAGTTCTGCCTGGGGGCTGTGCACCCGTTATCTTTTGTTTGATGTTGCTAGAGCTGCACCTATTTTTTGTATCATATATATCTATTTTTCAATTAATTACCTCTCTATCCGTATATCTATCCATCTATCTATCATCTATCTATTATCTATCCATCATCTATCTATCTATCTATCTATCTATCATCATATATCTATTATCTATCTAATATCTTTTCTATCTATCTATCTATCTATCTATCTATTATCTTCCTATTATCTATCTATTATCTATCAACTATCTATCTATTTATCATCTATCCGTATATCTATCCATCTATCTATCTATTATCTATTTATCATCTATCATCTATCTATCATCTATCTAATATCTAATAACTTTTTTATCTATCTTTTATCTATCTACCTATTATCTTTCTATTATCTATCTATCTATCTATCTATCTATCTATCTATCTATCTATCTATCTATCTATCTATCTATCTATCATCTATCCGTATATCTATCCATCTATCTATCTATTATCTATCTATTATCTATCATCCATCTATTATCTATCTATTATCTATCATCTATTTATCTATTATTTATCTATTATCTATCTATCTTTCTATTATCTATTATCTATCATCTATCTAATATATTTTCTATCTATCTTTTATTTATCTTTCTATCTATCTATCTATCTTTCTATTATGTATCTATCTATCTATCTATCTATCTATCTATCTATCTATCTATTATCTACCTACCTATGTATCTATTATCTTTCTATTGCCTATATTTATCTATCTTTCTACTATCTATAATCTATTATCTATCTATTATCTCTCTATTATCTTTTTATCATCTATCTATTATCTATCTATCTATTATCTATCTATTATCTTTTATCTATCTATCTATCTATCTATCTATCTATCTATTATCTATCTATCTATTTTCTATCTATCTTTTTTATATCATAGTTTCCCTTATTTAATATGTGCTAAAGTAATCCAAAGTGATCAGTTTTAAGCTGTACATGATATCATTTAATGCAAAAACAAAAAACATTAATATTATTTGGAAAAAAAACCCTTTTATAGATATTTTTGTTTTAGGGCTTACTGGAAGAAGTCATTTTATGTTGTGAAAAAATGTATTATGAATTGCAATGTACAATGATTATTATTATTATTATTATTATTATTATTATTATTATTATTAATAATAATTTTAAGATCAGGTTAGACAATTTTAAGTGGTGTCAGTCTTAACAAAATTGAATCTTTAAATTGCTTTTTTTTAGAAAGTTTAGATAAATCTGGAGAACATTTAGTGAATAATTTGATTGAATACAAAGTGTTTTCCGTTATTCTTTTAGAATACCTGAATAAAATGATAGGATGTACTTATAGGTAAAAATTAAGGGTTATATTAGGGGCTGTATTGAAAAATGACCGTACTATTGCACTGTCGTGTGAACACAAAATTACAAATGTTGTAAAATACAAACAATCTACATTTCAGAATAGAAGGTGGGAAAATTTGATAGAAAACTATCAGATTTCATTATATAGGCATACAAATTAAAACTAATGAGTTATTTCTGTCATTTCAGGCAATTTCCGTGTCCACAAAAAAAAGCATTTTTTACAATATTCTTATTAATTGTATTACATTTTAGGATTTTTATGTTTTTTGAAAACAAAGTTTTCCCAGTGGAAACATGGTGATTATTATAATTAATTTATAGGCGCTGTACGATATTTATGTAAAAAATATTTCCTGTAATTTTACGAAACTGTAAAAAAGTGAAATAAACTTTAATTTTGAATTTAGACTTTGTTTTATTTTTTTGGGTAATTCCAAATGTAAAAATTACACACATAAAAAATGGATAAATAAAAAAATCAAGCCAAGTGGTGTCAGTCTTTTTTTTTTTAAAAAAAGACAGGAAATTTAGTGAATAATTGTTTAATGAAAGTATAAACTGTATAAAATTACAATTCATACTTTGTCTTTAATAATCTCGATCCATAGAACACTTGTCAAATTCAATAGAAACATTAAAAAACATAATACCAGGTTCTCGAGTAAAAATTGTAGTTATTAATTAGATATCTGTTGGATTTCAGTGAGTAATGTTTAGGTCCAGAGGGAATGGAACCTTATTGAAAGGGGACGTCTTTTTTTGGTGAGGGTTAATAGCTATACCATTATTGTGTGACTGAAATTTAGAAAGGGAAAGTAGATGGAGGGGGAAAGGGGAGGAATCTGATGTCTCCAGAGTCCGTGTGAGAGTATGTGGTTTGTTATCTGCAATAGTGGCCACTACGGATCCAGAAAAAAAATTGAATTTAGGTTTATTTTTTTTATTTGATTTTATTAATTTGACTCACAAAAGCCTTATATATGCCCTTTGGGGCACATTCACCTTCCACTACAAAACAATACAGTAGAATTGACCAACTGAGTCAAGATCCCTCTGTTTTTTACCTGTTACACCTTTTCATAGGAGTCATGACCAA
This sequence comes from Ranitomeya imitator, assembly GCF_032444005.1. Classification (NCBI taxonomy): domain Eukaryota; kingdom Metazoa; phylum Chordata; class Amphibia; order Anura; family Dendrobatidae; genus Ranitomeya; species Ranitomeya imitator. Next base: position 641,907,520 of record NC_091282.1, on the reverse strand, counting down.
AATGGCCTCAAAGATATGTTTTTGGAAACTGTTTTTTATCTATACTTGTAAAGTTGTTCAGGAAAGATAGTTTTTTCCTTTGTTCCTTAGTGGTTTCCGATGTAATATTGGCAAATAATGATAATTGCCAGAAGATGAAAAGAAGACTTAAAGTATTAAAAAACTAAGGAACCAAAGTTGATGTAGATAGTTGTCTTGGGAAGTGTGTTTTGTGCAAGGAGACCTGCACCAATGTTGACGGACATGGTTGACTAACTATTCTGATTAATGACAGAATCAATCACAATTGTTTTCCTTTTTTTTATTAAATACGCTCTAACTTTGGTGTAGCCAAAACTGGGACTTAAGCATGTGTACAGAAAAACACTTGAAAGCGAATATGTTAGCGCTATATAAAAAAAAATAAAGATTATTAAATGTCTTTGATAAAATATAGAGACTTTTTCATTTCATGGTTTGATACGTCCCAATTTTTTGTATTTTTTTAAATCAAATAAATGCCCTCTAAGTTTGGTGTAGCCAAAACCAGGACTTGCATGAATACATGAAAGCGATGACTTTAATAAAACATAGATACTATTTATTTTTTATTTCACGACTGGATCAATCCCAATTTTTTTTAATAGAATAAATGCCCTCTAATTTTGTTGCAGACATGACCAGGACTTGTATATCGAAGAACATTTGAAAGCAATGACTTTGATAAAACATAGATACTGGGTTTTTTTATTTCACAACATTTTAATGATTTTATATTGATCTTTAAATTATATTAATTGACAGTTATAGGTAAACAATTACATTTCCAAAAATGGTAAAATAATGCATATTAATAATTAAAAACCCAACTTTTTTCTTAAAGTTAATTTTTCCCCCCCAAAAAATGCTAAAGAGATATAAAACAGAAATACACCAGTTTATTGCCTGCAGAACAATCATGGCAACCGCTTGAGTTTTCCTAATAAACTGCAATTACGTACTACCTTCCATTGTTCAGGTCAATGTATGTAGGTTTTAAAGGCTTGTTATTCTCTGTCTTTAAGTCTCTTCGTATAGTCTCTGAGGGACTATAGGAGAGGCGGTTCCATATTATTTTATCATGTTAGTTAAGGAAGACATCTTCTGAGGCCACAGGACAATGCCCGTATGACTATTCAGGCTGAATGACCTTCTTCTCAGGCCGGTGACCTTTGTGATTGTACCGGAGAAATAGCACCTTTTTAGAAACCTTCACACATCGGAATTAAAAAAAAATGGACTTAATAAAGAGAGCAGGGGACAGAGGACTTACACAAGGCAACATGAATAGCCTTTCTGTCCATTAACTGGGAAAAGTTTGTTTAAATTCTTTTTATGTCTTTCTTGTCAGCCCCAGTGGGAAATCTGCTACCAGTTATTCTTCTCATCGGTTCCTCCAACCTCATACAATGATGTCCAGGAGTGGATACAGCACCAGGAAAGGTGGTGTTTATTTTTGCTTTAAGCCAACAATACCAGCAGATGGACTTTGATAGGATTAGTTTATTAATCCTCAAGTCGTGGTACAGAGAAAACGATCTATTATTTGAAAAAAAAAAGTTAATTTACTGGTGTTTTTGTGTTTTTTTTTTCCTCTCATAGAATGAATCAGCCTGTGAAAAAGTTTGAAAATTTTGAAAATTTAAAATTTTGAAATTGATCAATGTTGTACACAATTGGTTTAAATTTCAAATTTTGACCAAAAACTTTGAGATTCTGCCCATCTCTTCGAAATTATATTGTCTGTTTCAAGAAAAGTACATTTGTAATTTTGTTGGAGAATAATATGGGCTTTCGTCACCGTATTTTGAAAATATTCCCAGCAAAATTAATTAAGAACAAAATTTGTTTTTTTCTAAATTCTCTACTTAATTTTCTGAGAAGAATGTGATGGAAATATTTATATCTCTACTCTATGATACTAACTTTGTCACTGCGCTCAAATTTTTGTCAAGTCTGAGGGAAAATACTAGTGGGTGTGTTGAGGAACAAGAGAGTACATCTCTGGAGGACTACTCACATCCAATCCAATCAATAAACGCTGGAGATGACCTGATCAAGATTTTCTAAGGCCGGGATCACACGTGCGAGAAATACGTCCGAGTCTTGCATGGTAATACCTGCCATTGCCGCCGTCACTCATGAGTGGAGCGTCGGCCACATAGCAATACATGTAGCCGCACGCTCCGCTCCTGAGTGATGGCGGGAATGCCGGGTATTACTATGCGAGACTCGGACGTATTTTTTGCATGTGTGATCCCGGCCTAAGGGCTCATGCTCACTTGCGAAAAACTCGGATGAGTCTCGCATGTCAATACCCTGCAGTGCAACCGGCACTCAGATCAGAGCATGTGGCGCATAGCAATACATGCAGCTGCACGCTCCGCTCCTGAGTGTCGGGTGACGTGCGAGACTCATCTGAGTTTCTCGCAAGTGAGTATGAGCCCGTAGTCCGAATTCTTTTGTGGATTGAGTAAAATGGTGTCTGGCAGGCATTTTGCTGAATAGTAGAGGGTGGGATTAAAAAAATCATCTTGGCCGCTCACCGATCCCTCCACCTCAGCTCGTCATGTAGTGCTCCACGCTTTATCCTAGGCTCTCCCATCATCTTCACTGAGTAGACATCCATGTGTTGCATGTGCCATGACGTCATGATGTTGTGATATCTAAGGCGTTCTTGTTGCCTTAAAACCCAAGCCTTATGAGTCGAAGAGGACTTGTGGAGGACCAGACGTGAGGCTGTGATGGTAAAACAAGTGAGGAGCAAGGTATTATTTTTCACTCTATGATTATCATGCTCTGGGATATGGAAAGTCCCCAGATTAAGGAACATTGATATTTCGCATCAAATAATGTAAAAATAAATTGAATTTTCAGACAAAATTTGAGCGAACTATTCAATTGATCTGTCTGACTTGAGATCGGGGTCTACCTTCATGAAGAAGATCATTCAAATATGTCCGGTTCCTCATACAAGTCATGAATCTATCCATCCTCAGGCCTATCTAACAATTTTCAGCCCTGTTCACATAGGGAAATAGTGGAGTACCTTAAAAATTATATCACATGTTTGGCAGTCCTAAGGACACATTGTGGGAAAGGACCCAATTAAAATTGCAATTAGTGCGGTAGCTTTACTGTATGCAGATGTTGTAGTCACACCTAGTCCTAGGTACTGGTAGCACAAGAGAGCGTCCCTTCTATCATAAACTTCTTATAAATGGACTGTAGGGAGATGCAAAGGCATATTGTCAAAAAAAGACACTATAAGTGTACTAATAACTATCCCCATGACTAAATCAATTCTTTGCTGATAATGTAGAGAGGTCTGACACAATAGCATGCTTGCGCCAGCTGTTTTTTTGGAGGAGGACTATAAATTACATTTACCACTATGTATCAAAAGCTCTAAGAGTGTGTTCACACTACGTCTTTTTTCCATCTGTCAAAACATCAATGTTTCAAACAGAAGTAAACTCCACTTTTCTAATTTTTCATAGTTTTTTTCCTGGCATTTTCTGGATGTTTAAAAGAAAGATGAAAACACTAGTGGTTTTGAAGCAAACACAGTGATCAAAATGTCCAGGCATCTTCTGAGAGTTTTTTAGCCTTACGATTGGCTTGTATGTTAAAATATTGCGCTTCTTCCTAATAGGAAATGCTTGAAGGATGTATGTATTATTTTAAACTTTTTTTTAGGATTTTTTGGGAGCAATCTCTGAGTGTGAAGAGTTGGAAAAAAGATGGAGTGTAAACATACCTTAAGGCCTGTCCCACACGTCCAGATAATTCCGGTACCGGAAAAATAGGTACCGGAGTTATCCGTGTCCATGTGTCTGTGTGCTCACATGGCACATCAGTGTGGCACACGTGCGGCAGCCGTGTGCCACCCGTGTGCCAACTGAGGACCACACGGACCGTGCAGGAGACAACGCTACAGTTAAGCGCTGTCCCCTGCTTATGTTGCTGAGTCCAGAATTCATTCCTTCTTCCCAGCAGCGTTCGCTGGAGAGAAGGAATGAAAAATCTTTTTTTTTTCTTTTACCTTAAAAATAAAGTTTGTGAGTACCCTCCCGCCTCCCATCCCCTGTGCCACCCCCCCCACCCCCCGGTTGCCAGGAAATACTCACCCAGTTCCAGGTGTCTCCTCTCAGCGCCGGCAGCAGGCCCTGTGTGAGCGGTCACGTGGTCCCGCTCATTACAGTGAGGAATATGCGCACCTCAGGCAGGGGACAGCGCTGTCCCTCCTGCACGGTCCGTGTGGTCCTCAGGCAGCACACGGGTGGCACACGGCTGCCGCACGTGTGCCACACTGATGTGCCCCGTGAGCACACGGACACGAATAACTGCGGTCCGAATTATCTGGACGTGTGAGACTGGCCTCAAACCCATCCCCAAATCAAGACCAGCATGGAAAAATGCCGGTCTTCATAAATTGGGTCTTTATTGTGCACACACCTAACAACCTCCATTGTAAAACCACGTTTTCATATGCTCAGTCTTTTGACAGTTTTTTTTTCTGCTTCTGGATTTTTAAAAACATCTGATGGGGAAGGAGAAAAAGGTGTGTCACTTTTTGATGGAAAATGCTCCAACGTAGACACTATCTACGCTAAAGGTCTCAAAATCGATGCAGAAAAAATACTCTCCCAAAATGCTTCAAAAGCTTTTACAAATCTTCTTAAGGAAATTAAAAGTTTTTGAAGTTTTTTAAAGGGGATTTGGGGAGGGTTCCTCTCAGTTTCTACTGTTTCCACTCCAAAAAGACTCCGTGTGCACATCACCCTCCAGGAAAAGAAAAACTCCCCAAAGCAGGATAGGTTACTGAAGCAGTTTCTGCTTGAAAAACCTCATGGTTTTTGAACTCGTCAACATTTTCTCAAGTGGTTTGAAACTTTTTTGTATAGTTTTTTCACAACGCTTTTTTTTTCATTGGAAAATGCTAATCTAGAGCAGATTCCATCACAAGACTCTTTTTTTTTTCCACCAGCCATTATATAAAACCTGGAGTGCTGGAAACACTGAACATAGGAATGCCAAAGAGGATTTACAACAGAAATGAGTATGAAGAGTCTTTTAAGGCCGGTTTCACATGTCAGTGGCTCCGGTACGTGAGGTGACAGTTTCCTCACGTACTGGAGCCACTGACACACGTAGAAGCATTAAAATCAATGCATCTGTGCAGATGTCATTGATTTTTTGCGGACCATGTCTCCGTGTGCCAAACACGGAGACATGTCAGTGTTCGTGGGAGCGCATGTATTACACGGACCCATTAAAGTCCGTTGTCCGTGTGCAGTCTGTGTGCTGTGCAGGAGACAGCGCTCCAGTAAGCGCTGTCCCCCCACATGGTGCTGAAGCCGCGATTCATATCTTCTGTGCAGCAGCGTTTGCTGTAAAGAAGATATGAATAATCCATTTTTTTGTGGTTTTTCGTGTATAAAATAAAGGTCCATGTCCCCACCCCCTGTGCGCCCTCCCCCCCCCCGCTGTTCTGAAAATACTCACCCGGCTCCCTCGTTGGCTGTCGCTGCTTCCTGTCCTGGCCGCACCTTCTACTGTATGCGGTCACGTGGGGCCGCCGATTACAGTCATGAATATGCGGCTCCATCTCCCATAGGGGTGGAGCCGCATATTCATTACTGTAAATGAGCGGCCCCGCGTGACCGCGTACAGTAGAAGGTGCGGCCAGGACAGGAAGCAGCGCCAGCCAACGAGGGAGCTGGGTGAGTATTTTCAGAACAGCAGGGGGGTGGGCGCACAGGAGGTGGGGACATGGACCTTTATTTTATACACGAAAAACCACAAAAAAAATGGATTATTCATATCTTCTTTACAGCAAACGCTGCTGCACAGAAGATATGAATCGCGGCTTCAGCACGATGCAGGGGACTGCGCTAAACTTTAGCGCTGTCTCCTGCGCAGTGCGTGTGGTACCCAGTGGGCACACGGGCGGCACACGTGTGCCGCACGTGTGCCACACTGATGTGCCACAGAAAGGCAGGGCCACACGGACACGGATAATTCCGGTACCGATTTTTTCCGGTACTGGAATTATCTGGATGTGTGGGACTGCCCTAAAGTAGTTTTTTAAGCCTCTTTCAGACACTTTTTTGGGGGCTATTAAAAAAAACTAAGTGTGCACATAGCCCTAATTGCTTATGAGATACCGGATGTAAAATTTGTTAATTTTTCCTGTTATATTATAATTAAAAAAATATCAAAAGTAACAAAAAATAAATAGATGACTACTCCAAAAAACGCAAAAAAAGTGTTTGTTTTTTTTAAACATCTTCCTATTATAACCAGAACTGTGAAATGGCAAAAAATGCAAAACACAAAATAAAATGTGAGGGTGTGAACATTTGCATGAAATAAAACCTTTTTTTTTTTTTTTAAGTTCTTGCAAATTCCTAATAAAAAAAATGGGCCTCAGGAACCGCAAAAAATGTTGAAAAAAAGCTAGAAAAAAGTTTACATTCTTAGTGTAATTTTTTTTAACATGTGAACTAAAAATGTGAAATTTTATTACAAATTTAAATTTGGGAAAAATCTAAAAATTATTTGGGTCACTTGGTCTCTAGAAAACTATGATTTTTGCTCTCCCTCCTAAATTGCTTAACCCTCCATCCCCCGCTCCTTCCACGGTATAATGCCTATTTAATGCTCCTCTGTGAATCCCAGCTGACATGTGGGAAAATATATAGAATTACTTCCCACAGTATTTCGCGGGCACAAAATGCTGCAATGTTAAGGGTGCGATTTAATTTGCAGATGACGATTTTATAACTCTTTCATGACCTCGATGCCGGGTTGACACTTATCGGTGTTAAACAAAGACCCTTAATAGGCTCGTATTAATCCCAGCTGTCACTCTCTATCTGGTTATCTGTGTAGAGTGCAAGCTCCTGGGGGCAATGATATCCTAACCAGTTTAATGCCCTTATCTCTTCCTGCCAGCCGGCTGGGTTTAGAGGAACTGGGTCCAGGAGAACGATCAGGTTTGGGGATAACATTTGCTGTTTTTGGCACTCTCTTCTCCCTTTTTGTGATAATGGGGAACACAATTTTTTAGGAGTTAGGTCAGACAACTGTTCTTAACTAATTTTTGGATGCTGAATCCAGAAATGATCTCAGTTTTTCTCTATCACGTCAAGTTTTTGAACTATAGGATTTTTGTCTTCTCAAAAATATGTAAACTACTGTACCTAAAAAGTGTTTTTTTTAAATAGTACAAATATGAACAAAAAATGAAATATATAAGAAATAGGCATGACAAATATGTTTTTAACACTATCATTTTTTTTTTACCTTGCTCATCACTAACAGCACCAAGATTGGCAAGTTGGCAATGCATAAAATGTAGTTTAATACTCATGTTGCAACCAAGCGCATTGTAGCTCTCCAATAGTTTCTGAACATTTTCTTTGTAATTACTTGCACGTGTATTTCCAAGAAAGTTCTTGACGACGTCTTTGAATGATAACCAAGCATTCTTCTCAAGATCTGACATAGTCCCGGTGAACTGTTCATCTTTGATGAGCTGTCGAATTTGTGGACCATCAAACACACCAGCCTTGATTTTTTCAATGGACAGTCCAGGAAGTGCCAACATGATGTACTTAAAACAGTCGCCATCAGTTGGAATGCTTTTACAAATTGCTTCATGAGACCTAGTTTTATGTGCAGAGGTGGGAATAGTATATTCTTCCTGTCAACAAGTGGCTGATGTAGAATGTTAGGATCTCCAGGTTTAAGACCAGATCTTGGAGGCCAATTCGACTCAACCCAATGCTTTTCTCGAGCTCTGCTATCCCACATACAGAGAAAGCAGAGATACTTTGTGTACCCACGTTGCTGACCAAGAAGGAAGCAAACCATTTTAAGGTCAACACAGATGATCCAATTGTGTGTGTCATATTTCAATAACTCAATAACTCTCTTTACATCTCCATGTTCTTCACGAAGAGAGACAGAGTGCCCAATAGGGACTGCACCAAATAAATTGCCATTGTGTAGAAGGACACACTTAAGACTCCGCTTTGAGCTATCAATAAACAGTCGCCATTCATTTGGATTGTACATTGACAGCCCTAATTCTTGTAGTAAACCAGGAATATTATGGCAAAACACAAAACCGCTGTCACACCGAAAGTACTGCAAAAATGTACTTTCTCTAGTACGAAAGTATGATACCTTCGCTTAGGGTTGAGCGACTTTTGTTTTTATAGGATCGGGTCGGATTTCACGAAACCCGACTTTTTCAAAAGTCGGGTCGAGTGAAATCGGCCATCCTATAGAAAAGTCGGGGTCTGACTGATAGCTGACGGTAGATTTGCATATTCTATTTTACTTTTATTTTTCCTGTTAAATCCTGATGTTTTCATTAAAGAGAAGTAATAGTCTGTGGAATTACTTTTTTGCTCTCTCCACACCATGGGGATACCAAATGCCAACTTTTCACGTGTTCCTTTGGTCCACATCCGTAAACTCTCGACACACTGCTAGTGCAGCGCCCCAGAGATCTGGTTGTTGCAGTATGACACTCTGCCACTAAGGGGAGTGATGGTACGTCTGATGGCACTGAAGGAATTCTCCTGACCAGGTATCACCAGAACACATTACACTTCACACTCCGGCCACTAGGGGGAGCAAAAGGCTTTATTTATTGGGCCCCTCCTCACACTGGTAAAACTAGGGGTTGGATAGAAAGTTAGTCAGAAGCTGACTGGGTTGCATTCAGGCAACATCCCGTGGCAGAGGGTGTTGCAGGAAGAAGACACAGGGGGGTCCCTGTCAGGCGTGGGAACCTGGCAGGTGCCTAGTGAACAGAACAGAACGTTACGGAACTGCGCCTGCACCTCCTTGCGGCGGTATCCTAAGAAAGAGACACGAAGCGAAGGATATTGTGGAACAGTATAAACGAGATCAAGCAAAAAGGAGTACCAGTAGGAGTCGTGCCGTGAGACCGAGGCAACATCCTACTGAGGCGCATAGCCGGTGGCCGGAACACCGCGGGAGTAACTAACTTTAGGCCTTACTTCAAACTCCGCAGGACAGTTAATTATAGGTTGGCTGTCTACCTTAAATTTCCTAAGAAGACATAGGGGGCAACAGTGGGAGAGGGGCGTCTCTAGGGTCCCGGAAGACCTCCAGGCCTTCCCGTCATACGGGTGCGTCCTAGCCAAAACATACTGGGAGACGAGAAACTAGCAACACCTGGAACTAAAGAGAGAGAGAGAGCTGTAGAGAACGACGAACGAGAACAGCAGTTGTGAGGACTATTCCAAATGCTCAGCATGGTAGGACTACAACACACAGGCGCTAGTGGTGGGCAACGATCTCCATCTGCGAGGGAAACTCTGGAAGTGCCCATCAGGCCGGCCGGTCTCTGATAGCCCTGTTAAATGTGCTCTGGATTGAGGATCCTGAAGTCTTCAGTAAAGAGGTAAAGAGACTGCAACCTTGTGTCCTCGTTATTGACTGTACCCTACACCATTACCATCCACATTACTGGGAAGCCCTGGGGACATACTTCACCTTTGGGAAGGTATACCATCCAGCTGCTATTCCATCACCCCAGCGGACCCCACAGCAGCGTCGGTCACCCTGACCGAACACCACAGGTGGCGTCACGAACCCCTGACAGACTGCACCACCTTTATTGGACGCCCCTTAGCAGGGTCACGGACCGGGTCTAGCCACCGTGACAGCATCAGAACCGAACCAGAGAGGCCCGGTACCGAGAACTCGTGGCCCTGTGTCTGGGGGCGATCCACTTGCACACTATGTGAGGGGCCCATGGCTTATCTTGATCACCGAGTTTTACTTTAAAATATGCAAAATATGCTTGTTTGACAAATGCACTGATGTTTGCCCTTTGAACTGGAATGGTGAAAACACCACAAATATAGCAGAAGGAGTCAGGGTTGTTTAGGCATTTACGACGAGAGGAAGAAAGAGCAGACATGATCTGAAACAAAGGAAATATGTACATATGTAAATAAAACACTGAGATGGAAAGTTACCAGCTTTGAAAACTAACAAAGAAAAAAATCATAAAAGATATAGAAATTACAACTAAGCGCCCAATGTAAAGAGAAAAGCTATCACAAATCCTATTTATTCCTACTATGATAAATTTTTTGTGTAAAGATATTGATAGTTATGACGTATTGGGAGCTGCACACACCTCTCACCACACGGTCTCAGTTGTGACTACTCTTACAAGTTGCCACGTAGCTCTATACGAGTCGAATTGTAATCAGATAATAAGTCTTATTACAGATATCAGTGCAATTGTGCTTCTCTGGCAGGTAAGTTGTGGAGGAAAAACTTGACGTGCTAGAAAAAAACTGACTACATTTTTGGAATCAGCATGCCAATTTTAGTATAAATCAGCTCAAAAACCTAACTCAACAGAATTTTTTTTTCAAATTGTTCCCCAGTGGATCATTGGAACACATCAGACTCCAAGAAGGAAGTGACAAAAAATGGTGCTTGAAGGTATTTTACACTCTCCGCCGAGGTGTGAAAATTTTATCAGATTTTACATTCAAGTCCCTTAAAGAAAAAAAGAAAAAGAAAAAATTTTACAAAAATGAATAAACATCTGCTGATTTTCAAAAATTGTTTCCTTCTTCATGGCCAACAGTTTCATAAAACATTTCAACATTATTTCAGCCAATCGTAGTAGACCAGTTACACATTCTAAAGGGCTTAATGTCAGGATGGGTTAATTTTTTTTGTGAGGAATTTTTCATTTATAACTGTCCGCCACCGAGCTTTGGTCTATCTCTTTAAGGCTGCCGTCACACATTTAGTATTTGGTCAGTATTTTACATCAGTATTTGTAGCCAAAACCAGGAGTGGGTGATAAATGCAGAAGTGGTGCATATGTTTCTATTATACTTTTCCTCTAATTGTTCCACTCCTGGTTTTGGCTTACAAATTCTGATGTAAAATACTGACCAAATACTGATAGTGTGACGGCAGCCTAAATGGGAGCAGGAATCTCATTGTCCTCCTTTTATCAATTAGTAATTGCTTAGTCCTGATTTCTGTCCAATAAGATTAATATTTATTTGCTGTAACTTAAAAAAAGGTTTCCTTCACCGTGTGCAAATCTGTTTTTCCGGAAAGTTGGCACAAGCTTTAATATTAACTATTGTAAAAAATAAATAAATGTAAAAAATCATTAATTAGGGAGCTATATGGGGATTACTTTCAATTTTCCTCCATAAGCCAATGTTTTTGATGATAATCCATGAGAATTTTGTAGTTACTGGTATTATACAGTATTTTATTTCACCTATAGGCAAAGAGGGAAAATCATTTTTTTTGTGTTGGAAACCCATTATGGGGAATGACAGAAGTGATAAGATTGTGAAATAGATCCGGTAAATTCCTATGAAGTTAGAATATGAAAAATAAAAAATAGGAAAAGCAAATATCCTATATAAGAGCACCATCTAGTGGCAGTAGGATGTTTTGCTGCACAAAGTACCTACTCTATCTATCTATCTATCTATCTATCTATCTATCTATCTATCTATCTATCTATCTATCTATCTATCAATCTATTATCTATCTATCTATCTATCTATCTATCTATCTAAGAAATAGAAAAATAGAGCAGCCCATTCAGCATGGAAAGACTCTGGGTGCAAAAAAGCTTCCACGGGCATAAACCAAACCTTGCGTGTAATAGTCCAAAAAAGGAAGCAGCACATCACTGTCTGTGAATAAGGAGCTATTTTATTTAGCCCATGATGGCCACGTTTCGGTTCAGTGTAGCGAACATTTTTCACTGCTTGTGTGTGTAAGGAGGAGAGCCAGCCTCGGCGTGCCTTTCTGGGACGAGTCCGGAACAATCGGTGCTGTCACCCAAGTTGCAGGGGGGAGAGTATAGTGCCCCGGACAGACCTTTGAACTTGAGATCAGGGGGCATGAAGGGTATAAGAGGGGGACAGTGCATGGGAACGAGAGCTCGGTTAGCGGGATGCTGTGGTGTGCAGAGGCAGAGTGAGAGCCCTCCCATGCTGTTCAGTCAGGACAAAGTAGGCTCAAGTCAGAGAGGCCTACGGAGGCTTACCGGAGACTGTAGGAAGAGACGTCTCCTGAGATCCGTGACATCCACTCCCGCAGGGTCACTGAGCATGAGTGAGCCCTCCCCACAACCAGACCACAGGGGGCGCAGTTCGAGTCTCGAGATCCCGGCCGTGAACCGAGTGCGGCAATTGAACGTATGCGCTGCCGCCTGCATTAGCGTTGTGCCGACACTTAAAAAGAAAAGACTGTCCTCTCTCCACATGACTCATCTTGGAAGCAATACCCGCGAAAGGACATTCCAGGATCCCTGAGGAGACCAGAACCCAGGACCCATTTCAGACCAGGATGACGGCGGATTCTTCAAGTGTTCAGGCCGGAACGCCACCATTATCTTCACCAAGACTGATCCTCATCCACACCGGACTGACAAGTTTGATACCTTTAAACTTTCCTCAGCTCTTTATTGCCCCTGCTATACCTACGTCCACCAGACACAGTTTATTACCCTTTTCCCTCTCATCTACTCTCTCCCTGCATGAGGTAACGCTGTTTCATTAAATTCCCCTGTTATCCCTTGCTCTGCGTCTGAGCATTACTGCATCCTGATACTTGCTGACACTTGGCGTAGTCGGCAGGATGCAGTCTTCAGGTTCGGAGGAGCAGACCAAGCGTCTGGAGCACTCATCAGGTCCAATATCTCCTTAGGGGCTATGCGGATTAACTTGCCAAAGTTTAATGGGAACAATATTATGTCGTGGAGCTGGACAGAATGTATTAGGGGGATGATGGGAATGCACCCTATGGTGCCCACGATGCAGGCAGAGGTTGCTATAATGGCACTAGAGGGAGAGGCAAAAGATTCAGTGATGTTGAGACCTCCCCGACAGCGTGACACATTTGACAAGGTCCTACATATACTGGAGGAGACGCATGGAGACCCCACAGATGTAGGGGAGCTGAAGTTATGCTTGTTTAGTCGCATGCAGAGGGAGGGGAGAGAGTGAACCAGTATATGAACGTGTTGCAAGAGATTCACACAGCCGTGACCAGAAAAGGAGGGGTGGGAATAGGCCCCAATGACGTAGTACTCCAGGATCAGTTGGTGACTGAGAGACACCCTACTGAAACAGGCCCTGCGAGAGCGCTTGAGAGTGAACCCAAATATGATGATTGGAGAGGTGGGAGGTGAAGCGCGGGCGCGAGAGCAGGAGAAGGGGATAAAAGTACTGGTGGCGAAGGTTCGGAGCGGAGAGGTGGCCGTGAGCTTAGTTACTGAACCAGGCTGGGCCGAAGACCGGCGCAGGGAAATCTTAGCCATAAAGGAAGATTTGACAGAGACTAAGAAAAAAGTGACTTCCTTTAGTGTCCCAGAGACCAGAACTTACTCGGAGTCGAGATGAGGAGGAAGGATAGCTCGACAGGAAGAACTCCCTACCTGCTTTCTATGTGGAGAGCTTGGGGCATATGGCTCGCGTCTGCCTGCAAAGGGGACAGCCTCTACAGCGCCACCCATTAAACTAGGAGGCTCTGAGGCTGGGGGGGCACTGCCTGGAGCCAGAACAGTCAGCACGAAGAACCAGAAGTCCCACTAATCTAGTTTCAGTGTGTCTGTTAGTCTGGGCCAAAATCGATGGGCGAGCTGTGCGATGCCTGGTGGATACCAGTTCCCAAGTGACCAGAGGCATAATAATAATAATAATAATTTTATTTATATAGCGCCAACATATTCCGCAGTGCTTTACAAATTATAGAGGGGACTTATACAGACGATAGACATTACAGCATAACAGAAATCACAGTTCAAAATAGATACCAAGAGGAATGAGGGCCCTGCTCGCAAGCTTACAAACTATGAGGAAAAGGGGAGACACGAGAGGTGGATGGTAACAATTGCTTTAGTTATTCGGACCAGCCATAGTGTAAGGCTCAGGTGTTCATGTAAAGCTGCATGAACCAGTTAACTGCCTAAGTAGGTAGCAGTATAGACACAGAGGGCTAATAACTGCATAAAGTGTATGAGAACATGTTGCGAGGAATCTGATTATGTTTTTTTTGTTTTGTTTTGGTTTTTTTTGAATGGGCCACACAGGGATAGTTACAGTAGGTTAATGCGTTGAGGTGGTAGGCCAATCTGAACAAATGAGTTTTTAGGGCATGCTTAAAACTGTGGGGATTAATTGTATTAACCTAGGTAGTGCATTCCAAAGAATCGGCGCAGCACGTGTAAAGCGGCATACTATCAAAGACATTTCCCCGAGGCGATGAGGCCTGGATGGGGGCAAGTGATAAGATTGACGGCCGCCAATCAACTACCCATACCAGTCGCAGGGGTGGCATGGATGCAAATTAAGGTCTGCGGAAAGGATCTGGGCCGCAAAGGAGTGGTGCTGACTGCAAAGAAGTGGTGCAACCAGACAACCCCCACATGTACTTATGCTGGCTAACAGATGTAAATCATCTGCAGGGATGAAAACTAAATCTCCGAGCACTATAAAATACTCGTAGTACACCCGAGCATACTCGAGCGTACTCGATAAAATCTCGAGTAACGAGTATATTCGCTCATCACTATTTACCACCTGGGTTATTGGTCACATGGATGCTGGCTACCGTATGTGAAGGCAAGGTACCAGTGCGCTGTATAAGTTTAAGGGAAGAACCACTCATTTCGTCCCCCAGGAGTGAGTTAGCCCAAGTCATCGGCATGCCAGAAGAATTAATACTACCCCAGACAGTCCAATTAACCGCAAGGGAAGAAGACCCTTGAATGGTAGCTGTAAGAACTCTCTCTGCGTCAGAGCCATTCCAGCAAAAAGAAAGGCGGAAAATACTTGACCAGATGCGGGCTGAACTTACTGGGCTTACACCTAGTCAGATACAACAAGTGGATGTCCTGCTGGGATGCTATCGGGATGTGTTCGCTCAGCACGAAGAAGACTTCGGCTGTCCCACCGCTATCACCCATGAGATCCTAAAGGGACAAGCGGCCCCGTGAGAGAGCGCTATCGTCAGATTCCTCCACAGCTGTATCAGGAAGTAAAGGGGATGCTCTCTCAGATGCTACAGAATGACATGATCCTAGAAAGCCAGAGCCCGTGGGCCGCTCTAATAGTCCTTGTCAGAAAAAAAGACAGAACGCTTTGATTCTGTGTGGACTATCACAAATTAAACGTCTATACCGTACGAGATTCATATATAATAATGCAGTAAAAGAGAAGAAACTAATGCGGCACTCACCCCGAATTTGCTGTGAAGATTGTGATCTTTAATGGAGAAAGATGAAAATTACATCCATCAGGTACATATGAGGGTGCGGTATAGGAGCACGTGCTCCCTATCTGTATGTCTTTGGAATGTGGGAGGAAACCTGAGTACCCGGAGGAAACCCACGCAAATACGGAGAGAACATGCAAACTCTTTGCAGATGCTGTCCTTGGTGGGGTTTGAACCCAGGACTCCAGCGCTGCAAGGCTGTAGTGCTGACCACTGCACCACCGTGCTGCCCATATCCATATCCACTGCCCCGTGTAGATGAGTCCCTCTCTGCCCTTGGACACACAAAGTCTATGTTGGATCTGGCTAGTGGCTACTGGCAGGTGCCAATGTCAGAGCACGACCGAGCAAAGATGGCCTTCATACTACCAATGGGGCTGTTTGAATTTAATCGGATGCTGTTCGGGCTGGCAAATGCTGCAGGAACTTTTCAACGGCTAATGGAGAAGTGTCTAGGGCACCTTAATTTTGAAGCCACACTAATCTATCTGGACGACATAATCATTTATGC
This sequence comes from Ranitomeya imitator, assembly GCF_032444005.1. Classification (NCBI taxonomy): domain Eukaryota; kingdom Metazoa; phylum Chordata; class Amphibia; order Anura; family Dendrobatidae; genus Ranitomeya; species Ranitomeya imitator. Next base: position 641,891,667 of record NC_091282.1, on the reverse strand, counting down.
CGGCACATTTGATGAACATTTGCAATGACTAGAACAAGTACTGAGCCGACTTCAAGGGCATGGCCTAAAATTGAAGCCCATAAAATGCCACCTGTTCCGTACCCGGATTGAATATCTAGGGCACATAGTTTCAGCTGAATGGGTAAAACCATCCCCAGAGAAGATTGCAGCGGTACGAAACTGGCCCACTCCAAAGACCGTAAACGAAGTAAGAGCTTTCTTGGGACTAACTGGCTACTACCGGCGCCGGAATTTCCTGAAGAACTTCACACACATAGTGAACCGGTTGCTGGAACTGTTGAGAGGGGTTCCATCTGGAGTGAAGAATCAGGAGATACAATGAAGAGAACGGCAGGAACAGGCATTTCATACTCTAAAAACTGCCCTGACAGAGGCACCAGTGCTGGCCCATGCCGACTTTTTGCAGCCCTTCATTCTTCATACGCATGGCAGCCTGCAAGGACTAGGAGCAGTGTTGTCACAAATCCAAGATGGAAAAGAATGGGTGATTGCATATGCGAGTCGCTCCCTCCATGACTCCGAACGAAATCCCGACAATTACAGCTCATTCAAGTTGGAGCTGCTGGCAATGGTGTGGGCTATGACCGAAAAATTTGCGGAATATTTGGCAGGGTCCGAAGTGCTTCTGCATACTGACAATAACCCATTGGCTCATCTGGAGAATGCGAAGTTAGGGGCCTTAGAACAACGCTGGGTAGCAAGAATGGCAAAATTTCCATATGAAATCACTTACGGCCGAGGGGCCAAAACCACCCATGCAGACGCCATGTCCAGAGTCCCAGATTGACACCCTGATCCCAATTGGGTTGAAGAACTTAAGGATGAGGAAGTTCCTGTTTTTCGAGGTACTGTCAGGATATTGACAGCGACGCAGGATTAGGTACCGGCGGGTGTTCCAAAAAGTATCCTGAGACAGCCTCGTGATAAATGGGTAAGAATTCAACAAGAAGATGAGGAACTCACACGGATCTGGTCTTGCGTGGCCCAACAACAACTGCCCAGCAAGAGCGAGAGAGAAACTCTGACCACTGGGGCTTTGCAAATACTTTGGCAGTGGGAAAGTTTACATGTGAAAGACGGGCTCCTATACCGGCAGATTCAGCTACAGAAAGCTTTGCCCATTATCTGGCAAGTGGTGATTCCGGAAACACTGGTGCATGAAGAGGCCAATGAACAAGGAGCACACTTTGGTCCTGGAAAAACTCTACACTGGCTGCAAAAAACAGTTTATCATCCCCTACTGAAAACTGCGGTTGAAGAGGTGTGTCGGCAATGCAGGAACTGTGAGCTGACCAAACCACCAGAGCATCAGCCCCATTAGACATGCTGATGATTGACTATATAACAATAAGACCAGCTTGCCAAGGATATGAACACTACCTGGTGATGGTAGATCATTTCACTAAATTTGCGGTAGTGACTTCAACTCGAGATCAAACTGCAGAGTCTGCAGCACATACCATCTGCAAAAACTTCATTCAGGTATATGGATGTATGAAGGGAATACATTCAGATCAGGGAGCCTGCTTCCTGGGGAACGTAATGGAAGAGCTGCATCATTTATACCAGATTGAAAAGTCGCGAACGAGGCCTGTGAATGTTTTAACCGCACCCTCATCCAAATGTTGAGAACCTTAGATGAGGATCGTAAGGCCCGTTGGCCAGAGTTTGCACCAGAACTGGTGTGGGTATATAATAACAGAGTCCATAACACCACGGGACACACACCTTACTCCCCTATTTTTCAGCCGAGTCGGCAAAGAGATTACTGTGCTGGAGTTAGACCCTGAAGAGGATTACCCACGGACGGAGGTGTCCAATTGGGTGCGAGAATATCGGCATCGGCTTCAGACCCTGCACCGCCTAGTAAAGACTAGGTTTCAAGAATTGGAACATGTTGCAGCCACTGCGAGGGACAGCTTTGCAGGCCGGAGATCGGGTGCTGTGAGAGACAAGCATCCACGAAACAAGTTTGGTTACCGGTGGGAGAAACACCACACCGGGTCATGTGTCGAGTCTATTAAATCCAACCCGAAGAAGAAGAGAGTACCCACTTCCCATGTGGTTCATTGAAACATTGTTGTGAATTCTGCTTTTGGGCTCCCTCCGGTGGTTGTAGAGGGTAATGCAGTTGTGCCTGGACTGCAGGATTGGACAGGTGTATCTACTAATTGCAAGACTGACTGGGGTATATAGCTTTGCAGGACTCTTTAGTCCCTGCCAGTTGTCCATTGTTTTTGGAGGATTCACTTCCCTGCTGGTCTCTCCAGTTTGCTGTGCTTTTCTACAAAGATAAGTCCTGGCTTTGTTTTTGCTGTCCACCTGCTGTGGACCTTATAGTTCTGTGCATTTTCATGTTTGTCTTTTCCAGCTTTGTCTGTGAAGGATTTTTTGCAGCCAAGCTGTGTCTCTGGAGATGCAGATATACCCTCCATGTCTTTAGTCAGATGTGGTAATTTGTATTTTCTGTGGTGGATATTTTCTAGTGTTTTTTACTGACCGCATAGTACTCTGCTCTATTCTTTCTTTTTAGCTAGTATGGCCTCCTATGCTAAATTCTGATTTCATGTCTGCGTATGTTATTTCCCTCTCCTCTCACCATCAATATTTGTGGGGGGCTATCTATCCTTTGGGGATTTTCTCTGAGGCAAGATAGGTTTCCTGTTTCTGTCTTTAGGGGAAGTTAGTTCTGAGGCTGTGCCGAGGGGTCTAGGGAGTGTTAGGTACCCCCCACGGCTACTTCTAGTTGCGCTGCTAGGTTCAGGGTTTGCGGTCAGTACAGGGACCACCTTCTCCAGAGTCCATCTCATGCTGCTCCTAGGCCACCAGATCATAACAAACATGCTCCGGCCGTGTGTATCTCTTGATCAAATTGTAAAAGAAGAAGAAGAGACTCCTCCTGCTGAGAGCCCTGTTATGACCTGGTGGTGAGGACAATAATGGATCTGGTGGTTAAGAGCACACGGAATGACCTGATAGTTACTAATAATACAGGACAAGCTCTGAGACGTGGGAACTCTGCTGACCGCAATCCCTAATCCTATCACACACACTAGAAATAGCCGTGGAGCGCTCCTGACGCTCCCTAGGCGCCTCGTCACAGCCTAAGGAACTAGCTAGCCCTAAAGATAGAAAAATAAAGCCTACCTTGCCTCAGAGAAATTCCCCAAAGGAACAGGCAGCCCCCCACATATAATGACTGTGAGTTAAGATGAAAATTACAAACACAGAGATGAAATAGATTTAGCAAAGTGAGGCCCGACTTACTGAACAGACAGAGGATAGGAAAGGTAACTTTGCGGTCAGCACAAAAAACTACAAAAAGACCACGCAGAGGGCGCAAAAAGACCCTCTGCACCGACTCACGTTGCGGAGGCGCTCCCTCTGCGTCCCAGAGCTTCCAGCAAGCAAGACAAAATCAAAATAGCAAGCTGGACAGAAAAAATAGCAAACAGAGAAAAACAAGCAGGAACTTAGCTTCTGCTGAGAAGACAGGTCACAAGAACGATCCAGGAGTGAACTAGACCAATACTGGAACATTGACAGGTGGCATGGAGCAATGATCTAGGTGGAGTTAAATAGAGCAGCCAGCTAACGAATTAACCTCGTCACCTGTGGAAGGAACCTCAGAAGCCGCCGCCCCACTCACAACCACCAGAGGAAGCCCATGGACAGAACCAGCCGAAGTACCATTCATGACCACAGGAGGGAGCTTAACAACAGAATTCACAACAGACCCCACCCGTGAATCAAGTTGAGGAAGAAGAATGTGAAGAACAGTTGTCAGTGGAAGAAAAAGTAGAAATGACACCTGAGACATCTTAGACTTCAGAGACTCCTGTAATTCCCGAAATGACTGTTCAACCTGTATTGGGCGTGTCCCCAGCCCTGTCAGTCCAACCAAATTCATCCACCTCTCAGGACTCGACAGAGACTCCCAGTTTACGTTGCTCTGAACGTTCAACCGCAGGAACGTTTTGACCTGGAACCTTTCATCTGGAGATAAATTGTGCAAGGAATAGGAGAATGTAAATGCCTGCTGCAAGAGATCTCGCCTGCGGAATGGCGAGCACAAAGGAAGGGGAAATGTAAGGAGGAGAGCCAGCCTCGGCGTGCCTTGTGCGGGATGAGTCCAGAACCTTTGGTTCTGTCACCCAAGTTACAGGGGGGAGAGTTTAGTGCCCTGGACAGACCTTTGAACTTGAGATCAGGGGGCATGAAGGGTATAAGAGGAAGACAGTGCGTGGGAATGAGAGCTCAGTTGGCGGAAAGCTGTGCTGTGCAGAGGCAGAGTGAGAGCCCTCCGGCGCTGTTCAGTCAGGACAAAGTAGGCTCAAGTCAGAGAGGCTTACAGAGACTTACTGGAGACTGTAGGAAGAGACATCTCCTGAGATCCCTGACATCCACTCCCGCAGTGTCACTGAGCGTGAGTGAGCCCTTCCCAAGACCAGATTTCAGGTGGCGCAGTTCGAGTTTCAAGATCCCGGCCGTGAACAAGTGTGGCCATTGAACGTATGCGCTCCCGCCTGCATTAGTGTTGTGTCGACGCTTAAAAAGAAAGGACTGTCCTCTCTCCGGCGTGACCCATCTTGGAACCAGGACCCGCTAAAGGACATTTCAGGATGCCCGACGACACCGGAACCCGGGACCCATCACAGACCAGGACGTCGCCGGATTCTTCAAGCGTTCAGGCTGGAACGCCACCGCTATCTTCACTGAGACTGATTGTCATCCACGCCGGACTGATATGTTTGATACCCTTGAGCTTTCCTCAACTCTTTATTGCCCCTGCTATACCTACATCCACTAGACAGTTTTATTATCCTTTTCCCTCTCGTCTACTCTCTCCCTGCATGGAGCAGCGCTGTTTCATTAAATTCCTTTGGTAACCCTTGCTCTGCCTCATACCATTACTGCATCCTGATACCTGCTCACATGTGGACCACCTATGTGTAGCAGGACTTTATGATGTTGGGAGCTCGGAGCTCTGCTACTATGTTATCTGAGCCGGGAGTGACAGCGCCCTCTTCAGAACTGCTAGGTAGAGAGGGAATATGCAAGCCCAACAGGCACTGTTGGAGTTACTGCAATTAACCTGAAAAAGATGGAATATTTCTGTTGGACTGGAATCCCACCTTGACCAGTCTGGTTATGTGTGAGGGACCCAGACTTTGCTGCCATACAGGAGGATTGAGGTGATGATGACATACCAGATTTTTAGCGAGACCCTCACTAGCGGCTTCAGATGGTAGAGTTTCCTTTGGATGGCATAGAAGGTTTTCCAGGTTTGGTCAACTTGTTTGAAGCTCCCTGACTGGTGAATTTCTAGGCCAAGGTAGGTGTAGTTGTCTATTCCTGTAAGGGCACAGTTGTTTAGCACAAATGAAGGGTGCTGGTCTGATCTTGACTTTCTCCTTTGGAACACCATGATGTTGATTTTCTTTGGGTTGATCGGTAGTGCTCATGTGGAGCTGAATTTCTCTAAGATTTTCAGGTTGTCTTGGAGGCCTTTCTTGGTTGTTTCCCTTATACTATTATATATCATTTTGGAAGTATTACAACTTTCTTGGTTGATAGCAGCAGTAGGTCATCTGCATACAGCAAGAATTTCACCTGAAGTCATGATTCCAGAGAGGTGGCTAGCTCATTAATGTAAATGTTGAAGACCATTGGACTTCGGCTGCAGCGCTGTCTGACTCCGCGGCTCTGCTGGAAATTAACTGTCATGATGTGACATGACCCAATGGGGGGTTGGTCAACGGACAGTGTAACACACACACAACGGGATGGAAATAAGGAGAGGAAGGGCTCCCGACTGGGAAATGGGGGATGTCACAACCTGAGCTCAAACCTCAGCCTGTTCCTGCACTCCCATAATGCCCTAAGTGGGTCCTTCCCCCCACCACAGTCAGGAACCTCATCCCTCGCCGTCACCTAGCACTGCCCTGGCTAGTGCACTGGCTGGCAAGGGGGGCTAGCCACACCACTGTAGATAGTACCACACAGGGTACAGTGACAAACACGAAAGGGACATTGAATAAACACAACACTTAGCTTCCAGACACCGCTGTCAAGCTCCACACTGCAGATGACACAGAAACAGGACTCCAAACACCTGAAGTAGCTTACACCAGAGAGCTGCAACTGCACGGCTGGTCTCCATAGAGAATCAACAGTCAGCTGATGCATCAGGTGACCATTTTAATGATGGTGGGAGTGGTCACACCCCCATAAGCTGACCCAGCAACTCTGCAGTTACAGCAGATTGCCAGTTGGGGGAAAAACTGTGACATTAACCCTCGCTAGTCCTGAAAGGAAAAAGCTACATTTAAAACAGAGTGGAACCAGACCTGCCACGAATCCAAAAATGGATTGTGACATAAGTCATCCTTCATGGCTTGTCTCCCAGGGCCAGAAAGATTATACAGTCTGGACTTTGGTGGTTTAGCTCCGGGGGATAGATTAATAGGACAGTCATATGCACAATGAGGAGGCAAATCCTGACACCCCATCTCAGAGAAAATGTCCTCAAAACCAGACAAAAACGCAGCCTACATGGCTTGCCAAAACACCAATGGATTATGTTTCACCAACCAGGGAAGACCCAATACAATTGAGGTGGGAACACCGTCCAGGACATAGCAAGGCATTATCTTACAATGAACAGTCCCCACCCTCAGTCTTACATTATACACAATCTGAGTCAGAGCTTTCTGTGCAAGAGGTGCTAAGTCAATGACAAAGATGAAAATGGGCTTAACTAAAGTAGAGCAAGCAAGCCCATGAGTACTAGCAAACTCAGCATCAACCATGCTGACTCCAGCTACACTGTCAACAAATTCAGAAATATCCTCGGATTTGCTTTCCAGCACCACCTCTGCTGTCAGGACAAACCGGGAACTGCAGGTTGATGATAAATGCACCCCTTGCATATTCAACTCCAGACTACCAATGGTTAAACTAGTCTCCTTTTGCTTAGGTATCAAAGGACAGCCCTAATAAAATGTCCCTTTTTTCCACAATAAAACACACTCCCTTCTTTTTGCGAATCTCCGGGGAAATGTATGAAGCAGAGGCACCCTCTAACTGCATGGGTTCCTCTACCTTCCTCAGAACTGGTTCACTGCCAGACCGCTCCCCTGGCAACAGGGCAATACCCCAAAAAGGAGGCTCTGGAGGTCTTACCCACCTTTCCCGGAGGCATCTAACAACACATGTAGCCAACGACTCAGCAGTCCCCAAGGACTCAGGAGTTTTATACATTGCCAAAGCATCTTTCAACCTTTTAGTAAGGCCCTGAAGAAATTGACTTCTGAGAGCCAGATCATTCCATTTTGTATCAGTTGCCCATCTGCGGAATTCGGAGCTATATGTCTCCACTGACCAATTCCCCTGCTGAAGACGACATAACTTGGATTTAGCCAAAGGGACTCATCAGGGTCATCATAGATAAGGGCTAGAGCCCCCAAAAATCCCTACGCAGACTGGAGACAAACCGAATCCTACAGCAAAGAGAAAGCCCAAGGATCTCCTTGCAGCAGAGAGATCAAAACACCAATTAGTTGCTCCTCATTTCTGGAGGAGTGAGGACAAAGTTTAAAATACAGTTTGCAAGTTTCCTTGAACACAAAAAACTTGTCCTTACCTCCTGAAAACCTAACCGGGAGGGCAACCTTGGGTTCAGGCTGGACTGGCCTACCGGCAGAGACCCCAACATTAGCGACCTGCAGCCGCTGTTGCTGCTACTGAATGTCATAGTGGAGGTCATTCACTCCAGAGACAGACAGCGTAGCTGCTCTGCCAGCCTTGCAAACGGATCCACAACCAAAAGAAGAAAAAACACACCCAAGGGAAAAAACACACAAATAAAACCACTTGTCAGTTTTTTGTTTTTTTTTCTAAATATGCACGGCCGGTGATAATGTCACGCACAGTGTGGGAAGACTAAGTGCAACACGAAGGGATGAGAGGAAGGAACCCCAAACACAGAGACCTTCTGCAGCTAGATCGAGAGCAACTGCCTGTTGCATCTGACACACCTGTGACATCAGGGGTAGGAACACAATAATATAGTCCACCAGTATTACATTGTCATCAAAAATTCTTACAGCCAGAAGTGCTGCAGCGTGAGTGTGAACAGTTGAAGGATTTTGTTGCGGAAAGTCTGGAGAAGGGACATATCTGATCCTTATCTTCTCCCGTGGTGGCAGGGTTCTTCATCGTGATGAAAATAGATGGTAGTCTACCTCCCTGTTTAGAATTAAACCAATCCAATTGGTTTAGAATTACCATCCAAGATCCATACCCTCTTCCTCTGATTACAGATCTGTTCAGCCAGGTTGTGGGACCTAAGGTGTTCTCCAAGTTGGATTTAAGGGGGGCATACAACCTGGTTAAAATCAGAGAAGGGTATGAATGAAAAATGGTGTTCAATGCCCCTGAGGATCATTTCGAGAGTCTGGTCAGGCCTTTCGGTCTGACCAATGCACCTGCAGTATTCCAACATTTTATTAATGATATTTTCCATCATTTGGTGTGCAGATTTGTAGTGGTCTATCTGGGTGATAATTTGGTTTACTCACCTGATGTGGAGACACATCGGAGGCATGTTAAACAGGTGCTGCAAATATTAAGGGATAACAAACTATATGCCAAGCTAGAAAAATGTGTTTTCGCCTTCAAGGAGGTACAGTTTTTGGGGTACCTGTTGTCATCTTCGGGTTTCCAGATGGATCCGGACAAGGTCCATGCTGTGCTTAATTGGGACTATCCAGAGATCCTAAAGGCTCTACAACATTTTCTGGGCTTTACTAATTTTTGCAGGAAATTCATCGAAAGTTATTCATTAATTGTGAAACCCCTTACTGACATAGCAAGGAAGGGGTCGATTTTTCTAAACGGTCGGATGCTGCCCTGCAGGCTATTTACTCCTTAAAGAGCTTTGCCACGGTCCCTATGCTCAGTCAACCCAATTTTTCCTAACGCTTTGTTGTGAGGTTGATGCGTTGGAGGTGGGGGTTGGGGCTGTGTTGTCTCAGGATCTGTTCCCTGGTAAATGGCATCCATGCACTTTCTTTTCTAAGAAATTGTCTTCGGCTGAGAGAAATTATGACGTGCGCAATAGGGAGCGTTTACCGTTCCCTGGTAAATGGCATCCATGTGCTTTCTTTTCTAAGAAATTGTTTTCGACTGAGAGAAATTATGACGTGCGTAATAGGGAGCTTTAAGCGATTAAATTGGCATTTGAAGAATGGCGACATTGGTTGGAGGGGGCTGTCCATCCAATTACTGTTATTACTGACCATAATAATCCGCTAAACGTCGCAACCCTAGGCAAGCTAGATGGTCCCTGTTTGCATCTGACACCGCTGTGACATCAGGGGTAGGAACACAATAGTATAGTCTACAACTATTACATTGTTATCAAAAATTCTTACAGCCAGAAGAGCTGCAGCGTGAGTGTGAACAGTTGAAGGATTTTGTTACGGAAAGGTTCAATTTTGTTGTCACTATCCGTCCAGGGGCAAAAATGTAAAGGCTGATGCTTTGTCCCGAAGCTTCCCTGGGGGTGGTGACCATGAAAACCCTGGCCGATTTTGTATTCATTTTGGCATTGTACCCTGAGCTGGAGATTGAGGTGTTGGAGGCCCAGGGGGATGCCCCTGCCTCCTGCACTTCAGGAAGGTTATTTGTACCATCTAATCTGCCCTGCAAAGTAATGAAGGAACATCACAACTCTGTGCTTGCTGGTCATCCAGGTGGTAAGGCAGCTGCGGACCTCATTTCTCATAATATTTAGTGGCCGTGGTTGCATCGGGATGTGGTTGAACACGTATCTGCTTGTAGTATCTGCGCGTGTTCTAAAGTATCGTACACCCATCCATCTGGTACTCTTCTTCCACTACCTATTCCTAGCAGGCCATGGACACACTTGTCGATGGATTTTATTACTGACCTACTGGTATCTGCAGGCAAGACTGTGCGTTTGGTGGTTGTAGATAGGTTCAGTAAGATGGTTCACTTTGTTACATTACTGGCACTTCCGAATGCCAACACTCTTGCTCAGGTGTTTATAAATGAGATCGGGGTTCCCTCTGATGTCCTGTCAGATCGGGGGTCCCAAATTGTTTCCAACTTCTGGAGGGCATTCTATTCTGGACTGGGTGTGCAGCTGGCCTTTTCCTCTGCCCTCCATCCCCAGTCGAATGGACAGATCGAGCGTGTTAATCAGAATTTGTAGACTTACCTCAGGTGTTTTGTCTCAGATAATCAGAAGGATTGGTCATCCTGCTTACCGCTGACAGATTTTGCTATTAAGAATCATCATCAGAAGTCTTCCAGTAGGTCACCGTTTTTTGGTGCATACATTTACCATCCACAGTTTTGTACTTTTAGCTGGGGAGGAGCTTTGGGAGTTCATGAGGAGGAACGTTTTGCTTTGTCGCTGTCTTTGGTGTTGTGGTGGTGGGGGGTTCTCTGAGTAATTTGAAGATTATGGGAGACCGGTACAAACGTATTGCTGACAGAAAACTCTTGCCAGGTCCAGACCTGAATGTGAATGACTTTCTGTGGAATATCAAGTTGAGTGTTCCTTCCTGGAAGTTGGGTCCTAGATTTATTGGTCCCAATAAAATAACCACCCTCATTAACCCAACAGCATTTCATCTTGAGCTAACCCAGGCTCTTAAGATCCACAATGTCTTGCACTGGTCTCTGCTCAAGAAATATGTGGAACCTCTTGAGTCCTCACCCCTACCACCGCCCTTAATAATGGTTGATGGTAATCTAGAGTTTCAGATTTCAAGGATTGCAGATTGTCCCCTTCAACATCGTTCCCTACAATACTTGGTGCACAGGAAGGGTTATGGTCCAGATGAAAGGATGTGGTTTGGTTTTCAGCATAAGTGGTGAATGTCCCAGGCTGGTTCTTTCATTCCACACCTCTTATCCTGAGAATCCTGGTCCTGAGTGTGCGGAGGCCACTCATAGAAGGGGAGGGTACTGTCATGGGTGTGTCAGGTGCAACTGACAGTCGCTCTGCATCTGGCTGCAGAAGGTCTCTGCGTTTGGCATTGCAGACTCCTTCTTAATCCTTCTGACTTTTGGACCCAGTGGCAACCTCCCTCCGACTCTAATTGACACACCTGAATCTGGGTGTTTATAGACTCTCAGTCTGCCGGTTATATTCACATTTTCCCTTGTGAAAGCTTGGAGCTATAGCAGTCGGCTTACTTCCTCTTTGGTGAACTTGGAGGACGTTTGCTGTAACCTCTCTGGAGTCTGCTCAAGTTAAGTTTTTCTCCCTTGTTAGTCTCCCTGCTTGTCTTTAGTGTACAGTGGGGACTGACCAGTGTACATCCCCGCCCTTCCCTTTTTAGGGCCTATCTCTAGGGATATACAGGGCTTAGGTTTCCTGCTTGGCGGTTGGTGTGGAAACAAGGGACTGTAGGGTAGGCAGGGTGCTATTAGATCTGCTTAGGGGTCTCCACTCTCCCTTTTCCTAGTGTTTGGGCTTCTTTCCCCTCATCCCTTCGTGTTGCACTTAGTCTTCCCACACTGTGAGTGACACCTGAAGACACCAATCACCCTGTGCTGTATATTATAATTTGAATAGTGTCATGCGGTTTCAGATATATTTTGTTATTTACAGTGTGTAACAGGTAAAGTTTAAGATTTAGGATGTAATTTAGTGACCATAGGATAAAAGACTTCTGTAAGCATTATAAAGATAATATGTTTAATGTATGTAAATGTGATGTATAATGTTTGTGAAGGAGATTTGCCCAGCCACATGCTATAGGGATAGACATAGTTAACGTTCAGGACTATCACATAGTGGGAGGGGCAAGCCCCAGTAAAAAGGGAATGCTTCCTGATTGTTAATCAGATAGGGAAATACAGTAACCAAGGTCAAGTTCAAGTTGCAGTGGGCGAGTATTTATCATTCGTGGTAGTAGGAAGCCTTATCAGAATCCCTTGTAGATATTTTTGCAATGTCTGAAGTACAAGTACTATGAAGAGTGCCTTATCTTCTAGCATGCAACCGACAATGGGTGTGGAACCACGAGAGGGGAAGGTAAAAGATCCAGGGTGCACTGCACGACAGGACAGGTAATCCCTGGGGCTGACAGGAACATTAACTATAGGGATAGTCCAGGAGAAACAGATAGTAATGTGTTGTGAATTCCACTCTTGGGCTCCCTCCGGTGGTTGTAAGTGGCACTTTTGTGAGTTTTGCTCTTGGGCTCCCTCTTGTGGTTTCAAGTGGTATGGCTGCTCCTTGGATTTAGCTGTCAGCAGCTGCTTCTACTGATTGTCTTTTCTGCTCGGCTATTTATGCCTGGCTCTTTCCTTCAGCCAGTGCCACTTGTAAATGGTTCCTGGTTGGATTCACATCTCTTTGGATTTCCCTGTTATCCTGACCAGTTCAGCAAAGCTAAGTTCTTGCTTGCTCTTTTCTGTCCACAGATTGAGGACTTATCCGTTCTGTGCTTTCTATGTTTGTCCAGCTTATCAGTATGAATTATCCTTGTGTTGCTGGAAGCTCTGGGAAGCAGATTTACCCTCCACACCTTTAGTCAGGTGTGGAGATTTTTGCAATCTCTGCGTGGATTTTTGTAGTGTTTTATACTGACCGCACAGTATTCCATCCTGTCCTATCTATCTAGCTAGACTGGCCTCCTGTGCTCATCCTGGTTTCATTCTGTGTATGTCTTTTCCCTCTCCACTCACAGTCATTATTTGTGGGGGGCTAATCTATCCTTTGGGGATTTTCTCTGAGGCAAGATAGTTTTCCTGCTTCTATCTTTAGGGGTAGTTAGCTCTTAGGCTGTGACGAGGTGCCTAGGGAGAGTTAGGAGCATCCCACGGCTACTTCTAGTGTTGTGTTGAGCTTAGGGACTGCGGTCAGTACAGATACCACTTCCTTCAGAGCTCGTTCCATGTTGCTCCTAAACCACCAGATCATAACAGTACAAGTGGCCATAAATGAATTAAATGCATCTCAAAAAGAAGGGAAAAATTCTGAGCCATTTTTTTTCTGTGCTCTCTTTTTGTCTTTTTATTCCTCTTGACCTTTGGGTGGTGCAGGATTTGTGCTCTGCACCACCCAAAGGTCAAGAGGAATAAAAAGACAAACCCTGAATGGATGTTCAGGGTTTGTTTTCTCGTGTGGATCAACTTGCTGCAAGAGTACAGAGTATCCAAGATTATGTTGTCCAGACTCCGGCTTTGGAGCCTAAAATTCCTACTCCTGATTTGTTTTTTGGAGACAGATCCAAGTTTTTGAACTTTAAAAATAACTGCAAATTGTTTTTTGCTTTGAAACCCCGTTCTTCTGGCGATCCCATTCAGCAAGTAAAAATCATCATATCCTTGCTGCGTGGTGACCCTCAGGACTGGGCATTCTCCCTTGAATCAGGGGATCCGGCATTGCTGAATGTAGATGCATTTTTTCAAGCACTCGGATTATTGTATGATGAACCTAACTCTGTGGATCATGCAGAAAAAACCCTGTTGGCCTTGTGTCAAGGTCAGGAAGCGGAAGAATTATACTGCCAGAAATTTAGGAAATGGTCTGTGCTTACTAAATGGAATGAGGATGCTCTGGCTGCTATTTTCAGAAAGGGTCTTTCTGAAGCCCTTAAAGATGTTATGGTGGGCTTCCCTACGCCTACTGGTTTGAGCGAGTCTATGTCTCTAGCCATTCAGATTGATCGGTGTTTGCGCGAGCGCAAAGCTGTGCACCATATGGCAGTGTCCTCTGAGCAGAGTCCTGAATCTATGCAATGTGATAGGATTTTGACTAAAACAGGACGGCAGGAATTCAGACGTCAGAATAGGCTGTGTTTTTACTGTGGTGATTCTGCTCATGTTATTTCTGATTGCCCTAAACGTACTAGGAGGGTCGCTAGGTCTGTTACCATTAGTTCTGTAGAGCCTAAATTTCTGTTATCTGTGACCCTGATTTGCTCATTGTCGTCCTTTTCTGTCATGGCATTTGTGGATTCAGGCGCTGCCCTGAACCTAATGGACTTAGAATTCGCCAGGCGCTGTGGTTTTTCCTTGCAGCCTTTACAGAGCCCTATTCCTTTGAGGGGCATTGATGCTACTCCATTGGCCAAGGATAAACCTCAGTACTGGACGCAGATGACCATGTACATGGCTCCTGCACATCAGGAAAATTGCCGTTTTCTGGTGTTGCATAACCTGCATGATGTTGTTGTACTGGGTTTTCCATGGTTACAGGAACATAATCCGGTGCTGGATTGGAAAACTATGTCTGTGACTAGTTGGGGTTGTCAAGGGGAACATAGTGACGTTCCTTTGATGTCAATTTCCTCTTCCCCCTCTTCTGAGGTCCCTGAGTTTTTGTCGGATTTCCAGGATGTATTTGATGAGCCCAAGTCCAGTTCCCTTCCTCCACATAAGGACTGTGATTGTGCTATTAACTTGATTCCAGGTTGTAAGTTCCCTAAAGGCCGACTTTTCAATCTGTCTGTGCCAGAGCATGCCCCATGCGGAGCTATGTTAAGGAATCTTTGGAGAAAGAGCATATTCGTCCGTCTTCGTCACCATTGGGAGCGGGTTTCTTTTTTGTTGCTAAGAAGGATGGCTCCTTGAGACCCTGTATTGATTATCGTCTTCTTAATAAGATCACGGTCAAATTCCAATACCCCTTGCCTTTTCTTACTGATTTGTTTGCTCAGATTAAGGGGGCTAGTTGGTTTACTAAGATTGACCTCCGAGGGGCATATAATCTTGTGCGTATTAAACAGGGTGACGAATGGAAAACTGCATTTAATACGCCCGAAGGCCATTTTGAATTAGGGTTGAGCGAAACGGGTAGTTCATTTTCAAAAGTCGCCGACTTTTGGCAAAGTCGGGTTTCATGAAACCCGATCCGACCCCTGTGCGGGGTCGGCCATGCGGTACGCGACTTTCGCGCCAAAGTCGCGTTTCAATGACGCGAAAAGCGCCATTTCTCAGCCAATGAAGGTAAACGCAGAGTGTGGGCAGCGTGATGACATAGGTCCTGGTCCCCACCATCTTAGAGAAGGGCATTGCAGTGATTGGCTTGCTGTCTGCGGCGTCACAGGGGCTATAAAGGGGAGTTCCCGCCGACCGCCATGTTACTGCTGCTGATCTGAGCTTAGGGAGAGGTTGCTGCCGCTTCGTCAGAAGCAGGCATAGCGTTAGGCAGGGTCCATTAACCACCAAACCGCTTGTGCTGTAGCGATTTCCACTGCCCAACACCACCTTCGGTGTGCAGGGACAGTGGAAGCTACATTTTTTTTTTTTCCCCCTCAGCGCTGTAGCTCATTGGGCTGCCCTAGAAGGCTCCCTGATAGCTGCATTGCTGTGTGTACGCCGCTGTGCAAACCAACTGCTTTTTTCAAAGCACAAATCCTCTTGTTCCTTCCTTTCTGCACAGCTATCTTTTTGATTTGTACACACTTTTTATTTAATTTGTGCATCAGTCCACTCCTTATTGCTGCCTGCCATACCTGGCTGAGATTACTGCAGGGAGATAGTAATTGAAGGACACTCCCTGTTTTTTTTGTTTTTTTTGTGGGAGATTAAGATTGACATTTCTGCTAGAGTGCCATCCCTGTCTGTGTCATCTCTCACTCAGTGGGCCATAGAAAGCCTATTTATTTTTTTGCTTGATTTGGGTTATAAAATCTACCTGAAAAAATCACTACATCAATCAGTGGGAGAAAAATATTGGCCTCAGGGCTTGTGTGCCACTCTTGACTCCTGTGTGCATCATCACTCACTCAGTGGGCCATAGAAAGCCTATTTATTTTTTTGCTTGATTTTGGTTCTAAAATCTACCTGAAAAAATCACTACATCAATCAGTGGGAGAAAAATATTGGCCTCAGGGCTTGTGTGCCACTCCTGACTCCTGTGTGCATCATCACTCACTCAGTGGGCCATAGAAAGCCCATTTTTTTTTTTTTTTGCTTTATTTGGGTTCTAAATTCTACCTGAAAAAATCAATAAATCAATCAGTGGGAGATTAATATTGGCCTTTGGGCTTGTGTGCCAGTCCTAAGCGTGCCATCTCTCTCTCTCAGATAGTGGGCCATAGAAAGCCTATTTATTTTTTATTTTTTTTTATTGGGTTTATAAATTTTCCCTGGAAAAAAAAAAAAAAGTGGGAGATTAATATTGGCCTCTGGGCTTGTGTGCCAGTCCTGAGCGTGCCATCTCTCTCACAAATAGTGGGCCATAGAAAGCCTATTTATTTTTTTTTTTTTGGTTTTATAAATTCTCCCTTACAAAAAAAAAGGGAGATTAATATTGGCCTTTGGGCTTGTGTGCCAGTCCTAAGCGTGCCATCTCTCTCTGTCTCTCAGATAGTGGGCCATAGAAAGCCTATTTATTATTTTTTTTATTGGGTTTATAAATTTTCCCTGGAACAAAAAAAAAAAAGTGGGAGATAAATATTGGCCTCTGGGCTTGTGTGCCACTCCTGACTCCTGTGTGCGTCATCTCTCACTCAGTGGGCCATAGAAAGCCTTTTTTTGTTTTATTTGTTTTCTAAATTCTCCCTGAAAAAATCATTTTATTTTCTTTGGTTTCTAAATTCTTCCTGAAAAAATCATTTTATTCTATTTTTTTTTTTTCCTAAAGTCTCCCTGAAAAAAAAAAAAAAAAAAATCAGTGGGAGATTAATATTGCCCTTTCTGCTTGTGTGCCAGTCTTGACTCCTGGGTGTGCCATCTCTCTCTCTCTCTCCAATTGTGGGCCATAGAAAGCCTATTATTTTTTTAGCTTGATTTGGGTTCCAAAATCTACCTGAAAAAATCACTACATCAATCAGTGGGAGATAAATATTGGCCTCTGGGCTTGTGTGCCACTCCTGACTCCTGTGTGCGTCATCTCTCACTCAGTGGGCCATAGAAAGCCTTTTTTTGTTTTATTTGTTTTCTAAATTCTCCCTGAACAAATCATTTTATTTTATTTGGTTTCTAAATTCTTCCTGAAAAAATCATTTTATTCTATTTTTTTTTTCCTAAAGTCTCCCTGAAAAAAAAAAAAAAAAAACAAATCAGTGGGAGATTAATATTGCCCTTTCTGCTTGTGTGCTAGTCTTGACTCCTGGGTGTGCCATCTCTCTCTCTCTCTCCAATTGTGGGCCATAGAAAGCCTATTATTTTTTTAGCTTGATTTGGGTTCCAAAATCTACCTGAAAAAATCACTACATCAATCAGTGGGAGATAAATATTGGCCTCTGGGCTTGTGTGCCACTCCTGACTCCTGTGTGCGTCATCTCTCACTCAGTGGGCCATAGAAAGCCTTTTTTTGTTTTATTTGTTTTCTAAATTCTCCCTGAAAAAATCATTTTATTTTCTTTGGTTTCTAAATTCTTCCTGAAAAAATCATTTTATTCTATTTTTTTTTTTTTCCTAAAGTCTCCCTGAAAAAAAAAAAAAAATCAAATCAGTGGGAGATTAATATTTACATTTGTGCTTCAGTGACAGTCCTGCGTGTGTGGCATCTCTCTCATTTGTTGCCACCAACAACAGAGTGTGTAACATTGTGCCTGATTTTCGTTGTGGTCTCACTCACCTGTAAAGGGGTAGCTAAATCATACTGAAGTTATAGCTTAATTTGTGTGACAGCAACAAATACCGTTAGTTTGTTTACGTTTTTAAAACAATGAGGAAGTATGGTGGAAGAGGTCGTGGCCGGGGGCGTTCATTGTCAGCTGGTAATGAGGGTAGTGGTAGTGGTGGAGCATCAGCTGGTCGTGGGAAAAAAAATATTGCACCTAAGTCTGGAGCTGTGGAGCCAGGTTCGTCGTCTGGCTACACAAGGCCTCGAACGCTCCCTTTTCTGGGAGTAGGAAAACCGCTTTTAAAGCCGGAGCAGCAAGAGCAAGTTTTGGCTTATCTTGCTGACTCAGCCTCTAGCTCTTTTGCCTCCTCTCGTGAAACTGGTAAATGTCAAAGCAGCGCGTCGTTAGTGGATGTTCACGGTCAGGGACAAGTCGCTTCCTTGTCCTCTTCAGCAAAAACAACAACAGAGAAGAATGCAGCAGGCGACACAACGGGTTACTCCATGGAGCTCTTTACACATACCGTCCCTGGCTTAGAAAGTGAAGCAGTTAACAGTCCATGCCCATTACAAGTTGAATCTGACATGGAGTGCACTGATGCACAGCCACAGCCAGACTACTATGCTGGTCCTTTGACTCAGACCACAACATTGCCCTCGCAGGGTAATGATCAAGAATCAGACCCTGATGAGACTATGTTGCCCCATCACGAACGCTATACCACCGACCGACACGGTGACACAGACGAAGTTGCACACGAGCTACAAGAAGAGGTAATAGATGACCCAGTTCTTGACCCCGATTGGCAGCCATTGGGGGAACAGGGTGCAGGCGGCAGCAGTTCTGAAGCGGAGGAGGAGGGGCCGCAGCAGGCATCAACATCGCAACAGGTTCCATCTGCCGGGCCCGTATCTTGCCCAAAACGCGTGGCAAAGCTAAAACCTGTTGGAGGACAGCGTGGCCATCCGGTTAAAGCTCAGTCTGCAATGCCTGAAAAGGTATCCGATGCTAGAAAGAGTGCAGTCTGGCATTTTTTTAAACAACATCCAATTGATCAGCGCAAAGTCATCTGTCAAAAATGTTCAACTACCTTAAGCAGAGGACAGAATCTGAAAAGTCTCAATACAAGTTGCATGCATAGACATTCAACCACCATGCATTTGCAAGCCTGGACTAACTACCAAACGTCCCTTAAGGTTGTAGCACCCTCGGCCAATGAAGCTAGTCAGCAACGCAACATCCCTTCCGGCAGTGTAGGGCCACCATTTTCCGCACCACCTGCAGTATCTGTGCAGGTTTCTTTGCCAGGCCAAAGCCGTCAGGGTCAGGGAATCACCAGTTTCGTAGTAGGAAACACTGCATCTAGGGCACCGGTGGCAACAATACCATCTCCCACCGTCTCTCAGTCTGCCATGTCCACCGGCACCCCCGCTAGTTCCACGATCTCCAGCTCTCCAGTCCAGCTCACCCTACATGAGACTATGGTTAGAAAAAGGAAGTACTTAGCCTCGCATCCGCGTACACAGGGTTTGAACGCACACATAGCTAGACTAATCTCGTTAGAGATGATGCCCTACCGGTTAGTTGAAAGCGAAGCTTTCAAAGCCCTGATGGACTACGCTGTACCACGCTACGAGCTACCCAGTCGACACTTTTTTTCCAGAAATGCCATCCCAGCCCTCCACCAGCATGTTAAAGAGCGCATCGTCCATGCACTCAGGCAATCTGTGAGCACAAAGGTGCACCTGACAACAGATGCATGGACCAGTAGGCATGGCCAGGGACGTTACGTGTCCATCACGGCACACTGGGTAAATGTGGTGGATGCAGGGTCCACAGGGGACAGCAAGTTTGGGACAGTTCTGCCTAGCCCACGGTCTAGGAAACAATTGGCTGTAGCCGTTCGCACCCCCTCCTCCTCCTCTTCGTCCTCCTGCAGAAGCGAGAGCTCGTCCACAGACCGCAGTCGCACAACCACTCCATCCGCAGCTGCCACTGTTGCACACCAGGTCTCCCATTATGGGGCAGCTACTGGCAAACGTCAGCAGGCTGTATTGGCTATGAAGTGTTTGGGCGACAACAGACACACCGCGGAAGTTCTGTCCGAGTTCTTGCAGAAAGAAACGCAGTCGTGGCTGGGCACTGTAGATCTTGAGGCAGGCAAGGTAGTGAGTGATAACGGAAGGAATTTCATGGCTGCCATCTCCCTTTCCCAACTGAAACACATTCCTTGCCTGGCTCACACCTTAAACCTGGTGGTGCAGTGCTTCCTGAAAAGTTATCCGGGGTTATCCGACCTGCTCCTCAAAGTGCGTGGACTTTGCTCACATATCCGCCGTTCGCCCATACACTCCAGCCATATGCAGACCTATCAGCGTTCTTTGAACCTTCCCCAGCATCGCCTAATCATAGACGTTGCAACAAGGTGGAACTCAACACTGCACATGCTTCAGAGACTGTGTGAACAGAGGCGGGCTGTTATGTTTTTGTGGGAGGATACACATACACGGGCAGGCAGTAGGATGGCAGACATGGAGTTGTCAGGTGTGCAGTGGTCGAAGATTCAAGACATGTGTCAAGTCCTTCAGTGTTTTGAGGAATACACACGGCTGGTTAGTGCAGACAATGCCATAATAAGCATGAGCATCCCCCTAATGCGTCTGCTGATGCAAAGTTTGACGCACATAAAGGATCAGGCGTCTGCAGCTGAGGAAGAGGAAAGCCTTGATGACAGTCAGCCATTGTCTGGCCAGGGCAGTGTTCAGGACGAGGTAGCGGGCGAAGAGGAGGAGGAGGACGAGGAGGATGATGGGGATGATTATATTTTTAATGAGGAAGCTTTTCCGGGGCCACTGGAAATTGGTGGCGCGGCAAGGCCGGGTTCTGGTTTTTTGAGGGACACAAGTGACGTTGATTTGCCTGAAACTGCCCCTCAACCAAGCACAACCGCAGATTTGAGAACTGGAACTTTGGCCCACATGGCGGATTATGCCTTACGTATCCTCAAAAGGGACACACGCATAACTAAAATGATGAATGATGACGATTACTGGTTGGCCTGCCTCCTTGATCCTCGCTATAAAGGCAAATTGCAAAATATAATGCCACATGAGAACTTGGAACTAATATTAGCAACCAAACAATCAACTCTTGTTGACCGTTTGCTTCTGGCATTCCCTGCACACAGCGCCCGTGATCGTTCTCACACGAGCTGCAGGGGCCAGCAGACCAGAGGAGTTAGAGGGGCAGAAATCAGAAGTGGCGTTGGCCAGAGGGGTTTTCTGACCAGGTTGTGGAGTGATTTTGCTATGACCGCAGACAGGACAGGTACTGCAGCATCAATTCAAAGTGACAGGAGACAACATTTGTCCAGTATGGTTACAAACTATTTTTCATCCCTTATCGATGTTCTCCCTCAACCGTCATTCCCATTTGATTACTGGGCATCAAAATTAGACACCTGGCCAGAATTGGCAGAATATGCATTGCAGGAGCTTGCTTGCCCGGCAGCTAGTGTCCTATCAGAAAGAGTATTCAGTGCTGCAGGTTCAATACTAACAGAAAAAAGGACTCGTCTGGCTACCCAAAATGTAGATGATCTAACCTTCATTAAAATGAACCACAACTGGATTTCGAAATCTTTTGCCCCACCTTGCCCGGCTGACACCTAGCTTTCCTATGAAAAGGTCTTGCCTGTGGACTATTCTGAATGCCTTTTCCAATCTCGTAATTTTCAGCACCTGATTGTCCAGCATACGACATGTTTACACCTCACTAAATGGCCAAACTCCCCACACGGGGCCGTGGTATCGACACTTGGCGACAGCACCCGTGAGAGTGCAGTTTGTCTGAAGAGGTGGGTGAGCCCGCTTTTGGTCGACGGCACTGCCACTGGGTCCCTCCTAGTACAATAAAGTGTCTCTGGCGGTGGTGGTGTGCACCCAACGTCAGACACACCGTTGTAATATGAGGGGCCCTGGGCCTGTACCGCCGGCCACAAGACAGTTTCCCCCCACCCCAGCTCAAACAGTGCTCTACCACTTGCAAAATTATCTCACAGCTCCACCAATGTTTAGTCTATGCGCTGACATCCTTCAATGCCTGCCACTGACAATACCATTGTATTGACATTTTTGTTATGTTAGGCCTTCGATGCCTGTCTGTGGTCACTCCTTCCACTAGGCCTCCACTGACCACACCACTGCTGCCCGTGTACCCCTGGAACCAATTTAAAATTGCCTACAGCCATGTGTTATTATTTTAGGCCTTCGATGCCTGTCTGCGGTCACTCCTTCCACTAGGCCTCCACTGACGACACCACTGCTGCCCGTGTACCCCTGGAACCAATTTAAAATTGCCTACAGCCAGCCCAATTTTTTTATTTTAGGCCTTCGATGCCTGTCTGCGGTCCATTCTTTCAACTACTACTACACTGACCAGGGCACTGCTGCCCGTGTACCCCTGGAACCAATTTAAAATTGCCTACAGCCATGTGTTATTATTTTAGGCCTTCGATGCCTGTCTGCGGTCACTCCTTCCACTAGGCCTCCACTGACCACACCACTGCTGCCCGTGTACCCCTGGAACCAATTTAAAATTGCCTACAGCCATGTGTTATTATTTTAGGCCTTCGATGCCTGTCTGTGGTCACTCCTTCCACTAGGCCTCCACTGACCACACCACTGCTGCCCGTGTACCCCTGGAACCAATTTAAAATTGCCTACAGCCATGTGTTATTATTTTAGGCCTTCGATGCCTGTCTGTGGTCACTCCTTCCACTAGGCCTCCACTGACCACACCACTGCTGCCCGTGTACCCCTGGAACCAATTTAAAATTGCCTACAGCCATGTGTTATTATTTTAGGCCTTCGATGCCTGTCTGCGGTCACTCCTTCCACTAGGCCTCCACTGACCACACCACTGCTGCCCGTGTACCCCTGGAACCAACATCAGAAAATATAAAAATAAGTATTTTGCTTATAAAAAAGAAAATACTGGAGAGATATCAAATGCAGACATTTTAACATTAAAAACAAACACATACAACAAAAATCTGGTACAGTACTAAAAATGGCCACCAGCTACAATAACTTTCTCCTGCAAGTAGTTAACTGAAAGGTTTTTTCAATTTTAAACACAGATATGGCATCCACCGAGTGTTGTCCTGTCGCGTCTTCTTTATATTATTGCCAAGAAGATGCAAAACAATGAAAATAATAAAATCATTATTTACCAAAAAAATAGAGTAAGTCAAAACCACATTGCAAATAAACATTCATTACAAATAAAGAAGCAGGGCGTGTCCGAGGGTGAGTATATACCTAATAAGAATATAATCACCCTCGGACGCGCCCTGCTTCTTTCCGACAGCCTTCCTTCCTAAGAATCAGCCCTTCCGTGGTGTGGAGAGAGGGTTTGTTACACTCCAAGGTGTTCCCCAGGTTGCCTTTCCTGAGCTTCGATCTTCCGGCTCTCGTTTAGTAGTTGTTGGAAACTACGCTGCATTGGGCCTACAAATTGGGTATGGGGTGTAGAGAGATGGTGTGTTCCACTCCAAGGTGTTCCCCAGGTTGCCTTTCCTGAGCTTCGATCTTCCGGCTCTCGTTTAGTAGTTGTTGGAAACTACGCTGCATTAGGCCTACAAATTGGGTATGGGGTGTAGAGAGATGGTGTGTTCCACTCCAAGGTGTTCCCCAGGTTTCCTCGCCAATGCTTCGATCTTCATGCTCTCGTTTAGTAGTTGTTGGAAACTACACTGCATTAGGCCTACAAATTGGGTATGGGGTGTAGAGAGATGGTGTGTTCCACTCCAAGGTGTTCTCCAGGTTGCCTTTCCTGAGCTTCGATCTTCCGGCTCTCGTTTAGTAGTTCTTGGAAACTACACTGCATTAGGCCTACAAATTGGGTATGGGGTGTAGAGAGATGGTGTGTTCCACTCCAAGGTGTTCCCCAGGTTTCCTCGCCAATGCTTCGATCTTCATGCTCTCGTTTAATAGTTGTTGGAAACTACACTGCATTAGGCCTACAAATTGGGTATGGGGTGTAGAGAGATGGTGTGTTCCACTCCAAGGTGTTCTCCAGGTTGCCTTTCCTGAACTTCTATCTTCAGGCTCTCATTAAATTGTGGTTAAACGGAACAACTGCATTTGGCGTACTAGTTGGTTTGGGGCCTACTATCGGTGTCTGCCACTCCTTGCTGTTCTCCTGGTTTCCTGTCCTGAAATTCCGTTTTCAGGCGCTCGTTAAGTAGTTGTTAATGTTAGACTGCATTTTGCCTACTAGTTGGGTTGGGGCCTACTATCGGTGTCTGCCACTCCTTGCTGTTCTCCTCCACTGAACAAAGCTGTGCCGCCTGTTTACTACGGTTGCCAATTTTGAACTGCATTTCAACTACTTACTGATTTGGGCCTACTCTCTGTGTCAGCCTCTCATTCCAGTTGTCCTCCACTGCAATGCCCCCTGGTTATTCCTGTGTTACCAATTTTGAACTGCATTTAGCCAACTTTATTCTTTGGGCCTATATCTGTGTTTCCTCCTCATCCTGCCCATTGCCCAGCCAGTGATAGATGAGTCTGCTGGTACATTGACCCATAACGCAACATTCCCCATGCACGCTACACAACAACATTGTGACCCTGCTGAAAGTCAGGTTGCTCTTCCCGCATACCATACCACCTTACACGGGGACAAAGAGGAAGGTGCAGATGAAAGTGCAGGTTCCTTCATCAGGTGGGGGGGAGGAATACTAGTTGGCGACGTCACTGGCACAGGGCCTCTCATAGTACGCAAAAGTGTTGCTGCCGGTGGGAGGCGCCCCCGCCGTGCAAACACACCGCTGTACTTTGAGGGGCCCTGTGCCAGTGCCAATGCCAACGAGTGGGCCCCCCCTGCTTGCTCAGGTTCACAGCACTTGCAAAGTTGAAATACTTACCTCTCCCTGCTCCACTGCCGTGACGTGGTCCAGATTTCCTGGGCCCACTAATTACTTGAACCAGCCCTACCCACCACAACTTTAGCCAAATGACCCCCAATTTCAAATGCCTTCCAATTATTATAAGGTAAATTACGCTTGACAAGCTTCATTAAGAAGAATGGATGGTTTTGACATTAAAATGGGCACTCTAGGTGTTTTCCTGGCCCCCACTCACTGCCGACTATGCTGCCCCATTGACTTGCATTGGGTTTCGTGTTTCGGTCGATCCCGACTTTACGTCATAATCGGCCGATTTCACTCGACCCGACTTTTGAGATAGTCGGGTTTCGCGAAACCCGGCTCGACTCTAAAAAGGTCAAGGTCGCTCAACTCTATTTTGAATACCTTGTGATGCCATTTGGGCTCTCTAATGCTCCATCTGTGTTCCAGTCCTTCATGCATGATATTTTCCGCAATTATCTTGATAAATTCATGGTTGTATATTTGGATGATATTTTGATTTTTTCTGATGATTGGGAGTCTCATGTGAAGCAGGTCAGGATGGTGTTCCAGATCCTTCGTGATAATGCTTTGTTTGTGAAGGGGTCTAACTGCCTATTCGGAGTTCAGAAGGTCTCTTTTTGGGGTTTTATTTTTTCTCCCTTGTCTATAGAAATGGATCCTGTTAAGGTCCAAGCTATTCATGACTGGATTCAACCCACATCTGTGAAGGGCCTTCAAAAATTTTTGGGCTTTGCTAATTTCTATCGCCGTTTCATTGCCAACTTTTCCAGTGTTGTTAAGCCCCTTACTGATTTGACGAAGAAAGGCGCTGATGTGACGAATTGGTCCTCTGCGGCTGTTGAGGCCTTTCAGGAGCTTAAACGCCGATTTACTTCTGCCCCTGTGTTGCGTCAGCCGGATGTTTCTCTTCCTTTTCAGGTGGAGGTCGACGCTTCTGAGATTGGGGCAGGGGCCGTTTTGTCTCAGAGGGAATCTGATGGTTCTTTGATGAAACCGTGTGCTTTTTTTTCCAGAAAGTTTTCGCCTGCGGAACGCAATTATGATGTCGGCAATCGGGAGTTGTTGGCCATGAAGTGGGCGTTTGAGGAGTGGCGACATTGGCTTAAGGGAGCTAAGCACCGCGTTGTGGTCCTGACTGATCATAAGAATCTGATTTACCTCGAGTCGGCCAAGCGGCTGAATCCTAGACAGGCTCGATGGTCCCTGTTTTTCTCCCGTTTTGATTTTGTGGTCCGTATCTTCCGGGATCTAGGAATGTTAAGGCTGATGCCCTCTCTAGGAGTTTTTTGCCTGATTCTCCTGGAGTCCTTGAGCCGGTTGGCATTCTTAAGGAAGGGGTGATACTTTCTGCCATCTCCCCTGATTTGCGGCTGGTGCTTCTGGAATTTCAGGTTGATAGGCCTGACCGCTGTCCTGTGTGGAAGCTGTTTGTTCCTGGTGGATAGACAAGTAAGGGGATTTCTGAGGTTCATTGTTCAGTGTTGGCTGGTCATCCTGGGATTTTTGGTACCAGAGATTTGGTTGCTAGGTCCTTTTGGTGGCCTTCCTTGTCACGCGATGTCCGTGCTTTTGTGCAGTCCTGTGGGACTTGCGCCCGAGCCAAGCCTTGCTGTTCCCGCGCTAGTGGGTTGCTTTTGCCTTTGCCGGTCCCTGAGAGGCCCTGGACGCATATTTCCATGGATTTTATTTCGGATCCTCCTGTTTCCCAGAAGATGTCTGTTATCTGGGTTGTTTGTGACCGGTTCTCTAAAATGGTCCATCTGGTACCTTTCCCTAAGTTGCCTTCCTCTTTTCGTTTGGCTCTTCCAGCCTCTTTTGCCATTCATAATGTTTTCCATAGATCTTTGTTGCGGAGATATCTGGTGCCCGTTGTTCCCTCGGTTGACCCTCCTGCCCCGGTGTTGGTTGAGGGAGAGTTGGAATATGAGGTTGAGAAGATTTTGGATTCTCGTTTTTCGAGGCGGAGGCTTCATTATCTTGTCAAGTGGAAGGGTTATGGCCAGGAGGATAATTCTTGGGTTGTTGCCTCCGATGTCCATGCCACCGATTTGGTTTGTGCTTTTCACTTGGCTTGTCCTGATCGGCCTGGGGGCTCTGGTGAGGGTTCGGTGACCCCTCCTCAAGGGGGGATACTGTTGTGAATTCCGCTCTTGGGCTCCATCCGGTGGTTGTAAGTGGCACTTTTGTGAGTTTTGCTCTTGGGCTCCCTCTTGTGGTTTCAAGTGGTATGGCTGCTCCTTGGATTTAGCTGTCAGCAGCTGCTTCTACTGATTGTCTTTTCTGCTCGGCTATTTATGCCTGGCTCTTTCCTTCAGCCAGTGCCACTTGTAAATGGTTCCTGGTTGGATTCACTTCTCTTTGGATTTCCCTGTTATCCTGACCAGTTCAGCAAAGCTAAGTTCTTGCTTGCTCTTTTCTGTCCACAGATTGTGGACTTATCCGTTCTGTGCTTTCTATGTTTGTCCAGCTTATCAGTATGAATTATCTCTGTGTTGCTGGAAGCTCTGGGAAGCAGATTTACCCTCCACACCTTTAGTCAGGTGTGGAGATTTTTGTAATCTCTGCGTGGATTTTTGTAGTGTTTTATACTGACCGCACAGTATTCCATCCTGTCCTATCTATCTAGCTAGACTGGCCTCCTGTGCTCATCCTGGTTTCATTCTGTGTATGTCTTTTCCTTCTCCACTCACAGTCATTATTTGTGGGGGGCTAATCTATCCTTTTGGGATTTTCTCTGAGGCAAGATAGTTTTCCTGCTTCTATCTTTAGGGGTAGTTAGCTCTTAGGCTGTCACAAGGTGCCTAGGGAGAGTTAGGAGCATCCCACGGCTACTTCTAGTGTTGTGTTGAGCTTAGGGACTGCGGTCAGTACAGATACCACTTCCTTCAGAGCTCGTTCCATGTTGCTCCTAAACCACCAGATCATAACAGTAATGCTGAAGATGCACTGTATTAAGGAAATGGAAACTAAGAAGTGTTGTGTCCAATACTGCTTGTTACAATCTGATGAACTTCAACTATCCAGTAAATGTTTGCTTGTTAAAATGAACTCCGTGGCTCCTGAGTTATGTGCAATGGGTCCTGAAGATGAAGAAAGTGAAGGTCTGCAACCTACAAGTGGGTGTAATGCACCCCAGATCTGGTAGCACATTGGTACTGGGACACTATTTTCTTGCAAAGTGCATGGGCGTTATGTCGCAGCAGCTCATCCATGGCTACTGCCCTCGGTCACTCAACATTTGGCGTAGTTGGCAGGATTCAAACATTCATCAAGGAGCTTGATCTTAGTCGTTCTGCTAGTTACCAGGTATCAAAAGTTGGCCTCAAAGGGAGAAGTCAGTACCTATGAATGAATTCCAGCATATAATGGGGTTCATCAAAGAATTTGGGACCTACCACCATATTCTCTTTGACCGTTGACTTTATTTGTTTTATGTGAATTGATGGCTTCCAGGTTCCAGAATGGTTGAGAACAGTCATGTTGATAGAGGGGTGAATGAAAGCATCTATTATTCGTGGTAGTGGGAAGCCTTACTGGAATCCTTTGTGAACAGTTTTGCAATATCCAGAGCTTAAAGCTTGGTAAGGGTATGTTCACACGTTCAGGATTTCCATCCTTTTTTTTTCAGGACAGTTTTTTTAAAAAACTGCAGCTCTTGGCAGAAAACGCAGGTCCTTTTTTTGGTCCTTTTTTTGTCCTTTTTTGATGCGTTTTTTGATGCGTTTTTTTATCCTTTTTTTATGGAGTTTTCTATGCAGAGACTGTGTGTTTCCTAGGAAGCTTTTTAGGGCTAAAATGGCTGAAAATACCCTAACCCTACCCCTAACCCTAACCCTAACCCTAACCCTACCCCTAACCCTACCCCTACCCCTAACCCTACCCCTAACCCTAACCCTACCCCTAACCCTACCCCTAACCCTACCCCTAACCCTACCCCTAACCCTAACCCTACCCCTATTCTAACCTTAGTGGAAAAAAAAAAAAATTCTTAATTTTTTTATTGTCCCTACCAATGGGGGTGACAAAGTGGGGGGGGGTGTCATTTACTATTTTTTTATTTTGATCACTGAGATAGGTTATATCTCAGTGATCAAAATGCACTTTGGAGCGAATCTGCCGGCCGGCAGATTCGGCGGGCGCACTGCGCATGCGCCCGCCATTTTGCAAGATGGCGGCGCCCAGGGAGAAGACGGCCGGACGGACACCGGGACGCCGGGTAAGTATAAGGGGGGGAGATTAGGGCACGGGGGGGGGCATCGGAGCACTGGGGGGGTGCATCGGAGCACGGGGGGGAGGGCATCGGAGCACGGGGGGGCGGGATCGGAGCACGGGGGGCAGCCACACTCCGCCCACGCACTTCCGCCCGCTCCCCCGCACTTCCTGCTGCAGCGGTTCTGCACATCAAATCGCAGTAAAACCCGCAGATATATTTTTGATCTGCGGGTTTTACTGCGATTTTGACCTCACAATGGAGGTCTATGGGTGCAGAACCGCTGCGGTTCAGGAAAAAGAAGTGACATGCTCCTTCTTTTTTGCCGCAGCTATTCTGCGCGGCTTTTTAAACGAAATTACGGACCATGTGCACAGCAGTGACTGTTTTCCATAGGGTTACATTGTTATGTACCCTGCATGGAAAACTGCTGCGGAACCGCAGCGGCAATACCGCTGCGGTTCCGCAGTAAAAAACGCACTGTGTGAACATGGCCTAAAGGTACTATGAAAAATGCCTTATCTGTTGTGAATTCCGCTCTTGAGCTCCCTCCGGTGGTTGTAAGTGGCACTTTTGTGAGTTCTTCTCTTGGGCTCCCTCTTGTGGTTTCTAGTGGTATGGCTGCTCCTTGGAGTTAGCTGTCATCACCAGCTGCCTCCACTTATCGTCTCTTCTGCTCGGCTATTTAGGCCTGGCTCTTTCTTCAGCCAGTGCCACTTGTAAATGGTTCCTGGTTGGATTCACATCTCTTTGGAGTTCCCTGTTATCCTGACCAGTTCAGCAAAGCTAAGTTTTTGCTTGCTCTTTTCTGTCCATAGATTGTGGACTTATCCATTCTGTGCTTTCTATGTTTGTCCAGCTTATCAGTGTGAACTAATTTTGCTTGCTGGAAGCTCAGGGAGGCAGATTTGCCCTCCACACCTTTAGTCAGGTGTGGAGATTTTTTGTAAACTCTGCGTGGATTTTTGTAGTATTTTATACTGACCGCACAGTATTCCATCCTGTCCTATCTATTTAGCTAGACTGGCCTCCTGTGCTCATCCTGGTTTCATTCTGTGTATGTCTTTTCCCTCTCCACTCACAGTCATTATTTGTGGGTGGCTAATCTATCCTTTGGGGATTTTCTCTGAGGCAAGATAGCTTTCCTGCTTCTTTCTTTAGGGGTAGTTAGCTCTTAGGCTGTGACGAGATGCCTAGGGAGAGTTAGGAGCATTCCACGGCTACTTCTAGTGTTGTGTTGAGCTTAGGGACTGCGGTCAGTACAGTTACCACTTCCTTCAGAGCTCGTTCCATGTTGCTCCTAGACCACCGTATCATAACAGTACAAGTGGCAAAAAATGAATTAAATGCATCTCAAAAGAAGGAAAAGAAAGTTCTGAACCATTTTTTTTTCTGTGCTTTGGTTTGTCTCTTTTTTTTTCCTCTTGATATCTGTGTGGTTCAGGATATATGCTTTGGCATGGATGTTCAGGGTTTGTTTTCTCGTGTGGATCAACTTGCTGCAAGAGTACAGAGTATCCAGGACTATGTTGTCCAGACTCCGGCTTTAGAGCCTAGAATTCCTACTCCTGATTTGTTTTTTGGGGACAGATCCAAGTTTTTGAACTTTAAAAATAACTGCAAATTGTTTTTTGCTTTGAAACCCCGTTCTTCTGGTGATCCCATTCAGCAAGTAAAAATCATCATATCCTTGCTGCGTGGTGACCCTCAAGACTGGGCTTTTTCTCTTGAAACAGGGGATCCGGCATTATTGAATATAGATGCATTTTTTCAAGCGCTCGGATTATTGTATGACGAACCTAATTCTGTGGATCATGCAGAAAAAACCCTGTTGGCCTTGTGTCAAGGTCAGGAAGCGGTAGAGTTATACTGCCAGAAATTTAGAAAATGGTCTGTGCTCACTAAATGGAATGAAGAGGCTCTGGCTGCTATTTTCAGAAAAGGTCTTTCTGAAACCCTTAAAGATGTTAAAGTGGGCTTTCCTACGCCTGCCGGTTTGAGCGAATCTATGTCTCTAGCCATTCAGATTGATCAGCGTCTGCGCGAGCGCAAAGCTGTGCACCATATGGCAGTATCCTCTGAGAAAAGTCCTGAACCTATGCAATGTGATAGGATTTTGACTAGAATAGAACGGCAGGAATTCAGACGTCAGAATAGGCTGTGTTTTTACTGTGGTGATTCGGCTCATGTTATCTCTGATTGCCCTAAGCGTACTAAGAGAGTCGCTAGGTCTGTTACCATTAGTTCTGTAGAGCCTAAATTTCTCTTATCTGTGACCCTGATTTGCTCATTGTCGTCCTTTTCTGTCATGGCATTTGTGGATTCAGGCGCTGCCCTGAACCTAATGGACTTAGAATTCGCCAGGCGCTGTGGTTTTCCCTTGCAGGCTTTGCAGAGCCCGATTCCTTTGAGGGGTATTGATGCTACACCCTTAGCCAAGGATAAACCTCAGTACTGGACACAGATGACTATGTACATGGCTCCTGCACATCAGGAAGATTGCCGTTTTCTGGTGTTGAATAACCTGCATGATGTTGTTGTACTGGGATTTCCATGGTTACAGGAACATAATCCGGTGCTGGATTGGAAAACTATGTCGGTGAGTAGTTGGGGTTGTCGAGGAGTATATAGTGACGTTCCTTTGATGTCAATTTCCTCTTCCCCCTCTTCTGAGGTCCCTGAGTTTTTGTCGGATTTCCAGGATGTTTTTGATGAGCCCAAATCCAGTTCCCTTCCTCCGCACAGGGACTGTGATTGTGCTATTAACTTGATTCCTGGTTGCAAGTTCCCTAAGGGCCGACTTTTCAATCTGTCTGTGCCAGAGCATGCCGCCATGCGGAGTTATGTTAAGGAGTCTTTGGAAAAGGGGCATATTCGGCCCTCTTCGTCACCATTGGGAGCGGGTTTCTTTTTTGTTGCTAAGAAGGATGGCTCCTTGAGACCCTGTATTGATTATCGTCTTCTTAATAAGATCACGGTCAAATTCCAATACCCCTTGCCTTTGCTTACTGATTTGTTTGCTCAGATTAAGGGGGCTAGTTGGTTTACTAAGATTGACCTCCGAGGGGCATATAATCTTGTTCGTATTAAACAGGGTGACAAATGGAAAACTGCATTTATTACGCCCGAAGGCCATTTTGAATACCTTGTGATGCCATTTGGGCTCTCTAATGCTCCATCTGTGTTCCAGTCTTTCATGCATGATATTTTCCGCAGTTATCTTGATAAATTCATGGTCGTATATTTGGATGATATTTTGATTTTTTCCGATGATTGGGAGTCTCATGTGAAGCAGGTCAGGATGGTGTTCCAGATCCTTCGTGATAATGCGTTATTTGTGAAGGGGTCTAAGTGCCTATTCGGAGTTCAGAAGGTCTCTTTTTTGGGTTTTATTTTTTCTCCCTTGTCTATAGAAATGGATCCTGTTAAGGTCCAAGCTATTCATGACTGGATCCAACCCACATCTGTGAAGGGTCTTCAAAAATTTTTGGGCTTTGCTAATTTCTATCGCCGTTTCATTGCCAACTTTTCCAGTGTGGTTAGGCCCCTTACTGATTTGACGAAGAAAGGCGATGATGTGACGAATTGGTCCTCTGAGGCTGTTGAGGCCTTTCAGGAGCTTAAACGCCGATTTACTTCTGCCCCTGTGTTGCGTCAGCCGGATGTTTCTCTTCCTTTTCAGGTTGAGGTTGACACTTCTGAGATTGGGGCAGGGGCCGTTTTGTCTCAGAGGGAGTCTGATGGTTCTTTGATGAAACCGTGTGCTTTTTTTTCCAGAAAGTTTTCGCCTGCGGAACACAATTATGATGTCGGCAATCGGGAGTTGTTGGCCATGAAGTGGGCGTTTGAGGAGTGGCGACATTGGCTTGAGGGAGCTAAACACCGTGTTGTGGTCCTGACCGATCATAAGAATCTGATTTACCTCGAGTCGGCCAAGCGGCTGAATCCTAGACAGGCTCGATGGTCCCTGTTTTTCTCCCGTTTTGATTTTGTGGTCTCGTATCTTCCGGGATCTAAGAATGTTAAGGCTGATGCCCTCTCTAGGAGTTTTTTGCCTGATTCTCCTGGAGTCCTTGAGCCGGTTGGCATTCTTAAGGAGGGGGTGATTCTTTCTGCTATCTCCCCTGATTTGCGGCGGGTGCTTCAGGAATTTCAGGCTGATAGGCCTGACCGCTGTCCAGTGGGGAAGCTGTTTGTTCCTGATAGATGGACAAGTAAGGTAATTTCTGAGGTTCATTGTTCAGTGTTGGCTGGTCATCCTGGGATTTTTGGTACCAGAGATTTGGTTGCTAGGTCCTTTTGGTGGCCTTCCTTGTCGCGCGATGTGCGTGCTTTTGTGCAGTCCTGTGGGACTTGCGCCCGGGCCAAGCCTTGCTGTTCCCGTGCTAGTGGGTTGCTTTTGCCTTTGCCGGTCCCTGAGAGGCCCTGGACGCATATTTCCATGGATTTTATTTCGGATCTTCCTGTTTCCCAGAAGATGTCTGTTATCTGGGTTGTTTGTGACCGGTTCTCTAAAATGGTCCATCTGGTACCTTTGCCTAAGTTGCCTTCCTCCTCAGATCTGGTTCCATTATTTTTTCAGCATGTGGTTCGTTTGCATGGCATTCCGGAGAATATTGTGTCTGACAGAGGTTCTCAGTTTGTCTCTAGATTTTGGCAGGCCTTTTGTGCTAGGATGGGCATTGATTTGTCTTTTTCTTTGGCGTTTCATCCTCAGACTAATGGCCAAACTGAGCGAACTAATCAGACCTTGGAGACCTATTTGAGATGCTTTGTGTCTGCTGATCAGGATGATTGGGTGTCTTTCTTGCCGTTGGCCGAGTTTGTCCTTAATAATCGGGCTAGTTCGGCTACTTTGGTTTCACCTTTCTTTTGTAATTTTGGTTTTCATCCTCGTTTTTCTTCTGGGCAGGTTGAGCCTTCTGATTGTCCTGGTGTTGATTCTGTGGTGGACAGGCTGCAGCAGATTTGGACTCATGTGGTGGACAATTTGACGTTGTCTCAGGAAAGGGCTCAACGTTTTGCTAACCGCCGTCGGTGTGTTGGTCCCCGGCTTCGTGTGGGGGATTTGGTTTGGTTGTCTTCTCGTCATGTTCCTATGAAGGTTTCTTCTCCTAAGTTTAAGCCTCGGTTTATTGGTCCTTATAAAATTTCTGAAATTATTAATCCGGTGTCTTTTCGTTTGGCTCTTCCAGCCTCTTTTGCCATTCATAATGTTTTCCATAGATCTTTGTTGCGGAGATATATGGTGCCCGTTGTTCCCTCGGTTGACCCTCCTGCCCCGGTGTTGGTTGAGGGAGAGTTGGAATATGAGGTTGAGAAGATTTTGGATTCTCGTTTTTCGAGGCGGAGGCTTCATTATCTTGTCAAGTGGAAGGGTTATGGCCAGGAGGATAATTCTTGTGTTGTTGCCTCCGATGTCCATGCCACCGATTTGGTTCGTGCTTTTCATTTGGCTTGTCCTGATCGGCCTGGGGGCTCTGGTGAGGGTTCGGTGACCCCTCCTCAAGGGGGGGGTACTGGTGTGAATTCCGCTCTTGGGCTCCCTACGGTGGTTGTAAGTGGCACTTTTGTGAGTTCTGCTCTTGGGCTCCCTCTTGTGGTTTCTAGTGGTATGGCTGCTCCTTGGAGTTAGCTGTCATCACCAGCTGCCTCCACTTATCGTCTCTTCTGCTCGGCTATTTAGGCCTGGCTCTTTCTTCAGCCAGTGCCACTTGTAAATGGTTCCTGGTTGGATTCACATCTCTTTGGAGTTCCCTGTTATCCTGACCAGTTCAGCAAAGCTAAGTTTTTGCTTGCTCTTTTCTGTCCATAGATTGTGGACTTATCCATTCTGTGCTTTCTATGTTTGTCCAGCTTATCAGTGTGAACTAATTCTGTCTTGCTGGAGGCTCTGGGAGGCAGATTTGCCCTCCACACCTTTAGTCAGGTGTGGAGATTTTTTGTAAACTCTGCGTGGATTTTTGTAGTGTTTTATACTGACCGCACAGTATTCCATCCTGTCCTATCTATTTAGCTAGACTGGCCTCCTGTGCTCATCCTGGTTTCATTCTGTGTATGTCTTTTCCCTCTCCACTCACAGTCATTATTTGTGGGGGGCTAATCTATCCTTTGGGGATTTTCTCTGAGGCAAGATAGCTTTCCTGCTTCTTTCTTTAGGGGTAGTTAGCTGTTAGGCTGTGACGAGATGCCTAGGGAGAGTTAGGAGCATTCCACGGCTACATCTAGTGTTGTGTTGAGCTTAGGGACTGCGGTCAGTATAGTTACCACTTCCTTCAGAGCTCGTTCCATGTTGCTCCTAGACCACCGTATCATAACACTTATCCTCTGTCTTATGGGGCACATCGGATGTGGAACCACAAGAAGGGAAGGTAAGGGATCCCAGGAGCACAGAAGGAATGGACAAGAAATCCCTGGGGCTGTTAGGAGCAGTAACTATTGGGATAGTCCAGAAGGAATGGATAGCAATGCTGAAGATGCACTGTAGTAAGGAAATAGGAACTAAGAAGTCTTGTGCCCAATACTGCATGTTACAATTTGATGAACTTGAACTGCCCAGTAAACCTTTACTTGTTAAAACGAACTGGGTGTCCCCTGATTTGTGTGTGGTGACTCCTGAAGATGGAGGCCTGGAGAAAGCGAAGGCCTGCAGCCTACAGACATTGAGTGTGATGCACTCCACACCTGGTAGCACATTGGGACTAGAATACAATTTTCTGACCCTTGGTCACTTTACAACATTATAGATCTTTCCTCCTATTCCACTCTCCAGCAGTTTCAGGAACAAGCACCGGTGCCACACTGAGTCAAAGGCCTTTTTAAAGTCCACGAAACAGGCCTATAACTTCCCATACTTTGTGTTGTTGTTGATGTGCCATTGAATGAGGCTGTGTAGAGTGTAGATGTGACGCCCCAGTGTCCTGGTCATCACAGTGACATTGCTTTCCTCATGGGGAGAGTGCTGTTATGCTTGGAGGCAAGGAAGGATAACTTTCACCAGGTAAACACAAACATGCAACATGTTCACACTCCAGGCCACAAGGGGGAGCTTTTGATCCTATTCCTAGGTGACTACCCTATATACAGTTAGGGCCAGAAATATTTGGACAGTGACACAATTTTCGCGAGTTGGGCTCTGCATGCCACCACATTGGATTTGAAATGAAACCTCTACAAGTGCAGATTGTAATGTTTAATTTGAAGGGTTGAACAAAAATATCTGATAGAAAATGTAGGAATTGTACACATTTCTTTACACACACTCCACATTTTAGGAGGTCAAAAGTAATTGGACAAATAAACATAACCCAAACAAAATATTTTTATTTTCAATATTTTGTTGCAAATCCTTTGGAGGCAATCACTGCCTTAAGTCTGGAACCCATGGACATCACTAAACGCTGGGTTTCCTCCTTCTTAATGCTTTGCCAGGCCTTTACAGCCGCAGCCTTCAGGTCTTGCTTGTTTGTGGGTCTTTCCGTCTTAAGTCTGGATTTGAGCAAGTGAAATGCATGCTCAATTGGGTTTAGATCTGGAGATTGACTTGGCCATTGCAGAATGTTCCACTTTTTGGCACTCATGAACTCCTGGGTAGCTTTGGATGTATGCTTGGGGTCATTGTCCATCTGTACCATGAAGCGCCGTCCAATCAACTTTGCAGCATTTGGCTGAATCTGGGCTGAAAGTATATCCCGGTACACTTCAGAATTCATCCGGCTACTCTTGTCTGCTCTTATGTCATCAATAAACACAAGTGACCCAGTGCCATTGAAAGCCATGCATGCCCATGCCATCACGTTGCCTCCACCATGTTTTACAGAGGATGTGGTGTGCCTTGGATCATGTGCCGTTCCCTTTCTTCTCCAAACTTTTTTCTTCCCATCATTCTGGTACAGGTTGATCTTTGTCTCATCTGTCCATAGAATACTTTTCCAGAACTGAGCTGGCTTCTTGAGGTGTTTTTCTGCAAATTTAACTCTGGCCTGTCTATTTTTGGTATTGATGAATGGTTTGCATCTAGATGTGAACCCTTTGTATTTACTGTCATGGAGTCTTCTCTTTACTGTTGACTTAGAGACAGATACATCTACTTCACTGAGAGTGTTCTGGACTTCAGTTGATGTTGTGAACGGGTTCTTCTTCACCAAATTAAGTATGCGGCGATCATCCACCACTGTTGTCATCCGTGGACGCCCAGGCCTTTTTGAGTTCCCAAGCTCACCAGTCAATTCCTTTTTTCTCAGAATGTACACAACTGTTGATTTTGCTACTCCAAGCATGTCTGCTATCTCTCTGATGGATTTTTTCTTTTTTTTCAGCCTCAGGATGTTCTGCTTCACCTCAATTGAGAGTTCCTTTGACCGCATGTTGTCTGCTCACAGCAACAGCTTCCAAATGCAAAACCACACACCTGGAATCCACCCCTGACCTTTTAACTACTTCATTGATTACAGGTTAACGAGGGAGACGCCTTCAGAGTTAATTGCAGCCCTTAGAGTCCATTGTCCAATTACTTTTGGTCCCTTGAAAAAGAGGACGCTATGCATTACAGAGCTATGATTCCTAAACCCTTTCTCCGATTTGGATGTGGAAACTATCATATTGCAGCTGGGAGTGTGCACTTTCAGCCCATATTATATATAATTGTATTTCTGAACATGTTTTTGTAAACAGCTAAAATAACAAAACTTGTGTCACTGTCCAAATATTTCTGGCCCTAACTGTATATTGTGGTGTAGAGGGAAAGTAAGTCAGATAGTGCCAGAGAGCAGACTGGAGCAGTCTGAGGCAGGAAGAACATATGAGGAGCCGTGTGTTATGAACTGGTGGTTTAGGAGCAACATGGGACGAGCTCTGAAGGAGGTGGTACCTGTACTGACCACAGTCCCTAAGCTCAACACAACACTAGAAGTAGCCGTGGGATGCTCCTGTCACTCCCTAGGCACCTCGTCACAGCCTGAGAATTAACTGCCCCTAAAGATAGAAACAGGAAAACTATCTTGCCTCAGAGAAAATCCCCAAAGGATAGATAGCCCCCCACAAGTAATGACTGTGAGTGGAGAGGGAAAAGACATACACAGAATGAAACCAGGATGTAGCACAGGAGGCCAGTCTAGCTAGATAGATAGGACAGGACGGAATACTGTGCGGTCAGTATTAAAAAGTACAAAAATCCACACAGAGTTTACAAAAATCTCCACACCTGACTAAAAGTGTGGAGGGTAAATCTGCTTCCCAGAGCTTCCAGCTTAACTGAATTAATCCATACTGACAAGCTGGACAAAACATAGAATGCACAGAACGAATAAGTCCACAACATGTGGACAGAAAAGAGCAAAGAAAGGACTTATCTTTGCTGAACTGGTCAGGATATCAGGGAAATCCAAGAGAGATGTGAATCCAACCAGGAACCATTGACAAGTGGCTCTGGCTGAAGGGAAGAGCCAGGCATAAATAGCCGAGCAGAAAGACAATCAGTGGAAGCAGCTGCAGACTGCTAAATCCAAGGAGCAGCCATTCCACTTAAAACCACCGGAGGGAGCCCAAGAGCAGAACTCACAAAAGTGCCACTTACAACCACCGGAGGGAGCCCAAGAGCGGAATTCACAACAGCCGTGCAGCCATGAGAAAGTGCTGCAGCTCC
Source organism: Ranitomeya imitator (assembly GCF_032444005.1). Taxonomy (NCBI): domain Eukaryota; kingdom Metazoa; phylum Chordata; class Amphibia; order Anura; family Dendrobatidae; genus Ranitomeya; species Ranitomeya imitator. The sequence goes on along the minus strand of NC_091282.1, from coordinate 641,853,289 downwards.
TTGACAGAGATAATACTGAAAGCAGAACAGATTGCAGCGAGCATGTAGGAGAGTGAAGCACAGGAGAGGGACATCAGGGGAGGACAGCTGCGAATGAACAATCCCCCTCTGAAGCGGATACAACCGGTGGCCGGAACACCGAGGTTGTAAGGAACTCTAAGACTTACAGCAGAGACCGGCAGGGCAGCTGAACTGCAAGTTAACTGTCCGCCTCAATACCCAGGAGGCACAGTGACACATAGAGCCCAGGTCATGATAGAGACCCTGTAAAAAGGCTTGAGTCACCTGTCATACTGGTTTGTGTCCTATCCTATATGGGGGGTAGAGAGAAGAACTGTGAGGACCTTATCAGAAGCCATAGGCAGTAAGGGACTACAACACCACCGCACTAGAGGAAGGCTTTTAACTCCATCTGGATAAGGGGACTCCCAACTTGCCTCCAAGCTGGCCGGACCCTGCCTGCCCTGTGATCTGGTACCCTGGACTGTTGCTGCCTGAAGTCTTCAGTAAACAAGGTAAAGAGACTGAAAACCTGTGTCCTCGTTCTTTACTGCACCATTCACCACCTTCCATCTACACTCCGGGAGCCCTGGGGATATACTTCACCTGCGAGAAGTTATACCATCTAGCTGCCATAACATCACCCCAGAGGACCTCATAAAGCAGCATCGATCAACACTGACCTTATACCACTGGTGGCGTCACGAACATAAACTTTATCCAATTTCCCTTTTACATGGGCGCCCAGGGCCAGGGACCGGGTCACCACTGTGACATTCCCCTGTGAACACCGGACCTGGTTCTGAGTACCCCACGGCCCTGGCAGGAGACTCATAGATGTGGTGAGTAGCACAGTGTTTGGTATGAACCCTGCTTCTTGGCTTTTGCTGAGATTTTTGTGCTCGGTGAGGAAATTGAGAATCTCCTTATTACATGGTTACTGTTACTGTTACTTATTACAGGCTACTGTTGAAGAGTTTTTCTATCTATCTATCTATCTATCTATCATGAATACAAAACAAAAGCAGTACTCATCAAATCGATAAAAAAGTTAGAAGTCCTTTATTCCTTACTTCAGGACATGGACAGGGCATGCAGGGAGGCAGAGGAATGCGGAGAGAGAAGGAAGCAGGATGACAGCCATTTCACATTAATCCAATGCTTATACGGGTCCAGCACCCGTCTATCTATCTATCTATCTATCTATCTATCTATCTATCTATCTATCTATCTATCTATCTATCTATCTATCTATCTATCTACCTTTCCTGCCTCTCTTTGGTTTGTGGGTGGCTATTTATTGGTGCCACTCCTGGTAGCATTTGTCAGTGATAGTTCCAGTCCCTGTTTGAGCAGCTGACCCATGTACCCTAGTGATCCTTCTGCCTCTGATTATCTGTATTTGTGCCTGACCCGTTCCCCATCCCTGACTTAGTGTGTGTTTGGTGGTTTCCTACAGTGTATGACTCGGCTTGGATTCTGAACCCTGACCCCTGCTTTCTGTCTCTGTTACTACGTTTTCCGTCTGGCTTTGACTCTTTGTCTCCTACCCCGACTACGTTTTTGTCTCACGTTTTGGATCCCGCACTCCCATCTGGTTCCGATTTCTGGCTTGTGTCTGACCACATCCATTGCTGTGACCTCTGGTAATTTGTCTTTCTGTTTGTTGTTGACAACTCTGCTGCCTCCTGGTGGCTCTCCTCGCTTTGCACTGTGGTGCTACATGGTGAGTACTACTTTTTCCCCTTACCCGAGCCCCCTGGTGGAGGTTGAGTGCAACTGCCTTGCAGTTGCATTACATCGATGCTTTTTTATTGTTTTTATTGAAGAGTTGCTTGCGTCATACTTAGTGTTAATTTTGTGAAGAGTACTGCCAATTCTCTGTGCTGCTGCTAAACCCAAATCCTTTTATCAGTTTGTGATATTGGACCTAGACACCACTCTTGACACAGGCTTCACTGCCTGAAATACTTTGTGCAGCTGTTGTGACCTGATTTACTTCTGTGTTCTGTCTCCCTAACCACACAGCTAGACATCACCCTTGACTCAGGTCGCCTTGACTTCACTGTCTGAAATAGTCCACCCAGCTGTAAGCTGATTGACATCAATGTCCGTCTCCCTGATTTCCCATCTAGACACCCCCCTTGACACAGATCACCTTGCCTTCACTGCCTGAAATGCTGTCCAGCTTTTGTGACCTGATCGACTTCTGTGCCTTTTCTACCTGACCTCACATTTAGATACCGCCTTTGATATGGGTCACCTTGACTTCACTTCCTAAGTTTCTCCGCCCAGCTGTTGTGACTTGATTGACTAATCTGTCCTTTCTCCACTCACTGTCAACCAGTACATGAAAATAAGTGAAACACGCTGTGTAGAGGCCAGTTTGTGATATTAATGAGTTTATTTGCATAAGAACAAGCAGATTATTCCAATATATATAATGAAATGATACAAAATGACACTTCTAGATGCTCACAGTTTCCCCTAGGCCTCGATGGCATATAGCGATATCTTCATTATAGACAAATATTGACTTTTAAAATTGCATGACCCAGAATCCTTTCCTGCAGACATCACTGGGATAATATTTGTTCAGAAATGATGAAATGTATCTATACAAATGAAATGACTTATTTAAAGGGTGACTCCACATTACAGTGGAAATTCCTGTTCACCCAAAGGATTAATCTTTTAAATCTGGAGCGCTATAGATTTCCTTATTCCCGCCTCCTTAAAGTTGTCAAGCCCCTCCTATATTAGGCTTTTTATGTATAGATATGCGATAAAAAGGGGGAGAAGCATGACAAGCCATTGTGTATAAATCAGGAATAGCTGCTTACTTACCACTGATTGTTGAATACTAAGGTACTTTCAAAATGGCACCCAATTAATTAGAGTAGGCTTTCCACTTTAAAAAAAAATCCACTTTATCTATGTGGCAAATATCACATAATGTGAACATGGGCCACAAAAATAGAAAACACAAAGAATTAGACCTGGCAGTGATAAGAAATTCATATATTGGTCAACTCTATGTGAAGCTGCACCTTCAATTAACACTAATAGCAAAATAACAGATGGGGGACCTTGGGTCTTCTTATCAACATATGTTCTTCATCTTTCAACTAAATTCATGTTGCTTTCTGTAAACCATGAACAAGATGCTTGATGACTCGGCTGTATCTAGTACTTTGAGTGCACAGGGGTGCATTGTTCTAAACTGTCTGTAAGTCTGTTTATCAAATATAAACCTAGATTTGCCACAAGGCAGGCCTCATAATGCACGTTTGCAAGGAATATTGTAAAAGACCCAAAGCCAATTAAAAAAGTACACCCTTGGGTTCTCGAAGTACTAAACAGAGACCCAAATTTTGTAAATTGCCATCCATCACTAGCACCTTGATATTATATGTTCATATCATATGTTATATGGGCAGCACAGTGGCTCAGTGGTTAGCACATCAGTCTTGCAGCGCTGGGGTCCTGGGTTCAAATCCCACCAAGTACAACATCTGCAAGGAGTTTGTATGTTCTCCCCATGTTTGCGTGGGTTTCCTCCGGGTACCCCGGTTTCCTCCCACATTCCAAAGACATACTGATAGGGAATGCAGATTGTGAGCCCCACAATTTGACGGCGATGATAATGTGTGCAAACTGTAAAGCGCTGCGGAATATGTTAGCGCTATATAAAAATAAAGATTATTATTATATGTTCTTTATTGCTCAAATAAATACACGTTTCTTTCTGGAGGCCATGAACAGGTTGCTGTTAATTACTCTGGTGCTGCACCTAGTACTTTCAGTGCACAGGGGTGCACTGCTCTGATAATCAATGTAAAGCTTATATATACCACAAGGTGTCTCATTATGCACATATGATTCACTCTGTTACAATGAATATTGAGCTGATAGTGAAAGACCCAAAGTCAATTCAACAAGGTACACCCTTGTGCTCTCAAAGTACTAAATTGAGACCCAAATATCAGTAAATTACCCCTCACTAAATATTTGTAATATGATATTTTTGTTTGTTTTCTACAGGAAAAAATATATGATATGACCATAATAATTAGAGGTGAAGGTTCCCTTTAGTTGTATATTTATAGTGCCTAAGGTGACATTTATATAATCATAGATTACCTATTATATTTTGTGCTTCTATTCTTTGCTACAATTTTTAGTATAAAATGAATCATGCGTCTTTTACTTAAAAAAAACATTTACAAATATAACAAGATATAGGTGTAAAAAAAAATATATATATTTTTAAAAATAACATTTGATTGACCTTTCGAAACAGCGGCTAAGGTCAACGCCAAAAAGTTGTACAGCATTAAGGTAAAATTGCTTCCGCCTTGTTGGCACCAGACTATGCCACTTCCCAGCCATGAGATCTGTGGCCAAATTTGGCAGCACCATCTTCAATGTTGGCTGATTGCTTTGACCCATTTGTTGTCTCTCAGGATCAATAAAACATAGATATCCAGGTGTCACTATGCATGTGTCTGCTGCTCAGGATCCTCAGTGAGCACAGCGATATGGCCTTCTTCATGAGGTACCTGGAATAATAAAAATATGTCGGCGTTCAGATGTAGCAGAGTTGACTTTTTTCACAGATTTTTTTAAAATATTATTTTAAATTTAAAAAATAGTATTTTGCTACCATCTACTGGTGGCGAGTGAAACTGCAATTGCCATAGGCTGCTGGAGAACAGGTGTAAAAAAAATTAGGGAGTAATGTTGTAGGACCCTTGTTTTCTTCAGAGGTGGAACATGCAGTTGTATCTTAACTATGTTTGATGTTGTCCACTTAGTTTTTATTACCACTTTCGTGATCCTTGTATCTGGAAACCATCAGCAAGATGCTATCCACTAATGTGGAAGTCTGCAAACTTGAAGAAATCCTAACCTCCCCCCCAAAAAAAATAAAAATGCCCAATAACAACAACACCACCTTGGTTTTTTTCCGTTTTTGAGTTTTTGTTTTTTGCTCCCCTTCTTTCCAGAGCCATAACTTATTTTTTATCAATATGGCCGTGTAAGGGCTTTCTTCTTGTGGAACGAGTTGTACTTTTGAATGACACCTTTTGGTTTTGCCATATCGTGTACTGGAAAATGGGAAACAAAAATCAAAGTTCGGTGAAATTGCAAAAAAGGGCAATTTCACAATTAATTTTTTTCCCATGTTCACTAAATGCTAAAAATGACCTGCCTTTGTGATTCTCCAGGTCATTACGAGTTCATAGAAACCAAACATGTCTAGGTTATTTTTTATTTAAGTGGTGAAAATAATTGTTTGTTAAAAAAAAGTTGCAATTTTCGTGATCTGGGGTCGGGTGAAGGCTTAGTTTTTGTGTGCTGAGCTGACGTTTTTAATGATACCATTTTGTTGTGTGTACAATCTTTTTATTGCCCATTATTGCATTTTAATGCAATGTTGCAGCAACCAAAAAACATAATTCTGGCATTTTGATTTTTTTTTTTTGCTACTCAGTTTACAGATTTGATTAATTCTTTTTATATTTTGATAGATCGGGTGATTCTGAACACGGCGATACCAAATATGTGTATTTTTTTATATATTTTAATTATTTTATTTTAAAGGGGATGATTTTAAACTTTTATATTTTTTTATTTTTTTATATTTGTAAAAACATTTTTTTTTTTTTACTTTTGGCATGCTTCAATAGTCTCCATGGGAGATTTCAAGCTGCCACAACCCGATCGGCTCTGCTATATACAAGCGATGATCAGATCGTCTGTGTGTAGCAGAAATGCTCACTTGCTAAGAGCGATGACCACTGGGTGGTGCTCATAGCAATCTGGCTATGACAACTACAGGGGTCTCCTGCAGACCCTGGGTTGTCAAGCCAACCCATTAGCTACCCGCAGTCATGTGACACGGGCGCCGATGGGTGGAATTAGTGATGCATTTCTGGTGCAAGCATGTTAAATGTTAAATGCAGCTGTCAGAAATTCCACCTGCGGCTGTTAGGGGCACATGTCAGCTGTTCAAATCAGCTGACATGTGCCGGAAAAGTTGCAGGCTCATCGCCGGAGCCCGCAGCAGACAGGGAGAGCCCACCTTAGATGTAACTATATGTCTATGGTTGGAAAGCGATTAAGGGGGTATTTCCATCGTTATATATGGATATTTCAGGATAGTACATGTAAAAACAAGCACTTATGCAATTTACTGCTTATTGAAATTTTCAACCGTTCTTAAAATATCAACACTTATCTTTTGTTTACAACCTGTTGCCATGGAGACCGACCTTCGCTGCTAGACAGAAGAACATGCGTAGTACTTATAATCTCTTTTCTATCTAGCTTCTAAGCACTGTTCCAAAGCTGTCATGGATTGCTGGAGTGCGCCCTTAACTCTTAATCCAGTCCAGCTTCAAAGTAGTGGTTACAAGCTAGACAGCAGTGGTGGTCGGTCTCCTTGGCAATGAACTGTAAATATGTTAATATCTCAAGATCGGCTGCAAATTTTAATAAGCAATAAATTGCAAAATTGCTTGTATTTACAAGCTCCATCCAAGAATATCCCTCTATACGAAAATGGGAATAAACCGTAAGCTATAGCAGAATTAAAGAGAGACTATGAAAGATCGGTTAACAGTATAAGACCTGCTTGATGATGGTTTCCATGTACCAACTGATATTTTTTGACACTGTACAATATAAAAACAGTTGATAAAGATAAATTATACACTTTTCTTCCATCAAGCCTCACCTCCCAATAAAGAGAATCATCAAAACATTCAGCATCAGACGGAGCTCCAAAGATGGGTAATTTCAACATAAATCCTGTCCGATAAATGTTAAAAAAAAATCTGTATTATGTTTTTTTTTCACAATTTTCAAGTTTTTAACTAAAAATTATAATTCCCTTTTAAAATGTTCAAAATACGTTTACAATATTTCCATATGGTGCAGCTGAAATATATGACATTTTTTAGTTAGTTAATAAGGGAGAAAAAAAATCATACAATGAACAGCAAACAGCATGGGGTGATCAAGTACAATGATCAACAGATCTCTGGTCGATTGTGGCGATCCTAGCATGATGTGGTAACATGTCGCCACCTAGTGGCTGCATTATAGAATGCAACAACATAAATCCCTTTGCTGTGAACATAGTTCGCAAACTATATATATATATAAATATATATAAATATATATATATATATATATATATATATATATTATATCTTTAGAATTGAAAGTCTCCACTGATATCTGAATAAAATAACTCACCTACAATAATTCCCCCGAACAGAGCAAATCCCAGTGCTACCATAAGGGCAAGACCCTGATAGACAGCTTGAGAATGGGCCGTGCGCGTAGAGTCAGCAATTAAAGGGAACACATCACTCATTCTGGAGGAACAAAAATGGGAAAAAAAGGAAATGTTTTGTATATATGGTATAAAGCAGAAAGAAAGATAGGTAAATAAATATGTATAGATGGATAATAGAGTGATGGATAGACAGACTCACTCACCCACCACCATAGATGTCGGCAGTCGCTGTAAATGCCACTACGGCTCCAATCATTGCCCCCAGGATGCCAGGCATACCGTGCAGGTTGTGGACCCCACATGTGTCCTGAATCTTCAGCTTGGAGTCCAGGATCGGCTGCAGATAAAATAGGAGAATAAAACATAACCACGAGAGAATGGGGGCCTAACCTGAAGGGGCAAGAACAATTACAAAGCAAAGCATGTAATGAGAATGCTCCAGATTACTATTAAGTCTGTCAGATATTTTACAATACAAACTGCATACATTATGAAAAAGATCTCTTGGACATGATCAAGCTGGTGTACTAACTCTTAAAGGGAACCTGTCACCCCGTTTTTTCAAGATGAGCTACACCTGTGGTGTTCGGTCAGGGTGACCGACGCTGCTGTGGGGTCCACTGGGGTGATGGAATAGCAGCTGGATGGTATACCTTCCCACAGGTGAAGTATGTCCCCAGGGCTTCCCAGTTAGGTGGATGGTGATGGTGTGAGGTGCAGTCAATAACGAGGACACAAGGTTGCAGTCTCTTTACCTTTTACTGAAGGCTTCAATATACTCAGTCCAGAGCACGTTCAACCGGGCTATCAGAGACCGGCCGGTCCGATGGGCACATCCAGAGTTTCCCTCGCAGATGGAAATCGTTGCCTACCAATAGCGCCTGTGTGTTGTAGTCCTACCCTGCTGAGCATTCGGAATAGTCCTCACAACTGCTGTTCTCCTTCGTTCGTTCTCTACAGCTTTCTCTCTCTCTCTCGTTCCTTGGTTCCAGATGTTGCTAGTTTCTAACAACCCCCAGATATGTTACGGCTAGGACGTCACCCGTTTGACGGGAAGGCTTGGAGGTCTTCCGGGACCCTAGAGACGCCCCTCTCCCAATGTTGCCCCCAATGTCTTTGTAGGTGTAGCAGGTAGACAGCCAACCTATAATCAACTGTCCAGCGGAATTTGAAGTAAGGCCTGAAGTCAGTTACTCCTAAGGTGATCCGGCCACCGACTACGCACCTCAGTAAGATGTTGCCTTCCTCTCTCGGCACGACTCTTACTGGCTCTCCTTTGTGCTGATCTCGTTTACACTGTTCCACAATATTCTTCCCCTCTTGTCTCTTTCTTAGGATACCGCCGCAAGGTGTGCAGGCGCGGTTCCGTAACGTTCTGTTCTGTCGCTAGGCACCTGCCAGGTTCCCACGCCTGACAGGGACCCCCCTGTATCTTCTCCCCGCAACACCCCCTGCCATGGGATGTTGCCTGGTTCCAACCCAGTCAGCTTCTGACTAACTTCCTCCCCAGCTCCTAGTTTTACCAGTGTGAGGAGTGGCCCAATAAATAAAGCCTTTTTCTCCCTCTAGTGGCCGGAGTGTGAAGTGTAATGTGTTCTGGTGATACCTGGTCAGGAGAACTCTTTAGTGCCATCGGACGTACCGCTACTCGCTTTGGGGCCATACTGCAACGACCAGGTCTCTGGGGCGCTGCACACTAATTCAAAGCCCAGCTCTGCCCCTATTTAACGGTATTTGTAGCTCATCTTGAGAAAACGGGGTGACAGGTTCCCTTTAAAATCCTAGCAAAAATGGCTACCTATTGTTATTTGAAAGTTTAAACTCAATATCTGAGCAGACAACTTTAATTGACAGATCCTCAGGGCTCCTCTTCCCTGCTGCTGCTGAATTCTCACACTGCTCAATACATACTGCAGCTGTCAGTCAGCCTCAGTGGACACAGACTGAAACACTTTCAAATGTGATATGTCATTATTAGTCATTAACATTAAGTACTTGCATATATCGTATATAGCGAAGGCAAAAAAAAAAAAAATTGAGGTAACCACGACAGATTGTGTATGCATTTTCTAATTTACTACTGGACAACATAATAGTGAAGATTGTACTCACTGTCAAAAATTTGTATCCAAGAGTAGAAATAATACCGGCTAGAGACCCAGCAATCATGGCACCAAAGGGAGTCAACATCATTTCTGCAGAGGTTCCCACTGCAACACCACCAGCTAAGGCTGCATTCTGAATGTGAACCTAAAGGGAGGAGACATCACATTTAGGTAAGGAAACACACTATTGTATATTCTCGTACACAGGGGGATGTATTATAGTAGTTATATATTCTTGTACATAAGGGCAGTAATATAGTAGTTATATTCTTGTACATAGGGGCAGTATTATAGTAGTTGTATTCTTGTACATAGGAGGCAGTATTATAGTAGTTATATTCGTGTACATAGGAGGAGTTTTATATTAGTTATATTCTTGTACATAGGAGCGTATTATAGTAGTTATATTCTTGTACAAAGGAGCAGTATTATAGTAGTTATATTCTTGTATATAGGGGGCAGTATTATAGCAGTATATTCTTGTACATAGTGGCAGTATTATAGTAGTTATATTCTTGTACATAGGAGCAGTATTATAGTAGTTATATTCTTATACATGGGGGCAGTATTATAGTAGGTATATTCTTGTACATAGAGGCAGTATTATAGTAGTTATATTCTTGTACATAGGAGCAGTATTATAGTAGTTATATTCTTGTACATAAGGGGCAGTATTATAGTGGTTATATTCTTGTACATAGGCGTAGTATTATAGTAGTTATACTCTTGCACATAGGAGCAGTATTATAGTAGTTATATTCTTGTACATGGGGCAGTATTATAGTAGTTATATTCTTGTACATAGGGGCAGTATTATAGTAGTTATATTCTTGTATATAGAAGCAGAATTACAGTAGTTATATTCTTGTACATAGGAGCAGTATTATAGTAGTTATATTCTTGTACATAGGGGCAGTATTATAGTAGTTATATTCTTGTACATAGGGAGCAGTATTATAGCAGTTATATTCTTGTATATAGGAGCAGTATTATAGTAGTTATATTCTTGTACATAAGAGCAATATTATAGTAGTTATATTCTTGTACATGGGGCAGTATTATAGTAGTTATATTCTTGTACGTAAGAGCAGTATTATAGTAGTTATATTCTTGTACATAGTAAGCAGTATTATAATAGATATATTCTTGTACAGAGGAGGCAGTATTATAGTAGTTTTATTCTTGTACATATGGGACAGTATTATTTTAGTTATATTCTTGTACAGAGGAGGCAGTATGATAGTAGTTATTTTCTTGTACATAGGAGCAGTGTTCATATTAGTTATATTCTTGTATATTTCTCTTTCTTACAAAATACACTTATTATGAAAACTATGTCCTCCGAGGGTAAATTAAATATGAAATGTTTGCTTCATCCAAATACATGATATAAATTATGCTCCTTTCGATGCTTACCATATCCAGCTTGCCTTCGTTATTTAACATAGATGACAAGGCAAATGTGGATAATGTGCAAGCAGCCAGAGAGTAGTAGGTGTTCATCACTGTCCGATGTTGGTCATCTCCATGGGCTGTGACGGCAGAATTGAAGCTGGGCCAGAACATCCACAGGTAGATTGTTCCTAGGGGAAATTAAACATTTAAAGTGGAGTTCTAGTTAAAGTAATCCTTTGACATGTTGTTCGTAGATTGGCGTAGATTCCCCTATATTTTTGATAACCAGCCAGGCAAAACTCACAGCTGGGGACTGCAATCCCCAGCTGTCACCTTCAGCAAGACTGATTATCAAGAATAGAGGGGTCCACGCACTGTTTTTTTAAAATTATTTAACTAAATAATTTTAAAATAATGGCATCCCCCCACTTTTGACAACCAGCCTTGCTAAAGCAAACAGCTGGGACTGGTATTCTCAGGCTAGTAAGGTGCCATTGATATTGCCCCTCAGCCTAAAAACAGCAGCCGCCCATAAAAGGCGCATCTATATGATGCATCAATTCTGGCACTTTGCCTGTCTGTTCCCACTTGCCCTATAGCGGTGGCAAGTGGGGTTCATATTTCTGAGATGTCACCTTTGTATTGTCTGTTGACATCAAGCCCACGGCTTAGTAATGGAAAGGCGTCTATAAGACACCCCTATTACTAGTCCTATAGTTATATGGAAAATAAAGACACAGCCAGAAAAAAGTCCTTTATTTGAAAGAACTACACAGACTCCTTTAATGATTCTAAATTAAACGATACTCACGTCCAATGAAGCCCTCATCAACTGTAATAAAACAAAAATAAAAAGCAACCATATCCCCCACCGATCTGTCGTTCTGTCATAGTGAGATTCCCGCTAGCACAGTGAGAAAAATCCTCATGGCGAAGATAAACTCTCTGAGCTCAGTGCTGAACCGTGAGACTTTCTCACGGTGCTAACGGGGATCTCACCAAGGTCACCACAGTTTAGGGGCCTTGCTGGGAACTCAGCCTCAGTGACCCGCGGTAACCTCGATGACATCACCGCTAGCCACTGATGCTGCGCTCTCAGCAGCTCATTCATCGGTGGTTCTCAGCCTGGATGGTTGCATCTTGGCTCTGTCAAAGTTGAAAACTGTTTATCCCCAGACATGGATTATGCTGTGGGACGGAATGACGGACAGGTGAAGGATTACCAGCCTGAGAATATCAGCCCCCAGCTGTTTGCTTTAGCAAGGCTGGTTATACAAAATGGTGGGAACCCCACGTAATTTTTTAAAATTATTTATTTAAATAAGTTAAAAAAAAAACAGCATGAGGACCACTCTATTCTTGATAATCAGCCTTGTTGAAGCTGACAGTTGAGGGTTGCAGCCCCAAGCTGTGAGTTTTGCATGGCTGGTTATCAAAAATACAGGGGAACCCACTTCCATTTTTTTATTATTATTTATTTAGATGCACCAGCTGATGAATACTCCCATCAGCCACTCCTGCTCTCGCTTTTATTATCGGCAGCAAGCATAGCCTATTGGGAGCAGTAGTCCCATCAGCTGACACAAGTGACCAGAGGTAAGCTAATCCCTCTGATCACAGCTGCGGGCTCACACTGTCATTTGACAGCATGGGAATCGCAGCTGTCTGACTGGTGGTAATGATTTTACCACCGCTCAGAAGCGGTATTTGCAGCGCTGTCATGCACATGACAGCGTGGCAAACACTGGATATCTGAGGCCCCATTCAAGTGAATGGGCTCTGGATTCGAGTCCGGGTACTGTTTTTTAACTGTTCAGCCAAACCCGTTGGACCCAAAATCCAGGGGTATGTCAATCTCTAGTTATAATGGATAGTGATTACATGATTTTGAAGAGCTCACTATGGTGAAGACAAGTTTGGATTCTGCTATTTTGTTTATTGATCTAAATAAATAATTGCCCCAAATATTTGTGAAATGTAATTAGCGGGAATATACCTATCATGGCGAAGAGGTCTGAATGATAGACAGATCCTTCCCTCTTACGGCTCTTCTCCAGATGAGGTCTGTACAGCACACGAGATACCACTAGCCCAAAATAAGCTCCAAATGTGTGGATGGTCATTGAGCCCCCGGCATCTTTGGCCTTATGAATAGAGACCAGGGAAAAATGACATATCAAATATATAGTATGAGCCCTAAACTTATGACTCAGAAAGTAAATTTATGGTAACCCTCAGTATTCTTTGTGACATGGGTTTCTAGAAATGTGAGGACCACTGCAACTAGGAGTGAAGAGCTACATGGAGAAGAAGGGAGGAGCAACAGAAAAAGAAGGGAAGATATTGAGGGTTTTTAGAGCTGTAGAGACTCTGTTACAGTATGTAACCCATGTGGACAGTATCAAGATATGGCTACAAGACTTCAAACCTCTCAAGAATGGAAACCTGTGGGATTTCGAGCCTAAGTGGGTCTAGTATGCTTTTCATTCTTGACCTATATTACTGTTAACAAGTAGAAGAAGTCTATATGATAAGGGCAAGATTGGACATGATGACCTCTTTTGGATACTTTTATGGGCCCAGTAACTCTTTGTCACTTACCCCAACTATGTTGAGAATAATGTACTCGTTGATGCCAAAGAGAGTCACTTCAAATAGAGTCATGACGATCAGCTGGATAGGACTTGTCTTGCCAAGGAGCGCTCCGAAGGAGATGAGAACAGCTCCGGTGCAGAAGTCGGCATTGATCATACTAAGAAGAAAGGAGAACTATATGTAAGTGACTAAAAGTCTAAAAACCATCTCCTTGAACATGTCCTTCAAAACCATAACCTTTTAGAATGGTTCCTCAAAAACTCTGCTAGTAGAAATCTGGCTGAATAAGACCTAAACTCAATGTTCTCAAATGGATGGCCTACCTGCATTCAGCAATGGTGGTCCATTAGTACATAGATCACACAACCAGATCATGACAAAAACTGCCATATGGTATGAGGCAATGCTAGCGTGAACCACCAATGATAGTTTTGGTCTTCACTAAGAGATCTCGTTGTCAAGGATTTAATTTATGGCATTTGTTATGCTATCTTAGGACTATATGGCACTATTATTTGGTTATTATATGGCGCTATATTAACACTGTGCGGAACATTTAATTCAGCACTATACACGAGTACTGTTGTGTTAGAAATAAATTATAGAGTAGCATATTTTGGAGCCAGAGTCCCGTTCTTAGGATTGTTGGTACGACCAATCAGTAAGTTATGCCCTATCCTACGGATAGGTGATAACTTTCAGTTGTTTGAATGACTCTTTAGTTAACTAATCACTTAGTACTTAATAGGGACATATAAGAAATAGAGACCTGTCAACAGCAGCTTGTTGATGGTTTCCGAGAATACATGATTGTTTTAATGTAAAATTAAAACACGAAAAATATTTATATATTACTATATGTTTTAAATAGCTGATTATAATATTTGATACCAACTTTATAAATGTGAAACTAGACAAATAGTATAATGATTTATAATTCCCTCCCCCCCCAAAAAAATAACAATAAGGACACATAAGAATTAGAGATCTGTCAACAGAAACTTGTTAATGGTTTTCCAGGAACAACATTTATATGGTATATATGTATGACATGGATGTTTATTGCATCAATGACAATAGTTTAAATGTAAATCTAGGTTTGGACTAAAATATATTCCAAAAATACACCGTAATAAGGACACATAAGAATTAGAGCTCTGTCAACAGCAACCTTTTGATGGTTTCATTACATATGTAAAGGATTAATGTATTAGCTACCCACAGTGTAAATGTAAATCCAGGTTTGAATTGTAGTATAATGATCTGGAATCCTCCCACCATAAAATAATTTTTTTTTTAATAAAGACACATACAAATTAGAGATTTGTCAACTGCAACTTGTTGATAGTTTCCAGGAACTACATGATTGTTTTAATGTAAACCCCACAACACACGCAAATTAGAATAAATGTATTGTATTTATATGTCATAGATGATTATTACATTAGATAACCATAGTGAAAGTGTAAATTCAGATTTTGATTATTTTATAATCAGGGGCGGACACTGACATCTCGGGGCCCCTCTGCAAGAATTGTGGAGGATGGGGACACAGCAGAGAGGACTAATGTCAGCTCCCTGCTGCTGCCGTGCTGTGAGTTCTGCTGCCATGCAGGAGGACACAGACGGCAGCCAGTGAGCGCTCTCACCAGTCTTGCGGGGAAGGCGTTCATTAGCCAGCGTCTCTCCATGCATGATATGCCCCTTTTTGAACTCCTGCACTCTGCGCACCGCTCTCCCCGGCTCTGGGTATCCACATGATTACGGGCAAGAGTGAGAGGGGCCCGATGCTGCATGACACCGGGCACCTCTCACTCCCGCCCATATCTTCACTGAGTGGCCCCCATAGCGGCGACATGGTCTACCGCTATGGGCAGTACGCCCCTGCCTGAAAGGGCCCTCTCCACCTCCGGGCCTGCCGGTGCAGTTGCCACAGTATGTCCGCCCCTGTGTATAATAATTTATGGCCTTCCTCCATTAAATTGTAAGCATAAGAATTATTATTTCAATTTTTCTCTAAAAGAAAAAGGTTTTAAAAGGAAGTTTACTGATTTATTACAATTTAATTATTTATATATATATATATATATATATATATATATATATATATATATATATATATATATATATTTATCCAGTGAGGATTTGTAACTTATAGACCATGTCTGGCAGTGACAGGGTGCAGGTCTCAGGTTTCCATTGATCTATTGATATAGCCGGTTATGACATGCAGATCGCTGTTTTGGAGAAAGCATGGTTTAATTTAAAGGCTAAATTCCACCAACTGTGTTTTTTTGTTTTCTTTTAATTTATTTTTATTTTTTTTTATTTTTTCTATTTAATAAAATCACCTGCCGGATTACAGGGGTTGTAAACTTCTGAGCGTCCGTTTAATCAGCATAAAGCAATCACCAGTCCATTTCTTCTGTCCATGCAGACTATCATCAAGAGTGAATTAAAAGAAGTGATTACCAGAAATCCCCTACACTGACTCAAGTGAACACTGCCCCCAGTGGCCAGATTTTCATCAAGTGGCCAAAAAGAAATAAAAAAATGCAGAAATATTACAGCGGACGGTAGATAACTTTCGCTTTATCTCTTGCCAAGTACATTTCATCTTTTTTTTTTCCTCTTCGTTGAGGACTTGAAAAAAGAAAAAAATGTTGAGCAATGGTTCAAACAAACAGTGGATTTCTGCCAACTCCCAGCTATTTATTGATCAGTCTCAGGTGACCAGTTGTGATCATGACCTTATCACGAATCCTCACCTCTCTATACCAACATGGATTTTTCCATCATGGAAGCCATGAAAAAATCCTTGGATGAGCGTGGACCACTGGAGACCAAATGATGCGATCAGGAAATTGAAGGCAACGCTGCTGAAACCGTAAAGCTTTAGGAAAGTCATCAGAAAGCCGAAGCCTATAAAGATCATGGTGTGGACATCTTGGAAACCTAAAAAAAAATATATAAAATGGCGACTATAAACAATAAAAATGTAATGAAATCATTCCAAAAACATTTTGTTGTAATTACTATTAATATACACCAGAGGGCGAAATAACTCAATATTCAAACCTCTCTTTATAATCATTGGTTTAATAATTAAAAAGAAATTATAGCAAAAGATGTACCGAAAACATTTATAGTGGAGCCAAAGTCATACAGTATATTACTATACTTTTAATAAAATGCCATAATTACTGTATATATACAGTACAGACCCAACGTTTGGACACACCTTTTTCTGCATTTTCATAACTATGAAAATTGTACATTCACACTGAAGGCATCAAAAATTAACACATGGAATTATATACTTAACAAAAAAGTGTGAAACAACTGAAAATATGTCTTATATTCTAGGTTCTTCAAAGTAGCCACCTTTTGCTTTGATGACTGCTTTGCACACTCTTGGCATTCTCTTGATGAGCTTCAAGAGGTAGTCACCAGGAATGGTCTTCCAACAATCTTGTAGGAGTTCCCAGAGATGCTTAGCACTTGTTGGCCCTTTTGCCTTCACTCTGCGGTCCAGCTCACCCCAAACCATCTCAATTGGGTTCAGGTCTGGTGACTGTGGAGGCCAGGTCATCTGGCGTAGCACTCCCATCACTCTCCTTCTTGGTCAAATAGCCCTTACACAGCGTCGACCAATCAGCGACAGGCGCAGTCACAGTGTGATGTAGGCGAAAGCGCTGTGGGAGGAAATGGGCTGCAGGCTTTATTATTGATGCTGCCTATGCAGCATCAATAGTAAAAAGATATAATGTTAAAAATAATAAAAAAAAATAAAAAATTGTGCTATTCTCACCTTCCGGTGGCCCCCGAAGCCTTCCCCATCCTCGTGATGCTCTCGCCAGGTCTGTTCCCAGTAATGCTTTGCGAAATGACCCCAGATGACTTAGGATCATGCGAGACTGCTACGTCATCACGGGTTATTGCCGCAAAGCATCACTGGAAACGGACCTGGCGGGAGCATCGCTAACTCCTCGGCCGGATCCAGGGGCTGCCGAAAGGTGAGTATATAATTATTTTTTATTATAATTATTTTTTTTAACAGGGATATGATGCCCACACTGCTATATACTACATGGGCTGTGCTATATACTATGTGGGCTGTGTTATATACTCCGTGGCTGTGCTATATACTACATGGGCTGTGCCTGTGCTATATACTTAGTGGCTGTGCTATATACTACGTGGCTGTGCTATATACTACATGCACTGTGCTACATACTACGTGGATTGTGCTATATACTGTGTGGACTGTGCTATATACTATGTGGATTGGACTATATACTACGTGGCTGTGCTATACACTACATGGGCTGTGCCTGTGCTATATACTACGTGGACTGTGCTATATACTATGTGGGCTGTGTTATGTACTATGTGGACTGTACTGTATAATATGCAGGCTGTGTTATATACTACGTGGACTGTACTATATACTATGTGGCTGTGTTGTATACTACATGGACTGTACTATACTACGTGGACTGTACTATATACTATGTGGATTGTGCTATATACTACGTGGACTGTACTATATACTACATGGCTGTGCTATATGCTACATGGCTGTGCTATATGCTACGTGGGCTGTGTTATATGCTATGTGGCTGTGCTATATACTACGTGGGCTGTTATATGCTACGTGGCTGTGCTATATGCTATGTGGCTGTGCTATATACAACGTGGGCTGTTATATGCTACGTGGCTGTGCTATATGCTATGTGGCTGTGCTATATACTACGTGGGCTGTTATATGCTAAGTGGCTGTGCTATATGCTATGTGGCTGTGCTATATACTACGTGGGCTGTGTTATATACTATGTGGCTGTGCTATATGCTATGTGGCTGTGCTATATACTATGTGGCTGTTATGTACTACGTGGCTGTGTTGTATACTACGTGGACTGTACTATATACTATGTGGATTGTGCTATATACTATGTGGGCTGTTATATGCTATGTGGCTGTGCTATATACTCTGTGGTTATGTTATATGCTGCGTGGCTGTGCTATATACTGTGTGGCTGTGTTATATACTACGTGGCTGTGCTATATGCTATGCGGGCTGTGTTATATGCTACGTGGCTGTGCTATATACTACGTGGCTGTGCTATATACAGTGGGGCAAAAAAGTATTTAGTCAGTCAGCAATAGTGCAAGTTCCACCACTTAAAAAGATGAGAGGCGTCTGTAATTTACATCATAGGTAGACCTCAACTATGGGATACAAACTGAGAAAAAAAAATCCAGAAAATCACATTGTCTGTTTTTTTATCATTTTTTTTGCATATTATGGTGGAAAATAAGTATTTGGTCAGAAACGAACAATCAAGCTTTCTGGCTCTCACAGACCTGTAACTTCTTCTTTAAGAGTCTCCTCTTTCCTCCACTCATTACCTGTAGTAATGGCACCTGTTTAAACTTGTTATCAGTATAAAAAGACACCTGTGCACACCCTCAAACAGTCTGACTCCAAACTCCACTATGGTGAAGACCAAAGAGCTGTCAAAGGACACCAGAAACAAAATTGTAGCCCTGCACCAGGCTGGGAAGACTGAATCTGCAATAGCCAACCAGCTTGGAGTGAAGAAATCAACAGTGGGAGCAATAATTAGAAAATGGAAGACATACAAGACCACTGATAATCTCCCTCGATCTGGGGCTCCACGCAAAATCCCACCCCGTGGGGTCAGAATGATCACAAGAAAGGTGAGCAAAAATCCCAGAACCACGAGGGGGGACCTAGTGAATGAACTGCAGAGAGCTGGGACCAATGTAACAAGGCCTACCATAAGTAACACACTACGCCACCATGGACTCAGATCCTGCAGTGCCAGACGTGTCCCACTGCTTAAGCCAGTACATGTCCGAGCCCGTCTGAAGTTTGCTAGAGAGCATTTAGATGATCCAGAGGAGTTTTG
This sequence comes from Ranitomeya imitator, assembly GCF_032444005.1. Lineage (NCBI taxonomy): Eukaryota > Metazoa > Chordata > Amphibia > Anura > Dendrobatidae > Ranitomeya > Ranitomeya imitator. The sequence continues at coordinate 641,833,949 of NC_091282.1, read as the reverse complement.
GGAGAATGTCCTATGGTCTGATGAATCCAAACTGGAACTGTTTGATAGAAACACAACTTGTCATGTTTGGAGGAAAAAGAATACTGAGTTGCATCCATTAAACACCATACCTACTGTAAAGCATGGTGGTGGAAACATCATGCTTTGGGGCTGTTTCTCTGGAAAGGGGCCAGGATGACTGATCCGGGTACATGAAAGAATGAATGGGGCCATGTATCGTGAGATTTTGAGTGCAAACCTCCTTCCATCAGCAAGGGCATTGAAGATGAAACGTGGCTGGGTCTTTCAACATGACAATGATACAAAGCACACCGCCAGGGCAACGAAGGAGTGGCTTCGTAAGAAGCATTTCAAGGTCCTGGAGTGGCCTAGCCAGTCTCCAGATCTCAACCCTATAGAAAACCTTTGGAGGGAGTTGAAAGTCCGTGTTGCCAAGCGAAAAGCCAAAAACATCACTGCTCTAGAGGAGATCTGCATGGAGGAATGGGCCAACATACCAACAACAGTGTGTGGCAACCTTGTGAAGACTTACAGAAAACGTTTGACCTCTGTCATTGCCAACAAAGGATATATTACAAAGTATTGACATGAAATTTTGTTTCTGACCAAATACTTATTTTCCACCATAATATGCAAATAAAATGTTATAAAAACAGACAATGTGATTTTCTGGATTTTTTTTTCTGTTTCTCTCCCATAGTTGAGGTCTACCTATGATGTAAATTACAGACGCCTCTCATCTTTTTAAGTGGTGGAACTTGCACTATTGCTGACTGACTAAATACTTTTTTGCCACACTGTACCAAATGGGCTGTTATATGCTACGTGGCTGTGCTATATGCTATGTGGCTGTGTTATATACTACGTGGCTGTGCTATATGCTACGTGGCTGTGCTATATGCTACATTGCTGTGCTATATACTACGTGGGCTGTGTTATATACTACATGGCTGTGCTATATACTACGTGGCTGTGTTATATAATCAGTGGCTGTGATGCATACTACATGGACTGTACTATATACTACGTGGATTGTGCTATATACTACGTGGGCTGTTATATGCTATGTGGTTGTGCTATATGCTATGTGGCTGTGTTATATACTACTTGGCTGTGCTATATGCCATGTGGCTGTGCTATATGCTACATGGGCTGTGCTATATGCTACGTGGGCTGTTATATGCTAGGTTTAGGTTTACTGCACAAGTTCTGTCATACATATTCTAGAATACCCAATGCATTAGAATCGGGCCACCATCTAGTATATATATATATATATATATATATATATATATATTATACAAAATAATTTTACAATTCTTCACTTTCAGTTTTAGTTTAAACTAATCAAGATTATTAGAAAAATACTCCCTATGTACAAGAATATAAACTACTATAATTCTGACCCCTGTGTACAAGAATATAACTACTATAATACTGTCCCTATGTACAAGAATATAGCTACTATAATACTGCCTCCTATGTACAAGAATATAGCTACTATAATACTGCGCCTATGTACAAGAATATAGCTACTATAATACTGCCCCTATGTACAAGAATATAACTACTATAATGCTACCCCTATGTACAAGAATGTAACTACTATAATACTGCTCCCTATGTACAAGAATATAACTACTATAATACTGCTCCTATGTACAAGAATATAACTACTATAATACTACGCCTATGTACAAGTATATAGCTACTATAATACTGCTCCTTGTACAAGAATATAACTACTATAATACTACCCCTATGTACAAGAATATAACTACTATAATACTGCTCCCTATGTACAAGAATATAACTACTATAATACTGCTCCTATGTACAAGAATATAACTACTATAATACTACCCCTATGTACAAGAATATAACTACTATAATACTGCTCCCTTTGTACAAGAATATAACTACTATAATACTGCTCCTATGTACAAGAATATAACTACTATAATACTGCTCCTATGTACAAGAATATAACTACTATAATACTGCCCCTATGTACAAGAATATAACTACTATAATACTGCTCCTATGTACAGGAATATAACTACTATAATACTGCCCCCTATGTACAAGAATATAACTACTATAATACTGCTCCTATGTACAAGAATATAACTACTATAATACTGCCCCCTATGTACAAGAATATAACTACTATAATACTGCTCCTATGTACAAGAATATAACTACTATAATACTGCTCCTATGTACAAGAATATAACTACTATAATACTGCTCCTATGTGCAAGAATATAACTACTATAATACTACTCCTATGTGCAAGAACATAACTACTATAATACTGCTCCTATGTACAAGGATATAACTACTATAATACTGCTCCTATGTGCAAGGATATAACTACTATAATACTGTCCCTATGTACAAGGATATAACTACTATAATACTGCTCCTATGTGCAAGGATATAACTACTATAATACTGCCCCTATGTAGAAGAAAGTGACTAGTGAGTGTCTGTAGTGTTGGATGCTCTCCTTGTAGTTTTGTCGGTCAGTGGAGCCACTTTGTTCTCTATGTCCTTCCCTTTAATGATTCATCATGCCATTCAAGTATAATATTTTAATTTGCTCTGTTCCTCTCTGCGATGATCTGGAACAACAGCCTCTTGAAATCTATCAGGCATGAAATGTCCGGACCAGAGCGGTTCTCTACTGTAACCCTGGTCGAGAGTTCAAAGGAAAACACAACTGTCTTATTTGTCAGAGAGACTATGATTTTTTGCTGAGCCGTGTATCTAATCCGATCATGTGTGATACTGTCAGCTGAGCTTTATATCTAAGCCGATCTGGCCAGAGCTGGTCACATCCATGGATTTGTCATGTTGAGTGATGGCTTCATATGTTTCCATTCACTCACAGCAAGCAGATAGTTTTTCTCACTAGTGACAGCTGCTTGATTTTGCAGATAGGGATCTAGTACCCTCGTTCCTAACTCGTAACTCATTCCCATTTTCTGTTTACCACCCACCGCCCTTGAATAATTGACACAATTTCTTCTTTTTAATGTCAGGTCTGGTATTTCAGGTTGTATCATGAACATGGAGACTGCCTGTGAAATCTCACATGTGTTTTCATCATTATAGAACCTGTCGCTGACAGACAGTCGTTAAGCTCTCTTTACTTTTCTTCCAGGTGAAAGATTTCCAAATCCTGGAAAGTCTTTATACCTTCATGGTTTTACAGACCCACCAGGGAATAATTAGTTAAACACAATACTACCTGAGGTCATACACATAACTATTGGGCCAGCATTGACTCAATACTAAACAACAGGACCACTGGGGAGTGGTTGTTCAAGCTGGGGACCACCAGAGAAGTGCTGGTCTATTACAGGCCAAAAGGGACTAAATGCTTGACCAAAGAGCCTCCTGGCCACCTGGGAATCGTTGCTTAACAATAAAACTACCTGGAAGTGGCCTTAATTGAAAAGACCTACCCAGAGAGCCACATGTGAATAGATGGTTAACTTCTGGGCCTCCAGGAACTAGATACTTGGCCAAAAGACCACGACAGAGTGATTGCTTACGCACTGGACCACTAGGTAGTGAAAGAATTACTGTACAACCATCGGGAGAACATGAAATGGCCATAGGACTACCAGAAGGACTAGACACTTAACCACATGGCAACCTGGGAATAGATGCCAGCCAAAAGTGATTTCATAACCACAAGGCCTTTAGGGAGTCATTTCGAGTTACCTGGGAATAGTTGCTTAATCACATGGCCACCTGGGAATAGTTACCTAGCCATAGTGTTACATGAGATGCTTAACCACAGGGCAACCAGGGGTTCGTTGCTTAACCTTGGAGTCACCAGAAAGTGCTTGCTTAACCTCAAGGACACCAGATACTAAATGCTTGACTACAGAGTGCCATGAATATCAATGGTCTGCCAAGGACTCTATGCTTGACAATAGGGTCATCACAGAGTGGTTGCTTATCAAAATGTCCTCCAGTTAGTGAATGCCTTACTATGGGACAATTACAGGACCGCAGGACTACCAGACAGTAGATGTAGTAGACATTATGCCAAGTGCATGGGAAAACGGGTCACTCATGATCAGGAACTATCCCATTAGGTCCCTCAGAGTTTGGAAACTATCCCATAAGGCTAGGCAGTACTGAGTGCTATTCTATGAGGCCAGGTAGGACTAGACACTATCCCATGGGGTCATTTAAGAATGGACACTATGGTATCTTCCATGACTGGAAGCTTTCCTATTGGGTCACCAACATTGGATACTATTCCATGGAGGTCACTCCGTACTGGAATCTCTCCCACTAGGTCACAAGGACAGGTCACTATTGATTCGCTCCTCGGAGGTGGAGTACACAGTCCTGAGTCTATAGAGATCCGAATGTATTGGTTCAGGGGCAATTAACTGGAAATCTCTTTAACCAAAATGGAAAATGCCACCCGATTTTCAAGATGCACTATCCATATACGATAACTCCATCCATCCTCCATATGTCACATATCCTAAATAATGTATATGAGGGTGTGAGTGGTTATTATTTTAGGAAGGGCTCCCACTTCCCTCCAAAAAGTGCCTCCAAATATAATGACATTGGCTCTGCTTGCTGTCACTGAACAGGAACATTCTTGTTAAACTGCAGTTTGTTACAGACTGAGACTTTGTTACAATATATCAGCGCAGGTCAAATGTTTCAAGACCGTCAGGTTCTTTCTAGTCTGAAGCGAGTTCCAACAAAGCCCTCAATTCTGGTTTCCAATCAGTGACAGCAACCAGAGTTAATATGCAGCAAAAAAAAAAAAAGTGGTGAAATGACCCCTTGAAATTAAGGGCTAACGACCCCAATAAATGAGTGATCAGTACTTACTTGGATAACGATAGTAGAAATCATTATCGTAGTCAGAGACGTTTTCGTGGTGCCAAGCGCTGGCGTCCGTTTCGTGGTCGTACCGCACGAAGATGGCGAAAAGAATGATAGTGATGGCTTCGAGAATGAGGCAGAAGAGGGGAAGTTTGACCCTCATGTTGGTGGCGTGAGTGCCCATGGTTATTGGTGAATGAGCGCAGCACAAGAGGCAGAAAGTGAAGTCCTATAAGACTGAAACATTTAATGTCAGAGCTGATCCCGCCCTGCACTCAGTGCAAGGACTTCCCTACACGGGACACGGGGCACACCCTCCACCCCCTTGCCAGGACGTGTCCTAGCATATCTGACACTCCAAAGGTCTCCAAATCATGACACAATCCAACTACAAGATGAGCTTAGGTGTACGGGAATGTCAACTTACACACACCAAAGGCATTGATACAGCAGCTCAGCTCACACTGTCACTCATGGTAGCATTAGATACAACAGCTCCGCAGACAGTATCACACATGACAATATCAGCTTCATTTTACATTCACTTTACAACCTGTCTACATTTATAATAGGTGATCAACAGGAAGTGAAAATCGTGCCAGTGCGCAATGTCAGCTGCATTATCAGTTTTACACTGAGCTGGAAACATGGATCCTTTCTTACGAGTCACATATAAAAAATATTACAATAGTGCCCATATGTACAAGACAACAGCTACTATAATACTGCTTTTGTGTACAAGAATATAACTACAATAATACTGCTCCTATGTACAAGAATATACTGTAACTACTATAATACTGCTCCTATGTACAAGAATATAACTACCATAATACTGCTCCCTATGTACAAGAATATAACTACTATAATACTGCCTCCTATGTACAAGAATATAGCTACTATAATACTGCTCCCTATGTACAAGAATATAACTACTATAATACTGCTCCTATGTACAAGAATATAACTACTATAATACTGCTCCTATGTACAAGAATATAATTACCACAATACTGCTCCTATGTACAAGAATATAGCTACTATAATACTGCCCCTATGTACAAGAATATGACTACTATAATACTGCTCCTATGTACAAGAATATATCTACTATAATACTGCCCCTATGTACAAGAATATAACTACTATAATACTGCCCCTATGTACAAGAATATATCTACTATAATGCTGCTCCATGTACAAGAATATATCTACTATAATACTGCCCCTATGTACAAGAATATATCTACTATAATATTGCGTCCTATGTACAAGAATATAACTACTATAATACTGCCCCTATGTACAAGAATATAACTACTATAATACTGCCCCCATGTACAAGAATATATCTACTATAATACTGCTCCTATGTACAAGAATATATCTACTATAATATTGCCTCCTATGTACAAGAATATAACTGCTATAATACTGCCCCTATGCACAAGAATATATCTACTATAATGCTGCTCCATGTACAAGAATATAACTACTATAATACTGCCCCTATGTACAAGAATATATCTACTATAATGCTGCTCCATGTACAAGAATATATCTACTATAATACTGCCCCTATGTACAAGAATATATCTACTATAATATTGCGTCCTATGTACAAGAATATAACTACTATAATACTGCCCCTATGTACAAGAATATAACTACTATAATACTGCCCCCATGTACAAGAATATATCTACTATAATACTGCTCCTATGTACAAGAATATATCTACTATAATATTGCCTCCTATGTACAAGAATATAACTGCTATAATACTGCCCCTATGCACAAGAATATATCTACTATAATGCTGCTCCATGTACAAGAATATAACTACTATAATACTGCCCCTATGTACAAGAATGTAACTACTATAATACTGCCCCCTATGTACAAGAATATAACTACTGTAATACTGCTCCTATGTACAAGACTATAACTACTATAATACTGCCCCTAAGTACAAGAATATAACTACTAAAATACTGCCTCTATGTACGGGAATATAACTACTATAATACTGCTCCTATGTACAAGAATATTACTACTATAATACTGTCCCTATGTACAAGAATATAACTACTATAATACTGCTCCTATGCACAAGAATATAACTGCTATAATACTGCTCATATGTACCAGAATATAATTACCACAATACTGCTCCTATGTACAAGAATATAGCTACTATAATACTGCTCCATGTACAAGAATATAACTACTATAATACTGCTCATATGTAACAGAATATAATTACCACAATACTGCTCCTATGTACAAGAATATAACTACTCCTCATATGTACAAGACTATAACTGCTATAATACTGCTCCTATGTGCAAGTATATAACTACTATAAGAATATGTACAAGATTATAACCACTATAATACTGTCTCTATGTAAAAGAATATAACTACTATAATACTGCTCCTATGTACAAGTACAGTTGTGGCCAAAAGTATTGACACCCCTGCAATTCTGTCAGATAATACTCAGTTTCTTCCTGAAAATGATTGCAATCACAAATTGTTTGGTATCATTATCTTCATTTAATTTGTCTTAAATGAAAAAACACAAAAGAGAATGAAGCAAAAAGCAAAACATTGATCATTTCACACAAAACTCCAAAAATGGGCCAGACAAAAGTGTTGGCACCCTCAGCCTAATACTTGGTTGCACAACCTTTAGCCAAAATAACTGCGACCAACCGCTTTCGGTAACCATCAATGAGTTTCTTACAATGCTCTGCTGGAATTTTAGACCATTCTTCTTTCGAAAACTGCTGCAGGTCCCTGATATTTGAAGGGTGCCTTCTCCAAACTGCCATTTTTAGATCTCTCCACAGGTGTTCTATGGGATTCAGGTCTGGACTCATTGCTGGCCACCATAGAAGTCTCCAGTGCTTTCTCTCAAACCATTTTCTAGTGCTTTTTGAAGTGTGTTTTGGGTCATTGTCCTGCTAGAAGAACCATGACCTCTGAGCGAGACCCAGCTTTCTCACACTGGGCCCTACATTATGCTGCAAAATTTGTTGGTAGTCTTCAGACTTCATAATGCCATGCACACGGTCAAGCAGTCCAGTGCCAGAGGCAGCAAAGCAACCCTAAAACATCAGGGAACTTCCGCCATGTTTGACTGTAGGGACCGTGTTCTTTTCTTTGAATGCCTCTTTATTTTCTCCTGTAAACTCTATGTTGATGCCTTTGCCCAACATACTTTTGTCTCATCTGACCAGAGAACATTCTTCCAAAACGTTTTAGGCTTTTTCAGGTAAGTTTTGGCAAACTCCAGCCTGGCATTTTTATGTCTCGGGGTAAGAAGTGGGGTCTTCCTGGGTCTCCTACCATACAGTCCCTTTTCATTCAGATGCCAATGGATGGTATGGGTTGACACTGCTGTACCCTCGGACTGCAGGGCAGCTTGAACTTGTTTGGATGTTAGTCGAGGTTCTTTATCCAACATCCGCACAATCTTGCGTTGAAATCTCTTGTCAATTTTTCTTTTCCGTCCACATCTAGGGAAGTTAGCCACAGTGCCATGGGCTTTAAACTTCTTGATGACACTGCGCACGGTAGACACAGGAACATTCAGGTCTTTGGAGATGGACTTGTAGCCTTGAGATTGCTCATGCTTCCTCACAATTTGGTTTCTCAAGTCCTCAGACAGCTCTTTGGTCTTCTTTCTTTTCTCTATGCTCAATGTGGTACACACAAGGACACAGGACAGAGGTTGAGTCAACTTTAATCCATGTCAACTGGCTGCAAGTGTGATTTAGTTATTGCCAACACCTGTTAGGTGCCACAGGTAAGTAACAGGTGCTGTTAATTACACAAATTAGTGAAGCATCACATTACATGATTTTTCGAACAGTGCCAATACTTTTGTCCACGCCCTTTTTTATGTTTGGTGTGGAATTATATCCAATTTGGCTTTAGGACAATTCTTTTTGTGTTTTTTCATTTAAGACAAATTAAATGAAGATAATAATACCAAAGAATTTGTGTTTGCAATCATTTTCAGGAAGAAACTGAGTATTATCTGACAGAATTGCAGGGGTGTCAGTACGTTTGGCCACAACTGTATATGACTACTATAATACTCCTCCTATGTGCAAGAATATAACTACTATAATACTGCCCTCTATGTACAAGAATATAACTACTGTAATACTGTTCCCTATGTACAAGAATATAATTACTATAATACGGCTCCTATGTACAAGAATATAACTACTATGTACAAGAAAATAACTCCTATATTACTGCCCTTATATACAAGAATATAAATACTATAATACTGCTCATATTTACAATTATATAGCTACTATAATACTGCCCCCTCTGTACAGGAATATAACTATTATATTACTGCCCCTATATACAAGAATATAACTACTATAATACTGCCCCATGTACAGGAATATAACTACTATAATACTGCCCCTATATACAAGAATATAGCTACTATAATACTGAGCCTATATACAAGAATATAACTACTATAATACTGCCCCCTATGTACAAGAATATAACTACTATAATACTGCCTCCCATGTACAGGAATATAGCTACTATAATACTGCCCCTATGTACAAGAATATAACTACTATAATACTGCTCATATGTACAGCAATATAACTACGATAATGATAAAAACTCACCACCATATATTACAGAAATATTACCTTAAAATCGCAAAGCAATAAATAATAACCGCCAACACCAACACCGGAGCTACCGCCTCACCAACACCGGAGCTCCTGCAACCCTCAACCTACTGTCTCCTTCCCCATAATCCTGTAGAATGTAAGCCCGCAAGGGCAGGGTCCTCGCCCCTCTGTATCAGTCCGTCATTGTTAGTTTGTTTACTGTATGTGATATTTGTAACTTGTATGTAACCCCTTCTCATGTACAGCACCATGGAATCAATGGTGCTATATAAATAAATAATAATAATAATAATAATAAAGGAAATAAAATATTGTGTTGCTACATCACTTTACATAATAGCATTAGAAAACATTGACAAATCGTCATACATGGATGTTCCTCCAGGTTATATTACCTTGGTTACTCTTTATATCTTCTTATATACGACCTTGAGACTTTCTAGGATCTTGTACCTGACAGTATCACAAGACAGGACCTCCTTATTGATGAGCAGGCAGCACTGCGCACACCACAGGTGGTAGATGATCACCACACGTATTATATACAGGGAGCTTCTGTGATACGCCCTGAGCTCAGGCTGGAAGTCTCCGTACAGCAGCTGACCATATGACTGTCCCACCAGGTGCGTTAACTTTAGGGACGAGGACACAAACTCCCATACCTGCATACTAAAGGGACACTCTAACAGCAGATGCTCCATGGTCTCCAGTATATGGGGGCACTCTTCTCTGAGACAAGATCTGTCTGATACATTCCTGCACTTTAGATTATCTCTAACATACATGTTACCATGGAGCGCCAGCCACGCTACGTTTCTCATATGAGGGGGAACTCTGGAATCGAGCACGTATTTTGCAGCATGTTTTACATCTACCCTTGGGGCGCCTCTCAGTTGTACCTGGACACTGAAGTGAGAAGACAGGACATTCTTATACACTTCCTTTCTACTGAGCTGCTTGACATCATCATACAGGATCCTCCATCTAACGACCTTACTAATTATGTGGACACCATACCAAGAAACATTATTCTTTATTCGTCCTGAGATTCTCCTGATGGGGTACCCTACCAACTACACAGACACAACATGCTGGATCTGGCTCTTAACCCTTTAAGCCCCAAGGGTGGTTTGCACGTTAATGACCGGGTCAATTTTTACAATTCTGACCACTGTCCCTTTATGAGGTTATAACTCTGGAACGCGTCAACGAATCTTGGCGATTCTGACATTGTTTTCTCATGACATATTGTACTTCATGATAGTGGTAAAATTTCTTCGATATAACTTGTGTTTATTTGTGAAAAAATGGAAATTTGGCAAAAATGTTTACAATTTTGCAATTTTCCAACTTTGAATTTTTATGCCCTTAAATCACAGAGATATGTCATGTAAAATACTTAATAAGTAACATTTCCCACATGTCTACTTTACATCAGCACAATTTTGGAACCAAAATTTTTTTTGTTAGGGAGTTATAAGGGTTAAAAGTTGACCAGCAATTTCTCATTTTTACAACACCAATATTTTTTAAGGACCACATCACATTTGAAGTCATTTTGAGGGGTCTATATGATAGAAAATAGCCAAGTGTGACACCATTCTAAAAACTGCACCCCTCAAGGTTCTGAAAACCAAATTTAAGAAGTTTATTAACCCTTCAGGTGTTTTACAGGAATTTTTGGAATGTTAAAAAAAAATTAACTTTTAACTTTTTTTCACAAAAAATTTACTTCAGCTCCAATTTGTTTTAATTTCCCAAGGGTAAGAGAAGAAATTGGACCCCAAAAGTTGTTGTGCCATTTGTTCTGAGTACGCTGATACCTCACATGTGGGAGTAAACCACTGTTTGGGCGCATGGCAGAGCTCGGAAGGGAAGGAGCGCCGTTTGACTTTTCAATGCAAAATTGACTGGAATTGAGATGGGACGCCATGTTGCGTTTGGAGAGCCCCTGATGTGCCTAAACATTGAAACCCCCCATAAGTGACACCATTTTGGAAAGTAGACTCCCTAATGAACTTATCTAGATGAGTGGTGAGCACTTTAACCCACCAAGTGCTTCACAGAAGTTTATAATGCAGAGCTGTATAAATAAAAAATCTATATTTTTTCACAAATATGATATTTCGCCCCCAATTTTTTATTTTCACAAGGGTAAGAGAAGAAATTGGACCCCAAAAGTTGTTGTGCCATTTGTTCTGAATATGCCAATACTCCACATGTGGGGGTAAACCACTGTTTGGGTGCATGGCAGAGCTCGGAAGGGAAGGAGCGCCGCTTGACTTTTCAATGCAAAATTGACTGGAATTGAGATGGGACGCCATGTTGCGTTTGGAGAGCCCCTGATGTGCCTAAACATTGAAACCCCCCACAAGTGACACAATTTTGGAAAGTAGACCCCCTAAGGAACTTATCTAGATGTGTGGTGAGCACTTTAACCCACCAAGTGCTTCACAGAAGTTTATAATGCAGAGCCGTAAAAATAAAAAATCATATTTCTTCACAAATATGATCTTTTTGCCCCTAATTTTAATTTTTCTAAGGGTAAGAGAAGAAATTGGACCCCAAAAGTTGTTGTGCCATTTGTTCTGAGTACGCCGATACCCCACATGTGGGGGTAAACCACTGTTTGGGCGCATGGCAGAGGTCGGAAGGGAAGGAGCGCCATCTGACTTTTCAATGCAAAATTGACTGGAATTGAGATGGGACACCATGTCACGTTTGGAGAGCCCCTGATGGGCCTAAACATTGAAACCCCCCACAAGTGACACCATTTTGGAAACTAGACCCCCTAAGGAACTTATCTAGCTGTGCTTTGACAGCTTTGAACTCCCAAGTGTTTCACTACAGTTTATAATGCAGAGCCGTGAAAATAAAATGTTTGTTTTTTTTTCACAAAAATTATTTTTTAGCCCCCAGTTTTGTGTTTTCCCAAGGGTAACAGGAGAAATTCCACCCCAAAAGTTGTTATCCAATTTGTCCTGAGTACGCTGAAAACCCATATGTGGGGGGGGGAACCACCGTTTGGGCGCATGGCAGTATTTACACAAGAAAATCCCATGGCAGACAAAATGACTAGTGATAAAAATTCCCAATTAAATGTCATCTGCTTAACCCAGCGGCGGCATCTAAAAATCACTAAAATTGACAAATCTCCGGGCCCGGATGGGATACACCCTCGAGTACTGCAGGAATTAAGTACAGTCATTGATAGAACATTATTTTTAATCTTTAAAGACTCCATAATAACAGGGTCTGTACCACAGGACTGGCATAAAGCAAATGTGGTGCCAATATTCAAAAAGGGGACAAAAACTGAACTCGGTAATTATAAGCCAGTAATCTTAACCTCTACTGTGGGTAAAATCCTGGAGGGCATTCTAAGGGATGCTATACTGGAGTATCTGAAGACGAATAACCTCATGACCCAGTATCAGCACGGGTTTACTAGGGACCATTCATGTCAGACTAATTTGATCAGTTTCTATGAAGAGGTAAGTTCTGGACTGGACCAAGGGAACACAGTGGATGTAGTGTATATGGACTTTTCAAAAGCTTTTGATACGGTGCCACACAAAAGGTTGATACATAAAATAAGAATAATGGGGATAGGGGAAAATATGTGTAAGTGGGTTGAGAGCTGGCTCAGGGATAGGAAACAAAGGGTGGTTATTAATGGAGCACACTCGGACTGGGTAGCGGTTAGCAGTGGGGTACCACAGGGGTCAGTATTGGGCCCTCTTCTTTTTTAACATATTTATTAAAGACCATGTAGGGGGCATTCAGAGTAGAATTTTAATATTAGCAGATGACACTAAACTCTGCAGGGTAATCAATACAGAGGAGGACAATTTTATATTACAGGATGATTTATGTAAACTAGAAGCTTGGGCTGATAAATGGCAAATGAGCTTTAATGGGGATAAATGTAAGGTCATGCACTTGGGTAGAAGTAATAAGATGTATAATTATGTGCTTAATTCTAAAACTCTGGGCAAAACCGTCAATGAAAAAGACCTGGGTGTATGGGTGGATGACAAACTCATATTCAGTGGCCAGTGTCAGGCAGCTGCTACAAAGGCAAATAAAATAATGAGATGCATTAAAAGAGGCATAGATGCTCATGAGGAGAACATAATTTTACCTCTATACAAGTCACTAGTTCGACCACACTTAGAATACTGTGCACAGTTCTGGTCTCCGGTGTTTAAGAAAGACATAGCTGAACTGGAGCGGGTGCAGAGAAGAGCGACCAAGGTTATTAGAGGACTGGGGGGTCTACAATACCAAGATAGGTTATTACACTTGGGGCTATTTAGTTTGGAAAAACGAAGACTAAGGGGTGATCTTATTTTAATGTATAAATATATGAGGGGACAGTACAAAGACCTTTCTGATGATCTTTTTAATCATAGACCTGAAACAGGGACAAGGGGGCATCCTTTACGTTTGGAGAAAAAAAGGTTTAAGCATAATAACAGACGCGGATTCTTTACTGTAAGAGCAGTGAGACTATGGAACTCTCTGCCGTATGATGTTGTAATGAGTGATTCATTACTTAAATTTAAGAGGGGACTGGATACCTTTCTGGAAAAGTATAATGTTACAGGGTATATACACTAGATTCCTAGATAGGGCGTTGATCCAGGGAACTAGTCTGATTGCTGTATGTGGAGTCGGGAAGGAATTTTTTTCCCCAATGTGGAGCTTACTCTTTGCCACATGTGTTTTTTTTGCCTTCCTCTGGATCAACATGTTAGGGCATGTTAGGTTAGCATATGGGTTGAACTAGTTGGACTTATAGTCTTCCTTCAACCTTAATAACTATGTAACTATGTAACTATGTGAAGAAGCGCCATTTGGAATGCAGACTTAGATGGATTGGTCTGCAGGCGTCACATTGCATTTGCAGAGCCCCTGATGCACCTAAACAGTAGAAACCCCCCACAAGTGACACCATTTTGGAAAGTAGACCCCCTAAGGAACTTATCTAGAAGTGTTTTGACAGCTTTGATCCCCCAAGTGTTTCACTACAGTTTATAACGCAGTCGTGAAAATAAAAATTAATTTTTTTCCCACAAAAATGTATTTTTAGCCCCCCAAATTTTTATTTTACCAAGGGTAACAAGAGAAATTGGACCCCAAAAGTTGTTGTTCTATTTGTCCTGAGTACGCTGATACCCTATATGTGGGGAAGAACCACCGTTTGGGTGCATGGCAGAACTCGGAAGGGAAGGAGCGCCATTTGGAATGCAGACTTAGATAGATTGGTCTGCAGGCGTCACGTTGCATTTGCAGAGCCCCTGATGCACCTAAACAGTAGAAACCCCCAGAAGTAACACCATTTTGGAAAGCAGACCCCCTAAGGAACTTATCTAGATGTGTTTTGACAGGTTTGAACCCCCAAGTGTTTCACTACAGTTTATAACGCAGAGTCGTGAAAATAAAAATTAATTTTTTTCCCACAAAAATGTTTTGTTTAGACCCCCAAATTTTTATTTTCCCAAGGGTAACAAGAGAAATTGGACCCCAATAGTTGTTGTCCAATTTGTCCCGAGTATGCTGATACCCCATATGTTGGGGTAAACCTGTTTGGGCGCACGGGAGAGCTCGGAAGGGAAGGACCACGACGCCATGTCGCGTTTGGAGAGCCCTGATGTGCCTAAACAGTGGAAACCCCCAATTCTAACTGAAACCCTAACCCCAACACACCCCTAACCCTAATCCCAACCATAAATGTAACCCTAACCCTAACTTTAGCCCCAACCTTAACTTTAGCTTCAACCCTAACTTTAGCCCCAACCCTAACTTTAGCCCCAACCCTAACCCTAACTTTAGCCCCAACCCTAACTCTAACTTTAGCCCCAACCCTAACGTTAGCCCCAACCCTAACCTCAAACCTAACCCCAGCCCTAACCCTAGCCCTAGCCCTAACCCTAGCCCTAACCCTAACCCTAACCCTAGCCCTAACCCTAGTCCTAACCCTAACCCTAACCCTAACCCTAGCCCTATCCCTAGCCCTAACCCTAACCCTAGCTCTAACCTCAACCTTAGCCCCAACCCTAGCCACAACCCTAACCCCAACCCTAGCCCTAACCCTAGCCCTAACCCTAACCTTAGCCCTAACCCTAATGGGAAAATGGAAATAAATAAATGTTTTACATTTTTTTTATGTTTTCCTAACTAAGGGGGTGATGAAGGGGGGGTTATAGTGGGTTTTTAAGCGGATTATTATGATTGGCAGCCGTCACACACTAAAAGACGCTTTTTATTGCAAAAAATATTTTTTGCCTTACAACATTTTGAGACCTATAATTTTTCCATATTTTGGTCCACAGAGTCATGTGATGTCTTGTTTTTTGCGGGACGAGTTGACGTTTTTATTGGTAACATTTTCGGGCACGTGACATTTTTTGATCGCTTTTTAGTCCAATTTTTGTGAGGCAGAATGACCAAAAACCAGCTATTCATGAATTTCTTTTTTTTTTTTGGGGTGGGGGGGGTGGGGCGTTTATACCATTCCACGTTTGGTAAAATGGATAAAGAAGTTTTATTCTTCGGGTCAGTACGTTTACAGCGATACCTCATTTATATCATTTT
Source organism: Ranitomeya imitator (assembly GCF_032444005.1). Lineage (NCBI taxonomy): Eukaryota > Metazoa > Chordata > Amphibia > Anura > Dendrobatidae > Ranitomeya > Ranitomeya imitator. The sequence continues at coordinate 641,817,798 of NC_091282.1, read as the reverse complement.
TTTATGTTTTGGCGCTTTTTATACGATAAAAACTATTTTATAGAAAAAATAATTATTTTGCATTGCTTTATTCTGAGGACTGTAACTTTTTTATTTTTTCGCTGATGATGCTGTATGACAGCCCATTTTTTGTAGGACAAGATGACGTTTTCAGCGGTACCATGGTTATTTATATCCATCTTTTTGATCGCGTGTTATTCCACTTTTTGTTCGGCGGTATGATAGTAAAGCGTTGTTTTTTGCCTCATTTTTTTTTTTTCCGGTGTTCACTGAAGGGGATAACTAGTGGGACAGTTTTATAGGTCGGGTCGTTACGGACGATACTAAATATGTGTACTTTTATTGTTTTTTTATTATTTAGATAAAGAAATGTATTTATGGGAACAATATATTTTTTTTTTCTTTATTTAGGAATTTTTATTTTTATTTTTTTTTACACATCTAAGATTTTTTTTTTAACTTTTTTACTTTGTCCCAGGGGGGACATCACTGTATAGTGACAGATCGCTGATCTGACACTTTGCAGAGCACTGTGTCAGATCAGCGATCTGGTGTGTCCTACTGCTAGGTAACAGAGCCTGCTAGTACTCCCTGCAGGACCCGGAAGTAGCCCCGTGGCCATTTTGGATCCGGGGCCTGCAGGGAGAAGATGCTCGGTACAAGGTGAGTACATCGCCTTGTACCGGGGGTCTCAGGGAAGCCCGCAGGGAGCCCCCTCCCTGCGCATTGCTTCCCTATACCGCCGGCACACCGCGATCATGTTTGATCGCAGTGTGGCGGGGGTTAATGTGCCGGGAGCGGTCCGTGACCATTTCTGGCACATAGTGCCGGATGTCAGCTGCGATAGTCAGCTGACATCGGGCCGCAATCGGCCGCGCTTCCCCCGTGAGCGCGGCCGATCCACTATGACGTACTATCCCGTCACTGGGAATTAAGTCCCAGGTGTCATGCAGCTGCAGTGCAGTACTGCGCAACCTCCACCAGGGGGAGCTTGGTAGGGAAGCCAGACTGCACACACAGAGCAACTGAACAGACGCCACCTAGTGGCGAGAGCGAGGTCAGGAAAGCTGAGTCAGATTACAAGACAGCACAATAGTACAAATGGAGTTAGACAGAATGAATAGTCAGGACATAGCAAGGGATAAGTAAACCAGGACGGGCAAAATACGGTACAATAGCAACAAACTGAAACAGAGTCAAAGAGCCAAGCCAAGATCATAACCATGGAGTCAAGCAGATATACAAACAAACACTGAGACACAGGGAAAGGGCAGGCAGGGGGAGATAACAGACACAGGACAAGTCAAGGTTCACAGTAGGACAAACCAAGGGCTTCCAGAGTCAGGTTCACACACCAAAGACAGAGCTATAGCTGACACCACTCTCAGGATACCTGGGACCTAAATAGCAAACCCGAGCCCAGAATGAGGCAGATCAAAGTTAACCCTTGACATGATCCACCCAGAGAAAGAGCAGATAGGACTAAACTCCGGAACGGATCATGACACCAGGTCACCTTGACGGGATAGTATGTCATATGGGATTAAGGGGTTAAATAAGACCATGGCGCCTTCTCTGAATTCTTAAAAAACGAAAAATTCTTCATAAGAAACAAAAGATTAAGGCTCTGTGCACACATTCAGGATTTTTCACATTTTTTTGGTGGTTTTCCGGTATAAAAACACGATAAAACCGGTAAAAAGCTTACATTAAGCATCCTATTATTAGAATGCATTCAGCATTTTTCGTGCACACGCTGCGTTTTTTCTGGAGCAGAAATGCATTCCGGGAAAAACGAAGCATGTTCATTAATTTTGCAGAATTGCAGCGATTCCGCACACATAGGAATGCATTGATCCGCTCACTTTCCGCATGGGGCTATGGCCACCATGCAGGAAGTAAGCGGATCATGTGCGGTTGGTACCCAGGGTGGAGGAGAGGAGATTCTCCTCCACGGACTGGGCACCATGTCCATGTTAAAAAAAAAAGAATTAAAATAAAAAATAGTGATATACTCACCTTCCTATGGCCCCCGGAGTCCTCCCGCCTCTCAGCGGTGCACGCGGCGGCTTCCGTTCCCAGGGATGCCTTGCGCGAAGGACCTGGGATGATGTCACGGTCACATGACCGTGACGTCACAAAGGTCCTTCGCGCAAATCATCCCTGGGAATGCAAGAGATCGGAGGTCATCGGAAGGTGAGAATAACCATTTTTAATTTTTTTTTTTTTTAACATTATGCAGCATCAATAGTAAAAAGTTGGTCACACTTGTCAAACACTATGTTTCACAAGTGTAACCTGTAAATCAGTTTTCCAAGCAATGCTACAGATTGCTTGGAAAATTCTAGCATTCTGCAAGCTAATTACGCTTGCAAAATGCTAGTGTTTAGCGGGAATATGCATGCCAATTCCGTATGCGTATTTCCCGCGGCAGGGAGTTCCAGAATTGCCACGGAAATTTCAGCGGCAATTCCGGATGTGTGCACATAGCCTTAAGAAAAGCTCTGGACAAGGCATGGACAAGCCAGCATCCTTATGAGGGAGATAGATGATGTTTCTCTGAGTCCTGACCATATTCACTCTGTTACCCCACAAGAAGTGAAAGAAGACATTGGTATGTCTGGGGAGCAACGTATCTGGCACCAGGAACACTACACTAATATAGAGGAATAGCGGGAGCAGGAAGGTCTTCAGCAGAAGGATCTTCTCCAGATACATCAGCTTCCAGTGTTTCCAGCTCTGCACCTTCTGCTCGCACACCACCAGTCTCTCCTCCCAGTTCACCTTACCATCATCTACAGCACCAAACACAACTCCCAAAATCTTTATCTGACCCTGAACTGTTTTGAAGGGCACAGAGAAGACATCACGGTTGCTCCCCAGCCACAGGGCCTTACTTTTCTCCATGTTCACAGAGGAGTTAGAAACATTGGAAAAGGCTGTGATCTCCTGCAGTATAGCCGCAGTCATCTCTAGAAGACACCACAACTGACACATCATCCTCATAGGTACAGAACTTTACATCATCCACCATACTCTGCAGGTGGCACCTCAGCCCTTTGAAATCCCTATGATCCTGGACCCTTCTGAGGAAAGGATCCAGACTAAAGACATACAACAATGGGCTGAGAGGGCAGCCCTGCCTCACCCCTGACATGATCTTGAAGCTCGGCTAAGTGACCATTAATCAGTGGCAGGCTTATATCTCCCTTAGGCCGGGATCACACATGCGAGAAACACGTCCGTGTCTCGCATGTGAAATCCAAGCTCTGGTGCCGGAACTTGGTAGGGGAGCGTGCGGCTCCATTTGTTGCTATGCGGTCGCACGCTCCGCTCCACAGTGCCGGCGCCAGAGCTTGGATTTCACATGCGAGACACGGACGTGTTTCTCGCATGTGTGATCCCGGCCTTAAACAGAAACTGCAGCCACTGCACAAATCGCATTGGGATGCCATACTGTAACAACACCTGATACAGGTAGTCATGATGGATGTTATCAAAGGCTTTACTCTGGTCTAAGCCCACAATATATGCCCCCACATGGTGCTGCTTAACGTACGTCACAACTTCTCTCACCAACAGCAATGAGTCCTCTATCATCCGATCCTTCACATCACAGGTCTGTTTGGCGATGATGAGCTCACCCGCCACCTCACTCAGCCGATAATACAAGATCTTGGCCAGAATTTTATAATCCTTGTTCAGCAAAGACAATGGACGCCAGTTCTTTATATCTTTTAGATTTCCTTTCTTTGCCAGGAGAACCAGAACAGACTTATACTGGTGCGACGCCCGCCAGGGCCTAGGGGTACTCGGTATCGGGTCTGGTCGTTGTTAAAGGGGAGGTCATGGTGGCCGCGACCCGGTCCATGGCCCTGGGCGCCCAAGTAAAAGGGAAGGGAAGTTCCTTAAAGGGGTTTTGAATAAAGTTTGTGTTCGTGACGCCACCTGTGGTTCTCGGTTAGAGGTGACTAACGCTGCTTAAAGGGGTCCTCTGGGGGTGATGGTACTGCAGCAAAGATGGTATCGCTTCCCACAGGTGAAGCTGGGTCCCCAGGGCTCCCAGTGAATTTGGCAAGGATGGTGTGGTGCAGGGACAGATAGAGGTGCAAAGAAGGTGATGCCGGAAAGAAGCGGAAGGACACAGCATGTTGCAGTTCTCACAGTTTTACTTACAGTTCGGGCCCCCAGCCGGGGTGCTGTGTCCTCCTGGTAAGAAGTCCAGGAAAATCTCCGGCAAGTCAGGCGCCTGTCCAGAACTCCTTTTTTATATACGTATATGCCTCTCCTGGCTGTTTTTCTGCTCTAGCCATTGCCTCTCCTGCTTCGGCGCTTGCCACCCAGTGTCCCAAGCCAGTGAACCTGGGTCTTGTCGGGCGACATACTCTCTTTCCCCTGGATCCTATATGTTCACCTTTTCGGTGACTAGGTGCAATTGTGGCTGCTGCACCTGCAATCACAGCAGCCTCCGGATTCTTAGCTGGAGCCTGGAGTGTTCCCACTAATTCAGGGGCCAGAACCCCTACTGCTGCCTGGTTCCTCCACTGACGAGCCTTGATACGAATCCTACGGGTGGCCTCTGTACTTCCCGTGCTCCTGGAACCCCTTCCACTGGGAGCTTCTTGTCCTTCCTTTCAATTCTCTCTCTTTCTCTCAGTCTGTCAGGAACTGCAGACCCCCACATCTGCACAGCTTCTCTTCTATCACAATCTCCGCCTAGGCTGATGTTCCCAACAAGCTCCTCTTCCTTTCCCCTCCACCTCAGACTTCCTTCTCCTTTGGTCTCCTTGCACCAACTGCTCTCACACTCTTCCCTGCCTGATTAGCTCCTCCCTTTTTATTACTTTCTCCATCCACTCCCCAACACTCTTTCCTTTCTACACAGGTATGAGGCTAACCTCCCTAATGGTTCACCCAGGTGCCCCGTCTAAACTGATGTCTGTTGGGTGCGAGTGTTAAGGTACCTTCACACATAACGATATTGTTAACGATATCGTTGCTATTTGTGACATAGCAACGATATTGTTAATGAAATCGTTATGTGTGACAGCGACCAACGATCAGGCCCCTGCTGGGAGATCGTTGGTCGCTGAATAAAGTCTAGAACTTTATTTCGTCACTGGACTCCTGCTGACATCGCTGGATCGGCATGTGTGACACCGATCCAGCGATGTCTTCACTGGTAACCAGGGTAAACATCGGGTAACTAAGCGCAGGGCCGCGCTTAGTAACCCGATGTTTACCCTGGTTACCATGCTAAAAGTAAAAAAAAACAAACACTAGATACTTATCTACAGCTGTCTGTCCCCGGCGCTGTGCTCTGCACTCCTCCTGTACTGGCTGTGAGCCGGAAAGCAGAGCGGTGACGTCACCGCTCTGCTTTCCGGCTCACAGCCAGTACAGGAGGAGAGCAGAGAAGCAGAGCGCAGCGCTGGAGGACAGACAGCGGTAGGTAAGTATCTAGTGTTTGTTTTTTTTTACTTTTAGGATGGTAACCAGGGTAAACATCGGGTTACTAAGCGCGGCCCTGCGCTTAGTTACCCGATGTTTACCCTGGTTACCGGCATCGTTGGTCGCTGGAGAGCGGTCTGTGTAACAGCTCTCCAGCGACCAAACAGCGACGCTGCAGCGATCCGGATCGTTGTCGGTATCGCTGCAGCGTCGCTTAATGTGAAGGGGCCTTTAGAGTTCTATACAAAGTTGCCTTCTTATCAGAGAGTTCGGAAACTACACCTCTGGCTGAGATGCAATACCTCTGTGGTGTTTGGACAATCAGGGGTGCCACACTGGGACTGTAGAAGCTTGGCTGCAGAGAGGCAGTCATTATAGATCTGCACCAGGTCTGGAGCTAATAAGTCCCTGAACCCTCTATAAAACTCACTGGTCAGGCCGTCCAGTCCTGGGCTCTTGTTGGCCTTAAAGGAATCAATGCTCTTCTTCACCTTCTCCTCAGTTATGGAACCCGCCCTACTATCTAACTGCGGCAGGTCTAACGATGGTAGGGACACCCCCTTCAGATAGGCTTTAATGTCCTCCTTATCCATATGAGACCCTTTCTACAGATCTCTATTATAATCACTAATTATCTTGTGGACCTTCTCCTGCTCTGAATGCTCCACCCCATTCTCATCCAACAAGCCAGTGATTAGCTTCTTACCGTTTTTACAGGCAATAAAGGGATTTGCGTTATGAACGCCCCAATTATCAAACTGTCCCTCCACCTTGAGAGACTTGACGCAATTGTACTGTAGCTCCCTCATTCGCTGCTTTATAAGGCTGACACTCCGTCCGTCCACCTCCTCCTCACCACCATTCATCCTGCTATATAGCCGGCTCAGGTGCAGTCTCAGGGCAGAGTATCTCATATACTCCGTATTACTATGTCTCCTGTCAGAAGAAGAACGGAGAACTACGTCCATGCATAGATTACAGGCGTCTTAACGCCATAACCGTTAAGAACAAGTACCCTCTGCCCTAATATCCGAGTTTTTTTTTTTTTACGGGGAGCGAGGGTTTTTACTAAACTTGATCTGCAAGGTGCTTACAACCTGTTTTGCATCCGTGAGGAGGATGAATGGTAGATGGCATTTAACACCAGGTTTGGCCATTAAGAGTACCTGGTGATGCCCTCCAGGCTCTGTAATGCCCCTGCTGTTTTCCAGGACTTTGTAAACAACATCTTCCGGAACATGCTCTCCACCTCGGTTGTAGTGCAGCGCCCCAGAGTCCTGGTCATTGCAGTAATGTCCTTCTTCCACCAGGGGGAGCGATGTTACGTCTCGTGGCACCAAAGGAGTTCACCCTGCCAGGTATCACAGCCACACATACACTTCACACGCCAGTCCACCAGGGGGAGCTAAGGGTTCTGTTCACTAGGCAACTCCTCACAAAGGGTAAAACTGGTGGGTTGGTTAGGAAGTCAGGCAGTTGGAGGGAGAGCCAGAAGGAGAAAGAGAGGGAGAGAAGCAGACTGGGCTTGGCCCAGGGAATTAGTGTCAGGCAGACAGAGGAAAAAGAGAAAGAACATCAGCGGCTCAGAAGGAAAGAAGGACACGGAGCTGCGCCTGCAACCCATGCGGCAGCCTCCTAAGAAAGGACAAGAAGAGAAGTGTGCCGTAGTGAGTGAGCACAGAAGTGATAGCAACAGGAGTGAAACATCAATGGGAGATCAGCTAGAAGCAGGCTGCCTCTATCTGAAGCGCAGATCCGGTGACCGGAACACCGAGGGAGTAATAGACTCTACGCTTTACTTCAGAGACCGGCAGGGCAGTTGATTCCAAGTTGGCAGTCCGACCTAAACACCTAAGCAGACAAGGTGGCAACGCGGAGGAGGGGTGACACTAGGGTCCCTATAAAATAGCCTCAGGCCACCACCATCATACGGGTATGTCCTATCCATCTGGGGGACAGAGAGAGAGAAGTAACAACAGTGAGGATCTTATGGTAGCTAATGCAAGTAGGGACCTACTACGTTACTGTGCGCAAGGAGAAGGCTACTGATTTCCACCTGGACAAGGGGACTCTAGAATTGCCATCAGACCGGCCGGACTCTGCCTACCCTGTCATCCGGCACTCTGGATGCTGAAGCCTTCAGTAAAGGTAAAGAGACTGCACCCATTGTGTCCTCGTTATTCACGGCGCCTTGCACAATCCACCATCACCATCTACACCTTCGGGAAGCCCTGGGGATATACTTCATCTGTGGGAAGGTATACCATCTAGCTGCCATTCCATCACCCCAGCGGACCCCTAAGCAGTGTTGGTCACCCTGACCGAATACCACAGGTGGCGTCACGAACACTACCGTTATCTACGAACTTTGCCTTTTATTGGGCGCCCCTCATAGGGCCACGGTCCGGGTCGGGCCACCGTGACATCCTCACTAAGGGAACTGAAGGAGCCAGTACCGAGTACCCCATTGCCCTTATGTGGGGGCGATCCAGTAGTCTATCTGGTTGATATTCTCATCTACTCTCCAGATATAGACTCCCACCGGAGAGATGTTTGCAAAGTCTTCTACCTCCTATGGCAAACTCCCTCTATGGCAAGATAGAGAAGTGTGTGTTTGAGTAGGAGTCTTTGCCTTTCCTGGGCGATATCATCTCTGCCCAGGGATTGGCTATGGATCCTGCCAAGCTACAGGCTGTGATGGACTGGCAGGAACCCCTTTCTCTCAAATCAATGCAGCGCTTTATGGGGTTCATCAAATTCTATCGCCAGTTCATTCCCCACTTCTCAACTTTGGCAGCTCCCTTGGTAGCCCTCACCAAGAAAGGAGCAAATCCCAAATTGTGGTCGGAGGTCTCCAAGGCCTTCCTCTCTATTAAGTAACATTTCACTAGTGCTCCCATCCTACATCACCCGGATGTAGATAAACCTTTTATAATGGAGGTGGATGCCTCATCCGTCGGTGCTGGAGCAGTCCTCTTCCAAAAGGATGCTCAAGGTCAGAAGCATCCTTACTTCTTTTTCTCCAAGACCTTCACACAAGTGGACAGGAATTATTCCATCAGGGACAGGGAGTTGCTAGCTATGAAGATGCCCTTTTCGGAGTGGAGACACCTCCTGGTGGAGGCTCGTTTTCTCTTCCAAGTGTATACGGATCACAAAAATTTGGTTTATTTACAGACTGCCCAGCGGCTAAACTCTCGCCAGGCTAGATGGTCATTGTTCTTCTCCCACTTCCACTTCACCCTCCATTATCTTTCTGGGGAGAAGAACATCCATGCCGATGCTCTCTCCTGCTCCGTAGTGTCATCTGTGGATGAGGAGGAGGAGCCGGAGCCTCGGCTAATTGTCCCCTCAGAGAGACTTAGAACTGTGGCCCCGGTCTCTCGCGAGTCTGTGCCTCCACGCAAGACTTTTGTACCACCTAATTTGTGACCGGAGGTTCTCTCTTCGGCTCACTTGTCCAGGGTGGGTGGATATTTTGGGACCAAGAGGACATCTGAGCTCCTGGCGAGGATGTACTGGTGGCAGCATATGGCCCGTGACATCGGAAACTATATTCAGGCGTGTGCAGGGCCGGACTGGCCATTGGGCAATTCTGGCAAATGCCAGAAGGGCCGTGGCAGTCGTGGGCTGCTCGCCAGCACCGACTCACCCCCCTACCGCCAACTCACCCCCTCCGCCAGAGCCGCCGCATTCAACTATACCGGCGTCTATGACGCTGATACAGTTGAATGCAATGATGGAGGAGAGAATGTCTGCTGTCGCTCTCTGTCCCATCATTCCCCGCTCTGCCTCTGACACTGCGGGTTCGCGATGATGTCATATCATCGCGCACTTGCTGTGTTTCGGGCGGGCAGACTGCAGCTGCTGAGACCGGAGCCGGGAGCAGCGCGGGGCACGAGGAGAAGTGAGGAGAAGTGAGGAGAGTGTTTTTTTTTTTTTAAATATATCAATGAGTGATAACTGGATTGTAGGGCAATTGGGGGGCTGTATTATATTCTATGGGGGCTATGCTGTATTACATTCTATGGGGGCTGTACTGTATTACATTCTATGGGGGGCTGGCTGAATTACATTCTATGGGGGCTGGCTGCATTACATTCTATGGGGGCTGGCTGCATTACATTCTTTGGGGGCTGTGCTGTATTACATTCTATGGGGGGCTGGCTGAATTACATTCTATGGATGCTGGCTGCATTACATTCTATGGGGGCTGGCTGCATTACATTCTTTGGGGGCTGTGCTGTATTACATTCTATGGGGGGCTGGCTGCATTACATTCTATGGGGGCTGGCTGCATTACATTCTATGGGGGCTGTGCTGCATTACATTCTATGGGTCTGTGCTGCATTACTGTTATGATCTGGTGATTAAGGAGCGACATGCGACTAGCTCTGAGCAGGTGGTAACTATACTGACCGCAGTCCCTAAGCTCGACACAACACTAGAAGTAGCCGTGGAATGCTCCTAACTCTGCCTAGGCATCTCGTCACAGCCTAAGAGCTAACTACCCCTAAAGAAAGAAGCAGGAAAACTATCTTACCTCAGAGAAAATCCCCAAAGGATAGATTAGCCCCCCACAAGTAATGACTGTGAGAGGAGAAGGAAATGACATACGTAGCATGAAACAAGATAAGCACAGGAGGCCACTTCTAGCTAGATAGAAATAGTACAGGACAGAACGCTGTGCGGTCAGTAATAAAAACTAGAAAAAGTCCACCGCAGAGGAATGCAAAAATCTCCACACCTGACTAAAGGTGTGGAGGGCAAACTCTGCTGCCCAGAGCTTCCAGCCTAGCTGAATAGATCCATACTGATAAGCTGGACAAATGAACAAAACATAGAAAGTGCTGAACAACAAAGTCCACAACAAGTGAACTGCAAAAGGACAAGCAAGGACTTAGCTTTTGCTGAACTGGTCAGAATGTCAGGAAAATCCTAAGAGCAATGACTCCAGGCAGGAACAATTGACAACTGGCATTGAATGAGGGATAAGGCCAGACTAATATAGCCGAGCCAGAAAGACGATCAGTGAAAACAGCTGCTGAAGCTAAATCCAAGAAGCAGCCATACCACTCAAAACCACAGGAGGGAGCCCAAGAGCAGAACTCACAAAAATGCTACTTACAACCACCGGAGGGAGCCCAAGAGCGGATTTCACAACAGTACCCCCCCTTGAGGAGGGGTCACCGAAACCTCACCAGAGCCCCCAGGCCGATCAGGACGAGCCAAATGAAAAGCACGAACCAAATCGGCGGCATGAACATCGGAGGCAACAACCCAAGAATTATCCTCCTGGCCATAACCCTTCCACTTAACAAGATACTGAAGCTTCCGCCTCGAAAAACGAGAATCCAAAATTTTCTCAACCACATATTCCAACTCCCCCTCAACCAACATCGGGGCAGGAGGATCAACAGATGGAACAACAGGCACCACATATCTCCGCAACAAAGATCTATGGAAAACATTGTGGATGGCAAAAGAGGCTGGAAAGGCCAAACGAAAAGACACAGGATTGATAATCTCAGAAATCTTATAAGGACCAATAAACCGAGGCTTGAACTTAGGGGAAGAAACCTTCATAGGAACATGACGAGAGGACAACCATACCAAATCCCCCACACGAAGCCGAGGACCAACACACCGACGGCGGTTAGCAAAACGCTGAGCCTTTTCCTGGGACAACGTCAAATTGTCCACCACATGAGTCCAAATCTGCTGCAACCTGTCCATCACAGAATCTACACCAGGACAATCAGAAGGCTCAACCTGCCCTGAAGAAAAACGAGGATGGAAACCAAAATTACAAAAGAAAGGCGAAACCAAAGTAGCCGAACTGGCCCGATTATTAAGGGCAAACTCGGCCAACGGCAAGAAAGTCACCCAATCATCCTGATCAGCAGACACAAAGCATCTCAAATAGGTCTCCAAGGTCTGATTAGTTCGCTCAGTTTGACCATTTGTCTGAGGATGGAACGCCGAAGAAAAAGACAAATCAATACCCATCCTAGCACAAAAGACCCGCCAAAACCGGGAAACAAAGTGGGAACCTCTGTCAGACACAATATTCTCCGGAATGCCATGCAAACGAACCACATGTTGAAAAAACAATGGAACCAAATCAGAGGAGGAAGGCAATTTAGGCAAAGGTACCAAATGGACCATTTTAGAGAACCGGTCACAAACCACCCAGATAACAGACATCCTCTGGGACACAGGAAGATCCGAAATAAAATCCATGGAAATATGCGTCCAAGGCCTCTCCGGGACGGGCAAAGGCAAAAGCAACCCACTAGCGTGGGAACAGCAAGGCTTAGCCCGGGCACAAGTCCCACAGGACTGCACAAAAGAACGCACATCCCGCGACAAGGAAGGCCACCAAAAGGACCTAGCAACCAAATCTCTGGTACCAAAAATCCCAGGATGACCGGCCAACACAGAACAATGGACCTCAGAAATTACCTTACTTGTCCATCTATCAGGAACAAACAGCTTCCCCACAGGACAGCAGTCAGGTTTATCAGCCTGAAACTCCCGAAGCGCCCGCCGTAAATCAGTGGAGATGGCAGACAGAATCACCCCTTCCCTAAGAATGCCAACCGGCTCAAGGACTCCAGGAGAATCCGGCAAAAAACTCCTAGAGAGGGCATCCGCTTTAACATTCTTAGATCCTGGAAGATACGAGACCACAAAATCAAAACGGGAGAAAAACAGGGACCACCGAGCCTGTCTAGGGTTCAGCCGCTTGGCCGACTCAAGGTAAATCAGATTCTTATGATCGGTCAAGACCACAATGCGATGCTTGGCTCCCTCAAGCCAATGTCGCCACTCCTCAAATGCCCACTTCATAGCCAACAACTCCCGATTGCCAACATCATAATTGCGCTCCGCAGGCGAAAACTTTCGGGAAAAGAAGGCATATGGCTTCATCAAGGAACCATCAGAATTCCTCTGTGACAAAACGGCCCCTGCCCCAATCTCAGAAGCGTCAACCTCAACCTGAAAGGGAAGAGAAACATCCGGCTGACGCAAGACAGGGGCAGAAGTAAATCGGCGTTTAAGCTCCTGAAAGGCCTCAACAGCCTCAGAGGACCAATTAGTCACATCAGCGCCTTTCTTCGTCAAATCGGTCAGGGGTTTAACCACACTAGAGAAGTTGGCAATGAAACGGCGATAAAAATTAGCAAAGCCCAAAAATTTCTGAAGGCTCTTCACAGATGTGGGTTGAATCCAGTCATGAATGGCTTGGACCTTAACAGGATCCATTTCTATAGACGAAGGGGAAAAAATAAACCCCAAAAAAGAGACCTTCTGAACTCCAAATAGGCACTTAGACCCCTTCACAAATAGAGCATTATCACGAAGGATCTGGAATACAATCCTGACCTGCTTCACATGAGACTCCCAATTATTGGAAAAAATCAAAATATCATCCAAATACACAATCAAGAATTTGTCAAGATAATTGCGGAAAATATCATGCATAAAGGACTGAAATACAGAAGGAGCACTAGAAAGCCCGAAAGGCATCACCAGGTATTCAAAATGGTCTTCTGGCGTATTAAATGCAGTTTTCCATTCATCACCCTGTTTAATACGAACAAGATTATATGCCCCTCGAAGGTCAATCTTGGTAAACCAACTAGCCCCCTTAATCCTAGCAAACAAATCAGAGAGCAAAGGCAAAGGGTATTGGAATTTGACCGTGATCTTATTAAGAAGGCGATAATCAATACAGGGTCTTAAGGAGCCATCCTTCTTGGCAACAAAAAAGAATCCCACTCCCAATGGTGACGAAGACGGCCGAATATGCCCCTTCTCTAAAGACTCCTTAACATAGCTCCGCATGGCGGCATGCTCTGGCACAGACAGATTGAAAAGTCGGCCCTTAGGGAACTTACAGCCAGGAATCAAGTCAATAGCACAATCACAGTCCCTATGTGGAGGAAAGGAACTGGACTTTGGCTCATCGAATACATCCTGGAAATCTGACAAAAATTCAGGAACATCAGAAGAGGGGGAAGAGGAAATTGACATTAAAGGAACGTCACTATGTACCCCTTGACAACCCCAACTAGTCACAGACATTGATTTCCAATCCAGCACTGGATTGTGTACTTGTAACCATGGAAAACCCAGTACAACAACATCATGTAAATTATGCAACACCAGAAAACGGCAATCTTCCTGATGTGCAGGAGCCATGCACATAGTCAGCTGAGTCCAATACTGAGGTTTATTCTTGGCCAATGGTGTAGCATCAATACCCCTCAAGGGTATGGGACTCTGCAAAGGCTGCAAAGAAAAACCACAGCGCCTAGCGAATTCTAAGTCCATTAAGTTCAGAGCAGCGCCCGAATCCACAAATGCCATGACAGAAAAAGATGACAATGAGCAAATCAGGGTCACAGACAGGAGAAACTTAGGCTGCACAGTACTAATGGAAACAGATCTAGCGACCCTCTTAATACGCTTAGGGCAATCAGAAATAGCATGAGCAGAATCACCACAGTAAAAACACAGCCCATTCTGACGTCTGTATCCCCTCTGTTCTGCTCTAGTCAAAATCCTATCACATTGCATGGCCTCAGGACTCTGCTCAGAGGACACTGCCATATGGTGCACCACTTTGCGTTCGCGCAGGCGCTGATCAATCTGAATGGCCAGAGACATAGATTCGCTCAAACCAACAGGCGTGGGAAAACCCACCATAACATCTTTAAGGGCTTCAGAAAGACTCTTTCTGAAAATTGCTGCCAGAGCATCCTCATTCCATTTAGTGAGCACAGACCATTTTCTAAATTTCTGGCAGTATAATTCCGCTTCCTGACCCTGACACAGGGCCAATAGTGTTTTCTCAGCATGCTCTACAGAGTTAGGTTTGTCATACAATAATCCGAGCGATTGAAAGAATGCATCTATATTGAGCAATGCCGGATCCCCTGACTCAAGAGAGAATGCCCAGTCCTGAGGGTCGCCACGCAGCAGAGAAATAACCATCTTTACTTGTTGAATGGGGTCACCAGAGGAACGGGGTCTCAGAGCAAAAAACAATTTGCAGTTATTTTTAAAGTTCAAAAACTTAGATCTATCCCTGTAAAACAAATCCGGAGTAGGAATTCTAGGCTCTAAGGCCAGAGTCTGAACAACATAATCTTGAATACTCTGTACTCTTGCAGCAAGCTGATCCACACGAGAAAACAACCCCTGAACATCCATGCCTGCATCCAAATCCTGAATCACCCAGAGATAAGAGGAAGGAAAAAGACAAAACAAACTAAAGAAAAAAAAATGGCTCAGAACTCTTTTTCTTTTCCTTCTTTTGAGATGCATTCAGCTCATTTTTGGGCCAGTTGTACTGTTATGATCTGGTGATTAAGGAGCGACATGCGACTAGCTCTGAGCAGGTGGTAACTATACTGACCGCAGTCCCTAAGCTCAACACAACACTAGAAGTAGCCGTGAAATGCTCCTAACTCTGCCTAGGCATCTTGTCACAGCCTAAGAGCTAACTACCCCTAAAGATAGAAGCAGGAAAACTATCTTGCCTCAGAGAAAATCCCCAAAGGATAGATTAGCCCCCCACAAGTAATGACTGTGAGAGGAGAAGGAAATGACATACCTAGTATGAAACAAGATAAGCACAGGAGGCCACTTCTAGCTAGATAGAAATAGTACAGGACAGAACGCTGTGCGGTCAGTAATAAAAACTAGAAAAAGTCCACCGCAGAGCAATGACTCCAGGCAGGAACAATTGACAACTGGAATTGAATGAGGGATAAGGCCAGACTAATATAGCTGAGCCAGAAAGACGATCAGTGAAAACAGCTGCTGAAGCTAAATCCAAGAAGCAGCCATACCACTCAAAACCACAGGAGGGAGCCCAAGAGCAGAACTCACAAAAATGCTACTTACAACCACCGGAGGGAGCCCAAGAGCGGAATTCACAACACATTACATTCTATGGGGGCTGTGCTGCATTATATTCTATGTGGCCTGGCTACATTACATTCTATGGGGGCTGGCTGCATTACATTCTATGGGGGCTGTGCTGCATTATATTCTATGGGGGCTGTGCTGCATTACATTCTATGGGGGCTGTGCTGTATTACATTCTATGGGGGCTGTGCTGCATTACATTCTATGGGGGCTGGCTGCATTACATATTATGGGGGCTGTGCTGCATTACATTCTATGGGGGCTGTGCTGCATTGCATTCTATGGGGGCTGTGCTGCATTACATTCTATGGTGTCTGTGCTGCATTACATTCTATGGGGGCAGGCTGCATTACATTCTATGGGACTGGCTGCATTACATTCTATGTGGGAGGGCTGTATTACATTCTATGGGGGATTGTATTACATTCTATGGGGGGCTGTATTACATTCTATGGGGGGCTGTATTACATTCTATGGGGGGCTGTATTGGCTGTATTACATTCTATGTGGGAGGGATGTATTATATTCTATGGGGGGCTGTATTACATTCTATGGTGGGCTGTATTACGTTCCGTGGGGGGCTGTATTACATTCTATGGGGGGCTGTATTACATTCTCTGGGGGTTACATTATATTATATGGGGGCTGTATTATATGCTATGGGGAGGCGGGCTGTATTACACTCTATGCGGTGCTCTATTATATTCTATGGAGGGACTACATTATATTCTATGGGGGGCTGCATTATGCTCTATGAGGGAGCTGCCATATATTATATATGCAGGGGCTGCATTATACTATATGAGAGGCTGCATTATATTCTCTGGGGGTTACATTATACTCAGGGGGCTACAATATATTCTGTGGGGTGGCTGCATTATACTCTGGAGTGGCATCATTATACTATATGTGGGCTGCATTATACTGTATCGAGGACTATGGGGAATACATTATACTATATGAAGAACTATGAGGTGCATTATACTATGGGAAGTGAATTGTACTACATGGATGACAATGGCAGGGCATTGTACTTTATGGAGCACTATGAGGACTATGAGGAGTGTATTATACTATATGGAGGACTATGGGGAGTCTATTATACTATATGGAGGACTGAGGAGTGTATTATACCATATGGAGAACTGAGGTGCACATTATAATATATGGAGGACTATGAGGTGTATTATACTAAACAAGCAAAATGCTGCCTATTTATCAAGTGATTGGATTGTTTATGTGGGAACAGAAATCATTGTTCTCAGCAGCACATCGCTGGTGTAAACTGCAGATATGCTGCTGATAACATGATACTGTATGGGGACAGATTGATCTAATTGTCATTTTTCTGTTCCTTTCATTCTTTCTCAGTTGGTGTAAAGAGGCCCGGAAACAAGCAAACGACTTCAGTATTGTCGATCACACTCGTTTAGTGGCCTGAGAACAGCGCATGTAAATACAGCAGAAATGCTTCGCAGGGAGACCAGGCAAGGATGATGACAGTTGTAGTTAGCACCCGGCGCCTGGGAATAGCGCTAACTCTACTGCTTTTCCCAACCGCCAAAGCAATTAATTCTGGTATGTGTAATGATTTTTAGGGTTGATGTCAGCTGCGTAATGTCAGCTGCTATCAATCCCTGGTGTAAGTAACGGAGAGGTGTCTATCAGACATCCCCACTACTAGCCCAGGCCTGGCGAGATCCAGCGACTCTGAAGAGCGGTGACGGTAGTAACAATACCGATCTTCACAGTCGCTGAGCTCAGCGCAAGACTCGGAATATCTGAAGAGTGGTGACATTCCTGATGTCACCGCTCTTCATAGTCACCGGGTCTCGTGCTGCGCAGCGGATCCAAAAGTGGCTGTAGGCAACGTTTATGGACCATCAGAATGAGGTTCCATAGCCTTTGGTTGTCTCATCCCTTCATTATCTACGAGATCGAGTTATATCAGTAAAGTAGCAGCTTTTCTTGGTACTGAAACTAAAAGCAATAAATAGGACTGAGCTGTAATGCTGGATACAGCTGTAATTATGTTATATAGTCGTGTTACACTTCCCTCACTTCTTGTAACCTACAAGTGTACAAAGATATTATACAGTCACCATGTGACAAGTGGGCCTGTGTAACTTCAAATGCCAGGGCATTCAAATGCCTGAACTGTCCACACAATGAGCACGTGACACGAGAGCAGTTCATAGTGAGGTGCCTGCCCCCACATCTATGGCACAGAGGTGGCTGACTGGGGTAGTAGCATATGCCCTTCTCTGAGCCCAGGTAGAAGTGTGGCAGATGTCTGGTTACACCATACTCTTGTAGAAGGTGGATTTTCACAGAATATCCTCATTCCATATTTGCTCTTCAGCATATATCTTCTCGGGATGAAATCTCACCATGCACTGCCAGCTCAGCCAGTGCTGCAGATCCGCCAGTGCCACCACCTCAGACTGGAACAAAACAGTGGTCGTTATTTCCTGTGGCTTAGACAGCTGGATACAATGAAGATGATCCCAGATCTCATCTTGTCTAGTGTCATTGTAGATGTTCCAGAAGTTCACATATCCAGATCACACAGGAGCTTAAAACTGATGTCATAGATCCTGCTGGATGGGACATGGATCAGAGCGTAGACTTCAGGCACCTTAAACTTCATAAACTCTTTCAGAAGAACTTTTCCAATATAGATTCTGGATGGGATGTTCTCCTCTGGTCCTGAGTACTTTATCCTGATGCGTTTCTCCGCTGAGGTGGATGGTTCATTAGTCTTGTGACATTTTAGAACAGTCTCCTGAACTGATGTTGGTCAGCAGATGGGTTAGTGCTTTAGTCTTCCCCAGCCACAGGTGGATCAGTGCTGGAAATCTCCACTGCTGCAGGAGGATCAGTTCTGGAGTTTTCCCCAGCCACAGGTGGATCAGTGCTGGAAACCTCCACCGCTGCAGCAGGATCAGTGCTGGAGCCCTCCCCAGCCCCATGATTAGTGACACCTGTTTGTGCTGCTAAAATGCCCAGATCCACTACTGATTGTTGCACAATCTGGTCTCCATTCACTGACATAAAGGCTTCAGAATCCATTACCACTGACGGTTCAGGAAAGATATATATCTTGGTAACGTGTTAGCCTGTGGATAGAAAAATATTTAGAATTGAGAGTTCTCGGTGGTTGACACCTTTTAATGGCTAACTGAAAAGATGGTAATAAATTGCAAGCTTTCGAGACTGCTCAGGTCCCTTCATCAGGTATAGACTAATAGAAATTCTGAAGAATCATATATTTATGCACAACACAGCACATAAATAATGCCATAGATGAGGCAGGTGACCTGAAGCAAAACTACCATTATGTGAGTGATGAACAGTTATGTCCATAAATATTGGAACAATTCGTAGATAAGGAGTGTGAATGTTTTATTGTCCTCTGATTGGGTTCTGGTTCTATGTTATGGTGACCCCACATGGTCTGAGGAGCAAATTCCTTAATTGGTGTAAAAAGACATAAATCCATGAGACACATTCATTCCTGCACTGAGTGTGTCAAAGGTCATCATCAGCTTATATTCCCAGTCTCTCCTGTCTCTCTGAGATTTGAAGTTACCTTTTAATACCTTTTAATACTGACGGTTCAGAATCCATTATTACTGCAGTGTGGTCTCCATTCACTGACATGGAGGGTTCAGAATCCATTACCACTGACAGCTCAGAGTCCATTATTACTGCAGTGTGTTCTCCATTAACTGACATGGAGGCTTCTGAGTCCATTATAATATTTGTACTATCTGTTAGGCCTCTTTTACACGTCAGTGTCTCCGGTACGTGTACTGACAGTTTTCTCACATATCGGAGACACTGACACACGTAGACCCATTCAAATGAATGGGTCTATGCACATGTCTCCGTGTTTTCACAGACCGTGTCTCCGTGTGCAAAACACGGAGACATGTCCGCTTTTCTCCGGCAGCACGTACCGCAATACATATGCGCATATTTATCACTGTTATGAGCAGTGCCATGTGACCGCTCACACAGGACAGGCTGCCGGCGCTGAGAGCATACATCGCAGGAGCTGAGTGAGTATTTCTCGGCAAGCGGGCGGGCGCACAGGGGATGGGAGGCGGGAGGTGACCCCAAACTTTATTTTTAACACAAACAAAAAAAACACCTTGATTTTTCATTCCTTCTCTCCAGCGAATGCTGCTGGGGAGAAGGAATGAATGCCGGCTTCAGCACCAAAAGCAGGGGACAGAGCTTAACTGTAGTGCTGTCTCCTGCACGGTCCGTGTAGTCCTCAGTCGGCACACGGCTGCCGCACGTGTGCCACACTGATGTGCCACGTGAGCACACGGACACACGGACATGGATAACTCTGGTACCAATTTCTCCGGAACCGGAATTATTTGAACGTGTGAAACCGGCCTTACAGACAGGCATTAGCTAGCTAGCACCAGTGAGCGGGGTCACACTTACAGCACTGACGGTGGTCTCATACACAGCGTTAGTACAGGGATCACTTTCTTTATCACTCGCAGGAGCTGTGCTCACTTCATTGCTGCACACAGAGTCCACTGCAGTTAACCCCTCGTTTGCTGACACACTTTCCTCTGCAGCGTTCCCAGCATTGTCTGCTGCATCAGACCCCTCACATTGTGCAGCTGATATAAGTGCTGCACTTCTTAGCGGATTTCCTTGCCCCACAATACCATGTACAGTTTTATATTTATTGTCTTTATCATACCTCCCAACCATCCCGGATCCAGCGGGACTGTCCTGATTTTGACAGTCAGCCCCGCGATCCCGGGCGGGACATTAATTGTCCCGCACTGGTTGGGAGGTGTGTGTATCAGCCGGTCAGCTGAGAGCTCCGAGTCCCTGCACCCGGCCCGCACAGCAGCAAACCACATGATGGCTGCTCTGTGCGTGCGCACAGGACCTGTGATGAGGTCACAGGATGGGCGGAGTCAGGGGGTCACATGATCGGGAGGACATCCTTGTACAGGACTCTGCTATTTGCCATGGGCGCCGGAGGAGGGTAAGTTAAAGTGTATGTGTGAGGTCAGGAGGTGTTTACAGTGTGGATGTAGCAGAGCCGTGTGTGTAAGAGGTGTACGGAGCCGTGTGCATGAGATGTACGGAGCGCAACCGCGTGCGTACAGAGCGGAGCAGCATGTGAAAGGTGTACGGAGCAGAGCCGTGTGTACGAGGTGTACGGAGCACAGCCGCGTGTGTACGAGGTGTATGGAGCCGTGTGTACGAGGTGTACGGAGCGCAGCCGCGTGTGTACGAGGTGTACGGAGCGGAGCAGCATGTGAAAGGTGTACGGAGCGGAGTCGTGTGTAAGAGGTGTATGGAGCCGTGTGTACGAGGTGTACGGAGCGCAGCAGCGTGTGTACGAGGTGTACGGAGCGGAGCAGCATGTGAAAGGTGTACGGAGCGGAGTCGTGTGTAAGAGGTGTATGGAGCCGTGTGTACGAGGTGTACGGAGTAGTGCCGTGTGTGTACGAGATGTATGGAGAGGAGCCTTATGTGTATGAGGTGTTATTCAGCGGAGCCATGTGTGTGCAAGGTATACGGAGCGGAGCAGTGTGTGCAATGTGTATGGAGCGGAGCGTTGTGTGTACGAGATATATGGAGAGGAGCCGTGTGTGTATGAGGTGTATGGAGCGGAGCTGAATGTGTACGAGGTGTACAGAGTGGAGCCATGTGTGTATGAGATGTATGGAGTGGAACCGTGTGTACGGAGCGGAGCCGTGTGTGCAAAGTTTACAGAGCACAGCCGCGTGTGTTAGGAGTAGCTATGTGTGGCCATTATACGGTACGAAGTATCATGTGCTGCCAATATACAATATGGAGCATCATGTGCAGTCATTATACAGTATGGAGCATCATGTGTGGCCATTATACAGTATGGAGCATCATGTGCAGTCATTATACAGTATGCAGCATCATGTGCGGCCATTATACAGTATGGAGCATCATGTGCAGTCATTAGGCTATGTTCACACGTTCCTGATTTCCCTCCTTTTTTTTCAGGACTAAAAACCGCAGCTCTTGGCAGAAAACGCAGGTCCTTTTTTTGCTGCTTTTTGGTGCGTTTTTTTACCCCTAACCCTACCACTAACCCTACCCCTACCCCTAACCCTAACCCTATTCTAACCTTAGTGGAAAAAAAAAAAAAATTCTTAATTTTTTTATTGTCCCTACCTATGGGGGTGACAAAGGGGGGGTGGGTCATTTACTATTTTTTTTATTTTGATCACTGAGATAGGTTATATCTCAGTGATCAAAATGCACTTTGGAACGAATCTGCCGGCCGGCAGATTCGGCGGGCGCACTGCGCATGCGCCCGCCATTTTGCAAGATGGCGGCGCCCAGGGAGAAGACGGCCGGACGGACACCGGGAGGCCGGGTATGTATAAGGGGGGGAGATGAGGACACGGGGGGGGGCGTCGGAGCACGGGGGGTGGCATCGGAGCATGGGGGGGTGGGATTGGGGCACGGGGGGGTAGCCACACTGCAGCGGTTCTGCACCACAAACTGCAGTAAAACCCGCAGATATATTTTTCATCTGCGGGTTTTACTGCGGGTTTGACCTCACAATGGAGGTCAATGGGTGCAGAACCGCTGCAGTTTTGCAAAAAGAAGTGACATGGTACTTCTTTTTTACCGCGGCTATTCAGCGCGGCTTTTTTCGCGATTTTCCGCAATGTGGGCACAGCAGTTCCTGTTTTCCATAGGGTACATTGTAATATACCCTGCATGGAAAACAGCTGCGGACCCGCAGCGGGAAAATCGCGGCGATTCCGCATGAAAAAAAGGATGGTGTGAACATGGCCTTATACGGTATGAAGCATCATGTGTGGCTATTATATATTATGGAGCATCATGTGCGGCCATTATACAGTATGGAGCACTGTGTGGCTATTATACAGTATGGAGCATCATGTACGGTCATTATACAGTATGGAGCATCATGTGCGGTCATTATACAGCATGGAGCATCATGTGCGGTCATTATAAAGTATGGAGCATCATGTGCGGCTATTGTACAGTATGGAGCATCATATGCAGCCAATATACAGTATGGAGCATCATGTGAGGCCATTATACAGTATGGAGCACTGTGTGGCCATTATACAGTATGGAGCATCATGTGCGGTCATTATACAGTATGGAGCATCATGTGCGGCTATTGTACAGTATGGAGCATCATGTGCGGCCATTATACAGTATGGAGCATCATATGCGGTCATTATACAGTATGAAGCATCATGTGCAGCCATTATACAGTATGGAGCATCATATGCGGTCATTGTGCAGTATGGAGCATCATATGCGGTCATTGTGCAGTATGAAGCATCATGTGCGGTCATTATACAGTATGGAGCATCATGTGGGGTCATTATACAGTATGGAGCATCATGTGGGGTCATTATACAGTATGGAGCATCATGTGCGGTCATTATACAGTATGGAGCATCATATGCGGTCATTATACAGTATGGAGCATCATGTGCGGTCATTATACAGTATGAAGCATCATGTGGGGTCATTATACAGTATGGAGCATCATATGCGGTCATTATACAGTATGGAGCATCATGTGCGTCCATTATACAGTAAGGAGCACCATGTGCGGCCATTATACAGTATAGAGCATCATGTGCGGTTATTATATACAGTATGAAGCATCATGTGGGGTCATTATACAGTATGGAGCATCATGTGCGGCCATTATACAGTATGAAGCATCATGTATGGTCATTATACAGTATGGAGCATCATGTGGGGTCATTATACAGTATGAAGCATCATGTACGGTCATTATACAGTATAAAGCATCATGTACGGTCATTATACAGTATGGAGCATCATGTGGGGTCATTATACAGTATGGAGCATCATGTGTGGCCATTATACAGTATGGAGCATCATATGCGGTCATTATACAGTATTGATCATGTGTGGTCATTATACAGTATGGAGCATCATGTGCGGCTATTATACAGTATGGAGCATCATGTGCGGCTATTATACAGTATGGAGAATCATGTGCGGCTATTATACAGTATGGAGCATCATGTGCGGCTATTATACAGTATTGAGCATCATGTGCAGTCATTATACAGTATGGAGCATCATGTGAGGTCATTATACAGTATGGAGCATCATGTGCAGTCATTATACAGTATGGAGCATCATGTGCAGTCATTATACAGTATGGAGCATCATGTGTGGCCATTATACACTATGGAGCATCATGTGCAGTCATTATACAGTATGGAGCATCATGTGAGGTCATTATACAGTATGGAGCATCATGTGCAGCTATTATATAGTATTGAGCATCATGTGTGGCCATTATACAGTATTGAGCACTGTGTGGCCATATTTTTTTGTTTATAATTATTCTTTATGAACAGTGTGATCAGCAGTGCTAAATGGGTGTGGTTGGGACTTGAATATGGGTGTGGCTAGTGAATGGGTGTGGCCAGAGGCGTGGCCTAAAATTTGCCGCGCGGCAAACTTTGTCCCTCTTTCCCAGCTTCAAAAGTTGGGAGGTATGTCTTTATTACTAATAAAGTGGTTTCTACTCGCCTTCTGGGCTCTGGATCCTCTCTCTTTTTCTCCATTGCCCAAGTTACCTTTCTGGGCACAAAGTTTACATCTTTGTCCAGGTTTTCTTTCCAAATGACCAGCTCTCGTCTGCAGTCATGCAGGCTCCCACATTTCATCAGTTTTATCTTTGGATCAGTCTCTTAATTTCATCCTTTAATTTGCTGATTTGCAATTCCAGCTTAAAAATGCTTTGCCTTGTAACTTTAGCACTTAAGGCCCCTTCACATTAAGCGACGCTGCAGCGATACCGACAACGATCCGGATCGCTGCAGCGTCGCTGTTTGGTCGCTGGAGAGCTGTCACACAGACCGCTCTCCAGCGACCAACGATGCCAGTAACCAGGGTAAACATCGGGTAACTAAGCGCAGGGCCGTGCTTAGTAACCCGATGTTTACCCTGGTTACCATCCTAAAAGTAAAAAAACCAAACAGTACATACTTACCTACCGCTGTCTGTCCTCCAGCGCCGTGCTCTGCACTCCTCCTGCACTGGCTGTGAGCACAGCGGCCGGAAAGCAGAGCGGTGACGTCACCGCTCTGCTTTCCGGCTGACCGACGCTCACAGCCAGTACAGGAGGAGTGCAGAGAAGCTGAGCGCTGGAGGACAGACAGCGGTAGGTAAGTATGTAGTGTTTGTTTTTTTTACTTTTACGCTGGTAACCAGGGTAAACATCGGGTTACTAAGCGCGGCCCTGCGCTTAGTTACCCGATGTTTACCCTGGTTACCAGTGAAGACATCGCTGGATCGGTGTCACACACGCCGATCCAGCGATGTCCACGGGAGATCCAGCGACGAAATAAAGTTCTGGACTTTCTTCAGCGACCAACGATCTCCCAGCAGGGGCCTGATCGTTGGTCGCTGTCACACATAACGATTTTATTAACGATATCGTTGCTACGTCACAAAAAGCAACGATATCGTTAACAATATCGTTATGTGTGAAGGTACCTTAAATCCAGCAACAAAGCAAACAGGTTTAGAACACTCACCAACCACCATTTCCAGCTTTCTAAAGGTACCTTCACACTGAGCGACTTAACAACGATATCGCTAGCGATCCGTGACGTTGCAGCGTCCTGGATAGCGATATCGTTGTGTTTGACATGCAGCAGCGATCTGGATCCTGCTGTGACATCGTTAGTCGGAGCAGAAAGGCCAGAATGTTATTTCGTCACTGGATCTCCCACAGACATCGCTGAATCGGCGTGTGTGACACCGATTCAGCGATGTCTTCACTGGTAACCAGGGTAAACATCGGGTTACTAATAATAATAATAATAATTTTTATTTATATAGCGCCAACATATTCCGCAGCGTTTTACAACTTATAGAGGGGACTTGTACAGACAATAGACATTACAGCATAACAGAAATCACAGTTCAAAATAGATTCCAAGAGGAGTGAGGGCCCTGCTCGCAAGCTTACAAACTATGAGGAAAAGGGGAGACACGAGAGGTGGATGATAACAATTGCTTTAGTTATTCGGACCGGCCATAGTGTAAGGCTCAGGTGTTCATGTAAAGCTGCATGAACCAGTTAACAGCCTAAGTATGTAGCAGTACAGACACAGAGGGCTAATAACTGCATAAAGTGTATGAGAACATGATGCGAGGAACCTGATTATGGGTTTTTTTTTACGTCACCGCTGTGCTTTACGGCCGGCCGGCGCTCACAGTCAGTGCGGGAAGCTGAGGCCGGGGGACAGACACCGGAATGTAAGTATGTAGTGTTTGTTTTTTTTACATTTACAATGGTAACCAGGGTAAACATCGGGTTACTAAGCGCGGCCCTGCGCTTAGTAACCCGATGTTTACCCTGGTTACCAGGGGACTTCGGGATCGTTGGTCGATGGAGAGCTGTGTGTGTGACAGCTCTCCAGCGACGAAACAGCGACGCTGCAGCGATCGGCATCGTTGCCTATATCGCTGCAGCGTCGCTTAATGTGACGGTACCTTTAGGGTATGTGCACACGTAGATGGAACCTCTGCAGATTTTTCTGCACCTGTTTTGAGAAATCCACAGGTAAAAAGCACTGTGTTTTACCTGCGGATTTACTGCAGATTTTATTCGGTTTTTACGCGGATTCCACCTGCGGTTTTACACCTGCGGATTCCTATTATGGAATTTTACACGCTGCGGAATCCCCACAATGAATTGACATGCTGCGGAATAACAACGCTACGTTTCCGAACTTTTTTTCTGCAACATGTGCACTGCGGATTTTGTTTTCCATAGGTTTACATGGTACGGTGAACTCATGGAAAGCAGCTGCGAATCCGCAGCGTCAAAACTGCGCACATACCCTAATTCTATCAAGTCCATGCAGCAGGCCACACTCCAGGCTGGGGGCTTTCCCTGGATCATCAGCCCAGCTTCCCTCCCCTCCACCTGGGTCAGAAGCCAAGCCTCCGCCCTGCTGGGAGCTCACAAACACACGTCTATCCTCTCCTATGGACAAGAATAGAATTACTATCATACTGCCCCCTATGTACAAGAATATAACCACTATAATACTGCTCCTATGTACAAAAATATAATTACTATAATACTGCCCCTATGTACAAAACTATAACTACTATAATACTGCTCCTAAGTACAAGAATATAACTATTATAATATTTCCCCTATTTACAAGAAAATTACTACTATAATACTGCCCCGTGTACAAGAAAATAACTACTGTAATACTGGCCTATGTACAATAATATAACTACTATAATACTGCCCCTATGTACAAGAATATAACTACTATAATACTGCTCATATGTACAAGAATATAACTACTATAATACTGCTCCTATGTATAAGAATATAACTACTAT
Organism: Ranitomeya imitator; assembly: GCF_032444005.1. Taxonomy (NCBI): domain Eukaryota; kingdom Metazoa; phylum Chordata; class Amphibia; order Anura; family Dendrobatidae; genus Ranitomeya; species Ranitomeya imitator. The sequence continues at coordinate 641,790,972 of NC_091282.1, read as the reverse complement.
AATACAGTCCCCTATGTACAAGAATACAACTACCATAATACTGCTCCTATGTACAAGAATATAACTACAATAATACTGCCCCATGTACAAGAATATAACTACTATAATACTGCCCCATGTACAAGAATATAACTACTATAATACTGCCCCAATGTAGAAGAATATAATTACTATAATACTGCCCCTATGTACAAGAATATAACTACTATGATACTGCTCTTCTGTACAATAATAAAAATTACTATAATACTGCTCCCTATGTACAAGAATATAACTACCATAATACTACTCCTATGTACAAGAATATAACCAGGGTTGGACTGGGGTGTCTGGGGCTCAGAGGGGAAATTAACCCAAGGGGCAAACCCTACAGCTATATGCAAATAACTTAGCCATTATTCCCGATATAGTGGAGTATTGACTGTAAAACACAGGCGGCTGCTGCACATCTACTGTGCGCCACCATAACTGGGATGTACAATTATGGTAGTTTGCATTAAAGGTTGCTTTGATGAAAAAAAGTTATCGCCGATCCACAGGTTAGGATAACTTATTGATCGGTGGAATCTGACTATTGGAAAGCGCACCGATCGGAAGAATGGGGAACTTTATCCATGACAGGACACTTTTATTCCCATTTTAAAATGGAGCAGCAGATGGGATGTCTGACCGCAGCTCCATTCATCCTCTTAGGGGGTGCCTCAGAAAGCCAAGTGCGGCCCCTTAGGGAATGAATAGATCAGTGGTCGAGTCGTATATGCCGCTCCATACTAATGGGGATAAGAGTTCACATTCTGCCGATTGATGAAGGTCCCAGCAGTCGGACCCTCATCAATCCATAGCTTATCACTTATCCTTTGGCCACGTTCACACGTTCAGTATTTGGTCAGTATTTTACATCAGCATTTCTAAGTCAAAACCAGGAGTGGAACAATCAGAGGAAAAGTATTATAGAGACACATCACCAATTCTGCATTTATCACCCATTCCTGGTTTTAGATTACAAATACTTAGACAAAATACTGACCAAATCCTGAATGGGTGAACAAGGCCTTAGGATAGTTGATTTCTTGTTTTCATCGTAGGACCACTGTAAGTGCATAATTGCTACTCTGTAATAGTCACAGGACAGGGAGGGGTAAACTGACCATGTATTTAATCTCTACTGAAAATGAAGAATCTTCCCCTTATTGATATCAGAAAGAACAAGTGACCGCCATACACAACACAATCCACTAAATTAAGACCAATAATACCACATACAGTACAAAGGAACACATACCGCCAAACCACATATTACCACCACATGGTAACTGAATAATATCACAGACAGGGGACAAATACCGTCACACCATGACCAGACCACATATTACCACCACATAGTGACCGAACAATATCACATACAGGGGACAAATACCACCACACCATGACTGGACCACATATTATTATCACACAGTAACCAAATAATATCACATACAGGGAACAAATACCGTCGCATCATGACTAGACCACATATTACCACAATATTGTAACTGAATAATATCACACACAGGGTACAAATACTGCAACACCATGGCCAGACCACATATTACCATCACATGGTAACCAAATAATATCACATGCAAGGAAGAAATACTGCCACACTATGACCAGACCACATAGTGACCAAATAATACCACATACAGGAGACAAATACTGCCACACCATGACCAGACCACATATTATCACCACATAGTGACTGAATAATACCACATACAGGTGGTTAATACAGTCACATCATGACCAGACCACAGTGACCGAATAATACCACATACAGGGGATTAATGCAGTCACATCATGACCAGACCACATAGTGACCAAATACTACCACATACAAGAGAAATACCACCAAATCATGACCAAATCACATATTACCACCACATAGTGACGGTATTAAATACGGATCATTAATAAAAACCACAATACTAATAACACTAATATTACCACCAGTGACATTATACACAGGAACTCTGTATACAGTGTCTAGTGTACAGGTAATATAATTATCACCAGTGACATTACACACAGGAGCTCTGTATATAGTGCATAGTGTACAGGTAAAACAGTGATCACTAGTGACATTATATACAGGAGCTCTGTATATAGTGTCAGTGTACAGGTAATACAGGGATCACCAGTGACATTATACACAGGAGCTCTGTTGTGAATTCTGTTGTCGGGCTCCCTCCTGTGGTCATGAATGGTACTTCGGCTGGTTCTGTCCATGGACTTCCTCTGGTGGGTGTTTCTGAGTTTCCTTCCACAGGTGACGAGGTTAATTCGTTAGCTGCTGCTCTATTTAACTCCACTTTGATCTTTGCTCCATGCCACCTGTCAATGTTCCAGTATTGGTCTAGTTCTCTCCTGGATCGTTCTTGTGACCTGTCTTCCCAGCAGAAGCTAAGTTCCAGCTTGTATTTCTTTGGTTTGCTATTTTTCTGTCCAGCTTGCTATTTTTATTGTTGTCTTGCTTGCTGGAAGCTCTGGGACGCAGAGGGAGCGCCTCCGCACCGTGAGTCGGTGCGGAGGGTCTTTTTGCGCCCTCTGCGTGGTCTTTTTGTAGGTTTTGTGCTGACCGCAAAGTAACCTTTCCTATCCTCGGTCTGTTCAGTAAGTCGGGCCTCACTTTGCTAAATCTATTTCATCTCTGTGTTTGTATTTTCATCTTTACTCACAGTCATTATATGTGGGGGGCTGCCTTTTCCTTTGGGGAATTTCTCTGAGGCAAGGTAGGCTTTATTTTTCTATCTTCAGGGCTAGCTAGTTCCTTAGGCTGTGCCGAGTTGCATAGGGAGCGTTAGGCGCAATCCACGGCTATTTCTAGTGTGTTTGATAGGATTAGGGATTGCGGTCAGCAGAGTTCCCACGTCCCAGAGCTCGTCCTTTATTATCAGTAACTATCAGGTCATTCCGTGTGCTCTTAACCACCAGGTCCATTATTGTCCTGACCACCAGGTCATAACAGAGCTCTGTATATAGTTTCAGTGTACAAGTAATACAGTGAGGAGGTTGGTGAATGGCAGATGCGCGCTGCTTACAGCTGACAGGTGTGTACTACAGAGGACAGAGAATGAACTTCAATACAATATTGCAGCCAGCATGCAGCCAGCGGGTAAGGAAAGGGTGAATCAAACACCTGAAAACTCCGCCCATATGACCGAAAACCGGTCCCGCCAAATTCAGGTGACAGGTTACCTTTAAGAAGAGAGATGAGAGGTGGGAGGAAAGTTGAGCATGGACATGCTGCTCAAGGAGTTTTGAAGCAAACGAGAGCAGTGATATGGAGTGATTGCTGGGCATAGCAGTTGGGTCAAGGTTAGTTTTTTTGAGGATAGGTGTGATGGTGGCATGTTTGAAGGTGAAGGGGAAGGTACCAGAAGATAGAGATAGGCTGAAGAGATGGGTTAGGGCTGGAATGAGCATGTTAGTGAGGTTGGGGAGCAGGAGGGAAGGGATGGGGTCAAGTGCACAGTTGGTGAGGTGTGATTTGGAAAGGAGGTGAGTAAGATCTCCTTTAGTGATGTTGGAGAGGGAGGTTAATAGGGAAGGGCAGAGGTCTGGTATATGGAGTTGTTGAGGTGGTGGAACAGTAAAGGTTTATCTTGTTTGGCCAATCTTGTTTTTGAAGTAGGTGGCAAAATCCTCGGAAGAAAGGAGGGGAGTTGGAAGTGGCAGTGGTGGGTGGAGGAGAAAGTTAAATGTGCTGAACAGTTGTTTTGGGTTGTACGATAGTGAAGATACAAGGTTTGTGAAATAGGTCTGTTTTGCAGAGGTGAGGGCTAATTTGAAGGCAAATGTAGCTTGTTTGAAAGCAGTGAAGTCATCTGGCTGGCGTGTTTTCTTCCAATGCCGCTCCACGACCCTGGATGCTTGTTGAAGTTTTTTGGTGAGATTGTTGTGCCAGTGTTGCCTATTGTTTGGCGCACTTTGCCATGCATGAGAGGGGCGACTGAGTCTAATGTGAGGGTGGAGTTAAAAAAGCGGTGGCGCTGTCTGTGTCGTGGAGTGAAGATATGGAGGACAGGGGTAGAAGAGAGTCTGAGAGTCTGTGAATGTATAGGTGTGTGTTGTGAATTCTGTGGCAGAGCTCCCTCCTGTGGTCACAAGTGGTACTTCGGCTAATTCTCTCTGTGAGCTTCTGTTGGTGGAGGGAAGTGGTACTGCGGCTTCTGAGTTTCCTCCCTCAGGTGATCTGGTGAGGTTGTTAGGTGCTTCTCTACTTAACTCCACCTAATGCTTTGATCCTGGCTTCCTGTCAATTTTCCAGTGTTGGACTTGCTTTTCCCTGGATCATTCCTGTGGCCTGCTGCTCTGCATAGCTAAGTTCTTCTTTGCTATTTGTTTGCTATTTTTTCTGTCCAGCTTGTCTAATTTGTTGCTGGAAGCTCTGGGATGCAAAGGGTGTACCTCCGTGCCGTTAGTTCGGTACGGAGGGTCTTTTTGCCCCCTTTGCGTGGTGTTCTTTAGGGTTTTGTGTAGACCGCAAAGTTACCTTTTCTATCCTCGTTCTGTTAAGAAAGTCGGGCCTCACTTTGCTGAATCTATTTCATCTCTACGTTTGTCTTTTCATCTTAACTCAGTCATTATATGTGGGGGGCTGCCTTTTCCTTTGGGGTATTTCTCTGAGGCAAGGTAGGCTTATTTTCTATCTTCAGGCTAGTTAGTTTCTCAGGCTGTGCCGAGTTGCATTGGCAGAGTTAGGCGCAATCCACGGCTGCCTCTAGTGTTGTTTGGAGAGGATTAGGGATTGCGGTCTGCAGAGTTCCCACGTCTCAGAGCTCGTTCTATGATTTTGGGTTATTGTCATATCACTGTATGTGCTCTGACTGCTATGTCCATTGTAGTACTGAATTGCCTTTCATAACAGTACAGGAAGCCAAAAGTACTAATGATTCTCAATAGAGGGAAAAAAGAAGTTCTGAGACCATTTTTTTTTTCTTTGCACTGTGTTTTGCCTTTTGTTTTTCCCCTAGACATTTGGGTGGTTCAGTACACAGGTGTAGCGATGGACATTAGAAGTCTGTCTTCATCTGTGGATCAGCTCTCGGCAAGAGTACAAAAGATTCAAGACACTATTGATCAGAAATCCATGTTAGAACCAAGAATTCCTATTCCTGATTTGTTTTTTGGAGATAGAACTAAGTTTCTGAGTTTCAAAAATAATTGTAAATTGTTTCTGGCCTTGAAACCTCGCTCCTCTGGTGATCCAGTTCAACAGGTTTTGATTGTTATTTCTTTTTTGCGCGGCGACCCTCAGGACTGGGCATTTTCTCTTGCGCCAGGAGATCCTGCATTGAGTAATATCGATGCGTTTTTCCTGGCGCTCGGATTGCTGTACGATGAACCTATTTCAGTGGATCAGGCAGAGAAAAATTTGCTGGCTCTTTGTCGGGGTCAGGATGAGATAGAGGTATATTGTCAGAAATTTAGAAAGTGGTCCGTGCTCACTCAATGGAATGAATCTGCGCTGGCAGCTATGTTCAGAAAGGGTCTCTCTGAAGCCCTTAAGGATGTCATGGTGGGATTTCCTATGCCTGCTGGTTTGAATGAGTCTATTTCTTTGGCCATTCAGATCGGTCGACGCTTGCATGAGCGTAAATCTGTGCACCATTTGGCGGTATTACCTGAGCTTAAACCTGAGCCTATGCAGTGCGATAGGACTTTGACCAGAGTTGAACGGCAAGAACACAGACGTCTGAATGGGCTGTGTTTCTACTGTGGTGATTCCACTCATGCTATCTCTGATTGTCCTAAGCGCACTAAGCGGTTCGCTAGGTCTGCCACCATTGGTACGGTACAGTCAAAATTTCTTCTGTCTGTTACCTTGATCTGCTCTTTGTCATCGTATTTGATGGACTTGGAGTATGCTAAGCGTTGTGGGTTTCTCTTAGAGCCCTTGCAGTGTCCTATTCCATTGAGAGGAATTGATGCCACGCCTTTGGCCAAGAATAAGCCTCAATACTGGACCCAGCTGACCATGTGCATGGCTCCTGCACATCAGGAGGTTATTCGCTTTCTGGTGTTGCATAATCTGCATGATGTGGTCGTGTTGGGGTTGCCATGGCTACAAGCCCATAATCCAGTATTAGATTGGAAATCCATGTCGGTGTCCAGCTGGGGTTGTCAGGGGGTACATGGTGATGTTCCATTTCTGTCAATTTCGTCATCCACCCCTTCTGAGGTTCCAGAGTTCTTGTCTGATTACCGGGATGTATTTGATGAGCCCAAGTCCGATGCCCTACCTCCGCATAGGGATTGTGATTGTGCTATCAATTTGATTCCTGGTAGTAAATTCCCAAAAGGTCGACTGTTTAATTTATCCGTGCCTGAGCACGCCGCTATGCGCAGTTATGTGAAGGAATCCCTGGAGAAGGGGCATATTCGCCCGTCATCGTCACCATTAGGAGCAGGGTTCTTTTTTGTAGCCAAGAAGGATGGTTCGCTGAGTGTTATGGCTGGCAATCAGGCAACACAGCGTGCAGTAATCAGCGCACATACAGAGATCTGGCAATAACCAAAAACAATAGGACAAGCTCTGAGACGTGGAATCTCTGTAGACTGCAGTACCTGATCTATCCTCACACAACTATAAGCAGCAGTGGATTGCGCCTATAACTACCTATGCAACTCGGCACTGCCTGAGGAGCTGACTAGCCTGAAGATAGAAATACAAGCCTGACTTACCTCAGAGAAATACCCCAAAGGAATAGGCAGCCCCCCACATATAATGACTGTTAGCAAGATGAAAAGACAAACGTAGGAATGAAATAGATTCAGCAAAGTGAGGCCCGATATTCTAGACAGAGCGAGGATAGCAAAGAGAACTATGCAGTCTACAAAAAACCCTAAAACGAAAACCACGCAAAGGGGCAAAAAGACCCACCGTGCCGAACTAACAGCACGGCGGTGCACCCCTTTGCTTCTCAGAGCTTCCAGCAAAAGTTAATAGCAAGCTGGACAGAAAAAACAGAAAACAAACTAGAAGGACTTATCTAGCAGAGCAGCAGGCCCAAGGAAAGATGCAGTAGCTCAGATCCAACACTGGAACATTGACAAGGAGCAAGGAAGACAGACTCAGGTGGAGCTAAATAGCAAGGCAGCCAACGAGCTCACCAAAACACCTGAGGGAGGAAGCCCAGAGACTGCAATACCACTTGTGACCACAGAAGTGAACTCAGCCACAGAATTCACAACAGCTGAGACCTTGTATAGATTACCGCCTTCTAAATAAGATCACGGTTAAATTTCAGTACCCCTTGCCATTGTTATCTGATTTGTTTGCTCGGATTAAGGGGGCTAGTTGGTTCACCAAGATAGATCTTCGTGGTGCGTATAATCTGGTGCGAATCAGGCGAGGAGATGAATGGAAAACTGCATTTAATACGCCCGAGGGTCATTTTGAGTATCTAGTGATGCCATTCGGACTTGCCAATGCTCCATCAGTGTTTCAGTCCTTTATGCATGACATCTTCCGAGAGTACCTGGATAAATTCCTGATTGTGTACTTGGATGACATTTTGATCTTCTCGGATGATTGGGAGTCTCATGTGAAGCAGGTCAGAACAGTTTTTCAGGTCCTGCGTGCTAATTCTTTGTTTGTGAAGGGATCAAAGTGTCTCTTTGGTGTGCAGAAGGTTTCATTTTTGGGGTTCATCTTTTCCCCTTCTACTATCGAGATGGATCCTGTTAAGTTCCAAGCCATCCATGAGTGGACTCAGCCGACATCTCTGAAAAGTCTGCAAAAGTTCCTGGGCTTTGCTAATTTTTATCGTCGCTTCATTTGCAATTTTTTAGTATTGCCAAACCATTGACCGATTTGACCAAGAAGGGTGTTGATTTGGTCAATTGGTCTTCTGCTGCTGTGGAAGCCTTTCAAGAGTTGAAGCGTCGTTTTTCTTCTGCCTCTGTGTTGTGTCAACCAGATGTTTCTCTTCCGTACCAGGTCGAGGTTGATGCTTCTGAGATTGGAGCAGGGGCTGTTTTGTCGCAGAGAGGTTCTGATTGCTCAGTGATGAAACCATGCGCTTTTTTTTCCAGGAAGTTTTCGCCTGCTGAGCGAAATTATGATGTGGGCAACCGAGAGTTGCTGGCCATGAAGAGGGCATTCGAGGAGTGGCGTCATTGGCTTGAAGGAGCTAAGCATCGCGTGGTGGTATTGACTGATCATAAGAACTTGACTTATCTTGAGTCTGCTAAGCGGTTGAATCCTAGACAAGCTCGTTGGTCGCTGTTTTTTGCCCGTTTTGACTTTGTGATTTCGTACCTTCCGGGCTCTAAAAATGTGAAGGCGGAAGCTCTGTCTAGGAGTTTTGTGCCCGACTCTCCGGGTTTGTCTGAGCCGGCGGGTATCCTCAAGGAAGGAGTAATTGTGTCTGCCATCTCCCCTGATTTGCGGCGGGTGCTGCAAAAATTTCAGGCTAATAAACCTGATCGTTGTCCAGCGGAGAGACTGTTTGTCCCTGATAAGTGGACCAATAAAGTTATCTCTGAGGTTCATTGTTCGGTGTTGGCTGGTCATCCTGGAATCTTTGGTACCAGAGAGTTAGTGGCTAGATCCTTTTGGTGGCCGTCTCTGTCGCGGGATGTGCGTACTTTTGTGCAGTCCTGTGGGATTTGTGCTCGGGCTAAGCCCTGCTGTTCTCGTGCCAGTGGGTTGCTTTTGCCCTTGCCGGTCCCGAAGAGGCCTTGGACACATATCTCTATGGATTTTATTTCTGATCTTCCCGTTTCTCAAAAGATGTCAGTCATTTGGGTGGTCTGTGATCGCTTTTCTAAGATGGTCCTTTTGGTACCCTTGTCTAAATTGCCTTCCTCCTCTGATTTGGTGCCATTGTTCTTCCAGCATGTGGTTCGTTTACATGGCATTCCAGAGAATATCGTTTCTGACAGAGGTTCCCAGTTTGTTTCAAGGTTTTGGCGAGCCTTTTGTGGTAGGATGGGCATTGACTTGTCTTTTTCCTCGGCTTTCCATCCTCAGACTAATGGCCAGACCGAACGAACCAATCAGACCTTGGAAACATATCTGAGATGCTTTGTTTCTGCTGATCAGGATGACTGGGTGTCCTTTTTGCCTTTGGCTGAGTTCGCCCTTAATAATCGGGCCAGCTCGGCTACCTTGGTTTCGCCATTTTTCTGCAATTCTGGGTTCCATCCTCGTTTCTCTTCAGGACAGGTTGAGTCTTCGGACTGTCCTGGTGTGGATGATGTGGTGGACAGGTTGCAGCAGATTTGGACTCATGTAGTGGACAATTTGACCTTGTCCCAGGAGAAGGCTCAACGTTTCGCTAATCGCAGACGCCGTGTGGGTCCCCGACTTCGTGTTGGGGATCTGGTTTGGTTATCTTCTCGTCATATTCCTATGAAGGTTTCCTCTCCTAAGTTTAAACCTCGTTTCATTGGTCCGTATAGGATTTCTGAGGTTCTTAATCCTGTGTCTTTTCGACTGACCCTTCCAGATTCTTTTTCCATACATAACGTATTCCATAGGTCATTGTTGCGGAGATACGTGGCACCTATGGTTCCATCTGTTGATCCTCCTGCCCCGGTTTTGGTGGAGGGGGAATTGGAGTATATTGTGGAGAAGATTTTGGATTCTCGTGTTTCTAGACGGAAACTCCAGTATCTGGTTAAATGGAAGGGTTATGCTCAGGAAGATAATTCCTGGGTTTTTGCCTCTGATGTCCATGCTCCCGATCTTGTTCGTGCCTTTCATGTGGCTCATCCTGGTCGGCCTGGGGGCTCTGGTGAGGGTTCGGTGACCCCTCCTCAAGGGGGGGGTACTGTTGTGAATTCTGTGGCAGAGCTCCCTCCTGTGGTCACAAGTGGTACTTCGGCTGATTCTCTCTGTGAGCTTCTGTTGGTGGAGGGAAGTGGTACTGCGGCTTCTGAGTTTCCTCCCTCAGGTGATCTGGTGAGGTCGTTAGGTGCTTCTCTACTTAACTCCACCTAATGCTTTGATCCTGGCTTCCTGTCAATGTTCCAGTGTTGGACTTGCTTTTCCCTGGATCATTCCTGTGGCCTGCTGCTCTGCATAGCTAAGTTCTTCTTTGCTATTTGTTTGCTATTTTTTCTGTCCAGCTTGTCTAATTTGTTGCTGGAAGCTCTGGGACACAAAGGGTGTACCTCCGTGCCGTTAGTTCGGTACGGAGGGTCTTTTTGCCCCCTTTGCGTGGTGTTCTTTAGGGTTTTGTGTAGACCGCAAAGTTACCTTTTCTATCCTCGATCTGTTAAGAAAGTCGGGCCTCACTTTGCTGAATCTATTTCATCTCTACGTTTTTCTTTTCATCTTAACTCACAGTCATTATATGTGGGGGGCTGCCTTTTCCTTTGGGGTATTTCTCTGAGGCAAGGTAGGCTTATTTTCTATCTTCAGGCTAGTTAGTTTCTCAGGCTGTGCCGAGTTGCATAGGCAGAGTTAGGCGCAATCCACGGCTGCCTCTAGTGTTGTTTGGAGAGGATTAGGGATTGCGGTCTGCAGAGTTCCCACGTCTCAGAGCTCGTTCTATGATTTTGGGTTATTGTCAGATCACTGTATGTGCTCTGACCGCTATGTCCATTGTAGTACTGAATTGCCTTTCATAACAGGTGTGCAAGGTTTCTGTGAGGATGTGGTAGTGGCTGGACATGGGGGGCGGGTGAGGAGGACAAGGATGAGAAGGTGAGTAGATGTTGGTCAGATAGGGGGAAGGGAGAGGTTGTGAGATTAGATAAGGAGCTGTATGTATGTATGTAAATCTGTGTGGGTGGCTGTGGAGGACCACAGAGTAAGTCCATAGGATGAAGTAAGGGCCAGGAGCTTGGAGGCTGCTGGCTGGCGGGTGTCAGTACGGATATTAAAGTCACCCATTATGATGGTGGGGATGTCAGCAGAGAGAAAGTGAAGAAGCCAGGTGGAGAATTGGTCAATGAAGGCAGTGGCTAAGCCTGGTGGTCGGTATATGACAGCCATTTGGAGATTAGAGGGAGAGTAGATATGGACAGAGTGAACCTCGAAAGAAGGGAGGATAAGGGAGGGTGGGGGTTGGATAGGGTTGAAAGAGCAGTTTTTAGAAAGAAGGAAGCCCACTCCTCCGCCATGTCTGTTGCCAAAGCGAGGTGTGGGTAAATGGAAGGCCACCGTAATTCAGTGCGGCAGGGGAGGCCGTGTCATCGGGCATCAGCCAGGTCTCAGTGAGGGCCAGGAAGGAAAGGTTGTGAAAAGTAAAGAGATCATGGATGACGTGGATCTTGTTGCAGATGGGGCGGGTATTCCAAAGTGCCCCAGAGAGAGGAAGCAGGGGGATGGGGGTTAGTGGCACAGATTTTAAGTGTGAGGGATTGCGGTAATTTCTCTTAGTGTGAGAAGGATAGGGGTGAGGATTACTGGGATGTATGAGGTGGGGGGTGAAGGAGAGTGATCGGCTTATATTTTGGAAGGAGAGGTCTAAGGTTAAAGAGCAGGTATGTAGATGAAGCGAGGTAGGGGGGTAAGAGAGAGGGGGAGATAGTTATGTGGTTTGAGGGTGCAGGAGTTTGGGGATAGAGAAGGAGAGTGAGGATTAGTGGAGCAAAAATGGTGAGAGCAAATTTGTGCATGGCTAAAGAGCAGGGGAAGAAAAGAAAGGCAAGTAGAATTAGAAGAAAGTGATTATTCTTACCGTCTGGCTGATTTCTGGACTATTTCTGGTATATTTCTGATGTTACACTTAAAAGATGTCACACTTCAAATGATGTAACGTCTGACCAAGGTCATATCTGACCAGCTCTATTCATCTTATACCATTCAAGTGTCCATGAAATGAAGCCAGGTGAGAGAGGGGAGGAGGAAGGGGCTGGAGGACAATTCACAGCAGGGAACAATTAACAGATTGCCTTTAAAAGAGCATTTGACTACTATCAAAGCTGAAGAAAGAGACAGCGTGAGATGGAATGATAGTGCTGGGTGTGAAGAGCATGGATATATCAATATGCATTCAGTAAATTTGAAGTATGATACATGAAATTAATGATAATTTTTTTGTCCAATTAAGGGGCACTGCCATGGGGTCAAACGTCATGGCTAAACTTACAAAGAACTATATGTCCTCACTTCATGAAATGTTTATCTATGTACGTTATCCTTTCTATTATATTTTTAAGTTATGGTGGTACATACATGACATTCAGTGGGGAAAATGTAAAGATGTGTAATTTTTATCGTTGATACACTTCAACTGTGAGAGACAGAATCTTTAAAAAAAAATCCAGAAAATCACACTGACTGATTTTGACATAATTAATTAGCATTTTATTGCATGAAATAAGTATTTAATACAATAGAATACAGAATTTAATATTTGGTGCAGAAACCCTTGTTTGCAATTGTAAAGTTTAGACGTTTCCTGTAGTTTCTGACCAAGTTTGCACATGCTGCAACTGGGGTTTTGGCTCACTCCTCTATACAGATCTTTCAGGTTTTGAGGCTGTCGCTGGGCAACATTGAGTTAAGCTTCCTCTAAAGATTTTCTATTGGGTTCAGGTCTGGAGACTGGTTATGCCACTCCTTAGTTGTCCTGGCTGTGTGTTTTGGGTCATTGTTATGGAAGAACCAGCCATGACCCATCTTCAGTGCTCTTACAGATGGAAGGAGGTTGTTGGCCAAAATCTCACAATACATGAGCCCATCCATCCTCCCTTTAATACGGTGCAGTCGTCCTGTCCCCTTTACAGAAAAACACCCCCAAAGTATGATGTTTCTCCCACCAAGCTTAACGGTTTGGACGGTGCTCTTGAATGTAATTAAACTGTACTCTGTAGTTCTGGGCTGATTCCTGTCCTTTCTCAGAATAATTCTTAGTCCACGAGGTGAGATCTTGCATGGAGCCCCAGATCGAGGAAGTTTGACAGTCATCTTGTGTTTCTTCCATTTTCTAATAAATATGCCAGCAGTTGATATAAGTGAAAGTAAAATAAACCAGCCCCATCTTTAGGCGTTCTTGGAAGCATGGAACTGTATAGGACTGCTTGTGTGCGTGAAGAATAAGATGAGATGATCCAGCTTCCAAACTTGCAGAATTTATTGAATTAAAAAAGATTCCATCATGAGTGTAGACACAGCTATGCGTTTTAAACATCCATTGCATTTTTTTAACAAAGCTATACATGTACTGAATACAGTATAACCATCGACCAATCAGAATACATATAGTCAGTCACATGATAAAGAGTCATGATTGGATAAAAACAGCACATGATATGCATGAAAAGGGCACATAAACAAATAGTAATGAACCAAAATAATTTCATATGCAAAATAGAAACCTAAATATGAGCAGAAATTAAAAGTGCTTGACATTAGACTGTCATTGATACGATTTTTCAGGGTTGTCCCTATATAATATCCAACAGTAATCTGCCTTCATTGGGTCATTACAAAAATCCTGGTAGCGGTGTTCCATTACTTTAATATCCAAGTGAAACCACTTGCCTTGTTTATCGCTTACATCCCCAAGATTTTGAGGGAAGAAATCTAAATTTGAATGCAAAAAGTGCATTTTCTTTGACATGCAACATCCAAGACACTGGTATGCATTTAGCAGTTCCTCAACACCTTTAACATATTCTGGAGATTTTTGTTTTCCTAAGAAGTTTTCACAGATCCACTTGAAGCTTTTCTGAGATTTCATTTAGAGTTCCTTCAAACACATCATCTCTCATAAGCTCTCTGATCTGAGGACCAACAAATACCCCTTCCTTCAGTTTTGCTGGTGAAATGCTGGAGAATTTCTGTGAAATGTACTGGAACCCTTGTAAATTTCTTTGCCATGGATTTCATAAAATTTTTAAATAATCCCAACTTTATATGTGGTGGAGGAAGAAAGATTTTTGTTGGAGCAACTAAATGATTATGCTGAACATTGTCTCTACCTGGAGCATAGATGTTTCTCTGTCCCCAATCACAATGAACATAATGCTCTACTGTATTTTTACTGTCCCATAAACACAAGAAGCAACAATATTTTATGAAACCTCCTTGCATTCCCATTAGCAGACCAAGTACTTTCAAATCTCCACAGATATTCCATTGATGATGCTTATATTGTATAGCATCCAAAAGAAATGACAGATTTTCATAACTTTCCTTTAGATGACATGAGTGAGCAATAGGGATTGATGGTTTCATATTTCCATTGTGAAGCAACACTGCTTTCAAACTTCTCTGGGATGAGTCAATAAACAATCGCCAATCTGCAACATAATACTCTTGATTCAGTTCTTCAAAGAGGCCATTCACATTATTACAGTACACCATTGGTCCATCAGCTGTGAAAAATTGTGTTAAAGTGTTACTTCTGTTTTGGTATTAACATTAACACACTTTGACATCACCATGAAGAAGATTCTTCTGTTTCAAACTAGATGCAAGAAGTTCAGCTTTATCTTCTGACAATGAAAGGTCTCTGATGAGATCATTTAATTCATGTTGAGTAAAGCATTCCAGTTGCTCAGCTTCTCCATCAGGTACATACTCATCTTGATTTGATGTCTCCATGTCTTCGCCAGTAGCTTCAGCTCCATAGTCTTTATATTGTAGCTCATTTTCATCCAATCTAGACAACGGTAGTACAGGAACTGTCAAGGTACCATCATGTAGAACTGGCATAATCGCAGATTCAAGTTCTTTGTAGAAAAGCGCTTCAGTTTGACAAAACAAAAGTAGCAGTCATCACTAGTGTTGAGCATTCTGATACCGCAAGTATCGGGTATCGGCCGATACTTGCGGTATCGGAATTCCGATACCGAGATCCGATACTTTTGTGGTATCGGGTATCGGTATCGGATACATAGAGATGTGTAAAATAAAGAATTAAAATAAAAAATATTAATATATTTACCTCTCCGGCAGCCCCTGGTGAGTCCGCGGGTAACCGGCAGGCTTCGTTGTTCAAAATCAGCGCTTTTAGGACCTGAGAAACACGTCCCGGCTTCTGATTGGTCGCGGGCCGCCCATGTGACCGCCACGCGACCAATCACAAGCCGCGACGTCACCGCAAGCTATTAGCGCGCTCATTTTTGAAAAATGAGCGCAATGACTTTCAAAGACGTAGCGGCTTGTGATTGGTCGCGGCCACGCGACCAATCACAAGCCGCGACGTCACCGCAAGCTATTAACGCGCTCATTTTTAAAAATGAGCGCGTTAATGGCTTTCAAAGACGTAGCGGGTTGTGATTGGTCGCGGCCGCGACCAATCACAAGCCGCGACGTCACCGCAAGCTATTAACGCGCTCATTTTTAAAAATGAGCGCGTTAATGGCTTTCAAAGACATAGCGGGTTGTGATTGGTCGCGGCCGCGACCAATCACAAGCCGCGACGTCACCGCAAGCTATTGACGCGCTCATTTTTAAAAATGAGCGCGTTAATGGCTTTGAAAGACATAGCGGCTTGTGATTGGTCGCGTGGCCGCGACCAATCACAAGCCGCTACGTCTTTGAAAGTCATTAACGCGCTCATTTTTCAAAAATGAGCGCGCTAATAGCTTGCGGTGACGTCGCGGCTTGTGATTGGTCGCGGCCACGCGACCAATCACAAGCCGCTATGTCTTTCAAAGCCATTAACGTGCTCATTTTTAAAAATGAGCGCGTCAATAGCTTGCGGTGACGTCGCGGCTTGTGATTGGTCGCGGCCGCGACCAATCACAAGCCGCTATGTCTTTGAAAGCCATTAACGCGCTCATTTTTAAAAATGAGCGCGTTAATAGCTTGCGGTGACGTCGCGGCTTGTGATTGGTCGCGGCCGCGACCAATCACAACCCGCTACGTCTTTGAAAGTCATTGCGCTCATTTTTCAAAAATGAGCGCGCTAATAGCTTGCGGTGACGTCGCGGCTTGTGATTGGTCGCATGGCGGTCACATGGGCGGCCCGCGACCAATCAGAAGCCGGGACGTGTTTCTCAGGTCCTAAAAGCGCTGATTTTGAACAAAGAAGCCTGCCGGTTACCCGCGCTGAGTTCAGGGGCCGCCGGAGAGGTAAATATATCAATATTTTTTATTTTTATTCTTTATTTTACACCTCCCTATGGATCCCAGGGCCTGAAGGAGAGTTTCCTCTCCTTCAAACCCTGGGAACCATGAGAATACCTTCCGATACTTGATGTCCCATTGACTTGTATTGGTATCGGATATCGGTATCGGCGATATCCGATATTTTTCGGGTATCGGCCGATACTATCCGATACCGATACTTTCAAGTATCGGACGGTATCGCTCAACACTAGTCATCACTATGATTTTTGGGTTCTCTCCAAATCATGGAAACACCAAACGACATAGGCACTTTCCTCATATTCAACCAGTCACAAAGACCATTTGAACAACTTGCGCATATCATATGAGGGGCCCAGCTTTTTGTCTTGATCACCAAGTGGACACTTAAAGTACATCTGGTACATCTTTTTAATATGAGTGTTAGAGGCCGGGACTTCCCTGCCATGTGGGATGTATCTCAGGCACTGTTTGTTGCTCTGGTCTCCCATTCAGGTCCAGCTGCTGAGTCTGCTGCTTAGCACAGACATTGGTCCCAGTATCTTGCTCAGGCTCCTGTTATACATGTGGTTACTGCTGGCTCTCTAGCTAAAGTCTATGAAAACCAGTGGTGTACAGAAACAGCCCCACTCTCTGGAGTCCAAGTCCAGAAATCACCTTACTGAGCATGTCCATTATGTGGCGCCTTGTCATTGGTGCTAGGATGCTTTCTGTTCTGGTGATGTGGCAGCTCCGGATTGGCCCATGGGTGATGCCTCGTCCAAATGGGCGTGATTGGGGTGGAGC
Source organism: Ranitomeya imitator (assembly GCF_032444005.1). Lineage (NCBI taxonomy): Eukaryota > Metazoa > Chordata > Amphibia > Anura > Dendrobatidae > Ranitomeya > Ranitomeya imitator. The sequence goes on along the minus strand of NC_091282.1, from coordinate 641,774,147 downwards.
CTGGCACGTAGAGGGCTTTCAGCGAAGCTCGCGGGCGTACTTTCGTCACTTGTGTTTGGTGTATGTGAAAGCAGGTTGCGGGATGCAGTCACAGACAGAAGGCAGAGCCAGGGTTAACAAATTTACCAATTTTAATTTAACAGGGGATTAACCCCTCACAAGGAGATGAAGGGTTAAATGAGGGAATAGCAGGCCAATTAGGAAGGATATGCAGGGTTAATAAACAAAGTGACAGTAGTTCTATTGTGTACTTATAATTTCAGGAGTTCTTCAGAATGCAGGTACCATTTGGGGGTTGGTGGCGCCGGCAATGGCTGGCGTAGTGTTTGTCCAAGGAGATTCGGTTGGTAATGGTGGTCTGTCTTCTGGCGGCAGCGGTCTGTATCCGGTATCTTCCGCTGAGCCCTAGCCTACCAGGCGCACTGCACGTCTCTCCCTGCAATCCCTGCTGGTCATGGTGGGAGTACACGGACATGGGCCGGTGCAGCCCCCGTGCTCAAGGGACAGAGTACTTCTCTCTAAGTGCTGTGCACTGCCTGTTCCTGCCAAGACTGACTGCTTCCACGCGTGCTGTGGCTGTTACCGCTTAGCTACACCCCCTGTATCTGAGTGCAAAGGTCTGTCCGGTCTCTTACTCCTTCCCCGGGACAACAGAGGAGACGGCCCCAACAGTTCTGGACCCGGCATAGGACAGGTACCCACAGCCCGGTTCTCCTCACCTATTTGTGTATGGATTCGCTACCACTCTGTGCGTTTTGTGTGTTTTGCACTGTATCAGCTACCAGTGGGATCTCAGTGATCTGTGTCAGCATGTTTTCAGGGCTGGTCCTGTGCCATTAGAATTCTGGCACCGCTGGAGAGGAGATTGGTTGTTTGAGTTCAGGGCTGGAATCAAGCCATCAGAATTTTGGCTCCTCCAGAGAGGAAGTTTGCTGCGTGTTCTTCCTGACTGTGAGTTTTTGCTATCTGTTCGGTCCCGTGTGTATCTATACTTCCCTGTGAGGTTAACAGGGTATTGCACTGCAGAGAAAGTTCAACCCACGTGTTCTTTTGCAGTGGTTCTAAAGGGGTATTGCACACTTCCTATTGTCCATGTACCCCTCGGTGGTTAGCTGCGTTGGTACTTACCATCCCTGTACCCCTCGATGGTTAGCTGAGCTGGTAATTACTTTCCCTGTACCCCTCAGTGGTTAGCTGAGCTGGTACTTACTGTCCCTGTACCTCTCGGTGGTTAGCTGAGTAGGTACTCCTCTCCCTGTGCACCTCTGAGGCTACGTTCACATTAGCGTTCCGCTAATGTGCGTCGCTGTTGCGTCGGCGACGCAGCGGCGACGCAGCAGCGACGCGCCCCTATGTTTAACATAGGGGACGCGTGCGTTTTTTGGGTGGCGTTTTTCGACACGTGCGTCGTTTCCGACGCTAGCGTCGGACGCAAGAAAATGCAACAAGTTGCATTTTTCGTGCGTCCGATTTTCGTCAAAAAACGACGCACGCGTTTTTGCGCGTGTTTTTTGTGCGTCGTGCGTTGCGTCGCCGACGCACCGGCGCGCAACGCTAATGTGAACGTAGTTTAAGTTGTATTTGGGTTTGGTTTTGTGGAGATCAGACTGAACTAAAGAAATCCATATTGTCTTCTTCCTGAGAAATCTCGCTTACAACAAGATACATTTCTGCTGACTTGACATTTCCTTTTATGGAAGTAATCATGTGTGCATTCCTTCTTTCAATAGCAGCCTTTCATTCACCTTCCAGATGATGTAACTTTCTACTGATAAAGACTGGTATAGATTGTTTATGTAAGAGATAGTGAAATATGAGCGCTTGTGCGCATGTCTGTAAAAGAATAATTCTTTTCTATATAAAGGGAGGGCAAAGCCCAGAGAGGGGGATGTGCTCCTGGGCTTCCCTTGTATATGATCACACAATACCTTGTTTGCGTGTCATTTACTCAGGATCCCTACCTCTAGTAAGCCAGGGACTGAGAAGGACTTAACATTTCTTTGGCGCACCGAACAGGGACCCGAGATGAGAGTATTTGCTCGAGATTCACCTGCAGATACGGACAATGGAGATCTGGGATAATGGACGGCAAATGAACTGAAAAACCTGGCCAGGTAAGAGACATTATTAGTTCTCTTTTATCTGCCTTGTATTATCCGAAAGATCTCTATGAGCCGTGTCACGCTGGGTTAGTCTAGTAGTGAGTAGATACCTATAAAACTCGGGTTACTATATTGTATAGATTTATGAGTCCTGTCCCTGGCAGTGTGTGAACAGTGTGAAGGTTGTGGTATGTTGTGAAAAAAAGAGCAAAAGTGCGTAGAAAAATAAGCCGAAATAGTTGGGGTATAAGCCTTATACACGGAAGTCAGCCTAACTGGGTCATGTGGTTGCGTCCTTTCGGGGAGACCTCCGCCCATGCTTGACTCTCATTTAAGTGCTTAACCTCCTTCATTTCTGGATAAGGTTTGATAGAATGAGCCCAGGACGCGGGTCCATGAGCCTGGGACAAGTATGCTAACTGACACAGAAAGTTTTGTGATCTGTATGGTGTTGCTGGGTCTGTTTGCGTGCATAATAGCACTTAAGTACATTCTGCACATTAGAAAGAATGGAGCAGATCAGCCCTTCAATATTTTAGCTCCCTAGGAGAGAAGGCAACGAGACATCACCTAGGATAAGTGATTGTCCAAACGTCACCTGGGGTAGAAATAGCTAATATTGAAAAAAAAAGAAAAATGGGAAATAAACAGACAAAAACCGTCTTAGGACAAGTGGAAGCAGCAGATATCATACAGGAAAGATGTGGGAAGACAGTCAGAAGTCAGATTAGAAGGGTAAGAGAAAAATTGGGAATTTCAGAAGCACTTATGTTCAGTACAGAATGGGAAAAACTGAGTAAAGAACGAGGTGGAATTATCAAAGACAATGGGTGGGAAGAAATCATACACTGTATGATAGAGGTCTCAAAAACAGCTAAAGAGGAGAATTGGAAGTATGATCCAGACACTTCCAAATGGATTATGGGGAAGGGAAAAAGTTGTGACATAATCCCACCACCTTACCTAGATCCAAAAGCCCAATCATTTGTACCATCTGGAGGAGCAGAAGGAGGAAAACAATTTCCAGCCTTGTATCCCAATCTTGGTGGGGTAGGAGGATGGGTATGTTCACACTGTGGACAACAAAATCCAGATTGGAGAAATGATTGCCTAGTCTGTGGTACACCTAGACATGGCGCTGTACTTGCCCCTGTTAGGGTAGTACCAAGACCCTTTAGGGAACCTGGTGCTGACGGGGTAATGGGAACTAGATATCACCAGACCCGACAGTATTTTCCTTGGTCCCCTGCTGAAGGTATGTCCCTCCTGCATAATGCACCTGATCCCACTCAATATCCCATCCGATTTGCACAATACATACAACAAATCATGCAGACTCATGCTGGGGTCTGGGCGGACGGGGAAGAATTATGTAGAATGAAAATGTCCCCCGGACTTTTTCAGGAATTATTGACACACCTACAGCCCAATAGACCAGTGGCAGAAGGGGGTGCCTTACAGACAGAAGCATCAGGTACCCAGTTCACAGAGGCATTAATAATTTTCATGAGAGAAAAACAGAGGGAAAGGGGATCTACGGGTGTGATTATGCAGAAATTTGGGCAAAGTATTGAAGAATATAGTCAAGAATTAGAAAATAGCTTTAGGGATGAAGGATTGGATTTGACTGATGCTTCAGTAAGGAGACTTTTTACAAAACAATTAATAGAGGGGCTAGATCCGAAAATCAGAGAAAAATTTAAATCCTCTACTCCAGATTGGAGAACAATTGAACAACCAAATATTGTGAAACAACGATGTTTAGGAATAGTCATGGATATGAGAGAGAATCGTAAGCCTGTTAGAATAGCACAAGCTAATACAGGAGGAAGAGTGAGACACAACTTTCCTTGCCACTACTGTAAAAAGCCAGGTCATTTCCAAAGAGAGTGCAGGAAGAAGTTGGCAGATATAAAGTCAGGCAAATTTGTTCCCAGAAATAACCCTCCCCAAACGGACAACCAGCAGAAATCTACCATCATAGATGGTCCCATACCAGATTCAGATTGACTCGATGTGTTACAAACTTCCCTACCAGCTAGAAGACCTATGATACAGGTGAATGTGGGGGGGAGAGAGATTCCATTTTTGATAGATACAGGTGCAACTTCCTCAATTTTGAATCAAGATTTTCTTCCGAATCCGGAAGATATTTCAGAACAAACAACTTTTGCTGAGGGTTATGATGGGGTAATTCGAACACTGCCATATACTGTGCCCCTAGAGGTCTCATTAGGACCTAAATGTTTTGCATCCAGATTTTTGTATGCCAGAGGTGCCCCAACATGTTTGTTAGGAACTGATGTCCTAAAGAAATTAGAAGCTAACATCAATTTTAGGGAAGATGGCACAGTTATACTGACTATCCCTGATGATGCAGAAACATTAGAACAATATGTTAGAATTCAGGCTTTTGAGGATTATACTGAAGAAAAAGAGTACACCACAGATCTAGACCTCTCAATGGTCCCAGAAACACTGTGGGCACAGGGTGACACCGATGTGGGACTATTGCATATCTCTCCTGTAAAACTATCTGTGCAACCAGGAACTGTTCTCCCACAGCTCAGACAATACCCTGTGAGTGCCCAGCAGGAACTAGCGATTACAAAACAGATAGAGGGATATAAAGAGAAAGGAGTTTTGGTAGAGATACAATCACCTGCTAACACTCCTCTGTATCCAGTCAAGAAGAGAACTCTTGATAAGAGTTCTATGCCCAAATATCGTATGGTACATGATTTAAGAGAAATAAACAAAGTTCTAGATCCAATCACCCCAGTTGTACCCAATCCTCATACGTTACTATCACAGATACCAGCCAGTTCTCAAGTATTTACTGTAATAGATCTTTCAAATGCATTTTTCTCGGTTCCTTTACACCAAGATAGTTGGCATTTGTTTGCATTTACATTTAAGGGCAAACAGTTGGCGTGGACACGCCTTCCACAGGGAATGATACACTCCCCTACTCTTTATTCAAATGCCCTACAAACAGTCCTTCAGAGGTTTGAACCCGAACCACAGGTAGTAATTTTGCAGTATGTGGATGACCTACTACTTTGCTGCCCAGATCTAGAAACTGCAGAAAGGTCCACTGTGAGTTTACTATGTTTTTTAGAAAAAGAAGGGTGTAAAGTGAATAGACAAAAGCTACAAGTTTGTCAGACCAAAGTGGTCTTTCTAGGTCATTGCATTTCTCAAGGTAAAAAGCATCTTACACCACAAAGAACTGAAGCAATAAGACAGATGAATGAGCCTAGAAATCATAAACAGCTACGAGCATTTTTAGGAATAGTGTCTCATTGTAGACAATGGATTATACATGCCAGTCAACTAATGCAACCACTGTATGACTGTGTAAAAAGTGAACCTTATTTGTTGACAAAAGAAGGTCAGATTTCGTTCCAACAATTAAAAGATGCCCTTGTTTCAGCTCCAGCGTTAGGGCTACCAGACTACACCAAACCGTTTCAGCTTATGGCTGCAGAAGTTGATTCCCATGCTACAGGAGTTCTTACCCAGAAGCATGCAGGGAAACAAAGACCAATTGCATATCTTTCAGCAAGGTTAGATCCCGTAGCTAGAGCAGCGCCAACCTGTGTACGTGTAGTTGTTGCTGTCTCACTATTGTTGGACAAAGCATCAGAAATTGTCCTAGAGTATCCACTCACAGTTCAAACTACACATGATGTTTATGGGATATTAAACCAGGTCCAACCAAAACACATTTCCATGGCCAGACATTTGCGGCTACAGTGTTCTTTGTTGCTCCCCTCTACTATCACATTTGCTAGGCTTCAGACTCTCAATATAGCTACACTGCTACCTCTCGAGTCTGAAGGGGGGAATAAGGACACTGATCCACACGCAAATTTTTTCCCTACAGACACACATGATTGTACAGAGCTCATTTTACAAGAAACGGTAGGCTTACCCAATGTATCCGAAACACCACTTCAAAATCCAGATTTAGAGCTGTTTATAGATGGTAGTAGGTTTGCAGATGACACAGGTAACTTCCATACAGGGTATGCAGTTGTGTCAGAATCTGAAACTCTCAAAGCAGAACCACTTCCACCGAAACAGTCTGCACAAGAAGCAGAACTAACAGCATTGATTGAAGCTCTTAAAATAGCTGAGAACCAGACAGCTAATATATACACTGATTCTAGGTATGCACATGGTATTGTGTTTGATTTTGGAGTAATCTGGAGAGCTAGAGGTTACATGACAGCGTCAGGACAACCTGTAAAACATGCTTCTCTGATCAAACAGATCTTAGAGGCTGCACAAGAAACAAAAGAAGTAGCAGTAATCAAGGTAGCTGCACATGTGAGACTCGACACTAGGGAATCTAGGGGAAATGATAGGGCTGATAAAGCAGCCAAAGCAGCAGCTGTCAAACCCTTACAACAGGTTCATACTGTAAACCCCACAGAAAATACTGAAGATAGACTGAGACAAGCACAGGAAGATGCAGGAGAAGAGGAGAGGGACAGGTGGAAAAAGGAAGGGGCAGAAGAACTAGCGGGAATTTGGAAGAAAGATGGACTAATATGTCTACCTAGAGCCTGGTATCCGATTGTAGTTGGTGGACTGCACCACCCTACTCATGTGTCTGCAAATGCAATGACACTACTGGCAAAGCAAGTCTGGTTGGCTCCAGGTTTTGGCAACTATGCAAGAGACTATTGTGCTGCATGCGCTATATGCCTGACACATAATCCCGGACAGACAGCAAAGACCCCTATGAAGCACCACGTCCGACCTCTCTACCCGTTTCAGCGATTACAAATAGACTTTATCCAGCTGCCAAAAAGTAATGGGTATGAGTATGTGTTGGTATGTGTGGACATGTTCTCGGGGTGGCCAGAGGCCTATCCAGTTCGGAAGGCTTCAGCTAAAAACACTGCTGTAAAGCTAGTTGCCGAACTGATACCCCGTTACGGTCTCCCTGAAGTGATCGAGTCAGATAGGGGTACTCATTTCACTGGAGAAATATTTCAAAATGTACTGAAAATGTTGGGTGTTGAAAGTCAGTTACACACTCCGTACCATCCTCAAAGTTCTGGTAAGGTGGAACGCATGAATGGAACTTTAAAATTAAAAATACAGAAAGCCATGGCTGAAACAGGAAAGCCTTGGACAGAATGCCTTCCACTGGCCCTTTATTCAATACGCAATACCCCAAGGGGTAAGACTAAACTGTCTCCATATGAAATTTTGTTTGGCAGGACTGCCAATTTAGGATGTTATTTTCCACAGCAACTTGTGTTAAATATTGAGTCATTGACTTCTTATGTGCAAAATCTTCAGAAACAATTAACTAAGGTGCATGCACAAGTTTTTGCTTCCCTTCCAGATCCTGACAACACAGAAGGAAGTCACAAGTTGGAACCAGGTGATCAAGTCTATGTAAAAAGACACACCAGAAAGGCTCTAGAACCAAGGTTTGACGGACCCTTCCAAGTCCTGTTGACAACACCTACATCAGTCAAGCTTGAAGGAAAGGCATCATGGATACATGCAAGCCATTGCAAGAAAAGCAGTATAAACTCATGATATTGATGTTAATAATGATAACCTCAACGGAGGCGTGGGATAGACTGAATTCTCTAGCCCCTTTGAACAATAGATTCGTACAACATCATAGAAAATTAGTGCATGACTTGTTAAACAATACACAAACCCTGACAGATTGTTGGATCTGTACCCATTCGCCGGTATCAGCCACAAGTATACCTTTTCTAGCAGTTCCCGTATTAGCAGAAGAAATATTCGCTTGGCCTAATTGTTCAGACAACCTGGCCAACAACCAAATTGGTAATGCTAGGCTGTGGAATACTACAATCGCCATACCAATTGTGGGATGGGTAGAATTTCCTTGGTGGCAGGGTAATCTCTCAGGGAGTAACACACATCTACAATATTTAGCATTTAGGGGAGGAAAATGGGTACCTAGAAATAAGACTGGATTAACTAATTTAGGACAGGTCCCCACAGAAAATCTACAGCTTAGTTTCAGTACAACCGTCCCCCCCTCTGATGCTTTCAAACCTGTAGTATTGGAAAGATACATACATAATAGAAAATGGAAACATTCTAAATTGTTCCCCCAAGGTGATGCAAACAGTTGTACAAGTAAGCTGGGGAACCTGGTTTGTAATGAATCCAATGAGTATATCAAAGGAATGCCTGTATGTGGGAATCCCGCAGCCGGGTACTGTAGCCCCTTGGGACAAAAACCCTCTTGGTGTATGCTTCAGAATGTATCTAGATTTGTGGACTTGGCTCACAGATTGGTATTGCAGCACTCAGCTCTATGGGATCTGCCTGAAGGTACATTTTGGATATGCGGAGAAGGAGCATATAAATGGCTTCCCGTAGGTATAAAGGGTACTTGTACATTAGGACGCCTAACCCCGGCTACATTCATAATTTCAAATAAACAAGTGAATATGCAAGCCGTGCCCAAGCACACACTGTATAAAAGAGCTGCAGATAACTCACCACGTCCCTCGGGGAGGCCACATATAGTACAAATGGGAATTCCTAACAAAATTGCTAGTACCATTTTTATTTATCCTATGTTAACACAGATGTGGGATAAATTAGTTAGAGCCACGGATTATCTAGATGATCAGATCTGGGATATATTGGATATACTAAACACTAGTATAGCTGTACAGAATCAGCTTATAATAGTCACTAACCAACATACCCTGGTATTGGATTACCTAACTGCCTCACAAGGGGGTATGTGTCAAATCATCGGACCCACCTGCTGTCATTATATAGACCCGAATAGTACTATGAGTATGACATTTAAATTAAAGGACGTACAACGACTCAGAGATCAGTATGACAAAGACAATGACCAGAATAAGGATAGCTGGTGGTCAGATACCTTTTCTTTTCTTAACCCAGCCAACTGGTTCAGAGGAATCGGTGGGTGGGTTGCTGGGATTATGCAGAGCATAATACATATAGTTATGATTATTGTAGTCATATACGTACTATTCCAGATTGTGCTCAAGAGTATCTCAGTATGCACAGATAAACTTTGTGTAATAGATGCAAGAGTATAAAGTTTTTTTTCCTTCTTCTCTTATGTTATCCTTTGCTAATACTGATTATTGCGCTTATTTTGCTATCCCTTTGTAATATCTGTACTTATTGCAAAACAAAGAAAAGGTTGCGAGAGTTAAACGGAAGAATTAATACTAGATTTGATTCTCTTATTGAATACAAGCATGTACATGTGTAATACCAAATAAAGGCTTTGTCTTTGGCCCTGTGGTAATAAAATAAATAAAAGAAAATGTCAAAGGGGGGAATTGTGGAGATCAGACTGAACTAAAGAAATCCATCTTGTCTTCTTCCTGAGAAATCTCGCTTACAACAAGATACATTTCTGCTGACTTGACATTTCCTTTTATGGAAGTAATCATGTGTGCATTCCTTCTTTCAATAGCAGCCTTTCATTCACCTTCCAGATGATGTAACTTTCTACTGATAAAGACTGGTATAGATTGTTTATGTAAGAGATAGTGAAATATGAGCGCTTGTGCGCATGTCTGTAAAAGAATAATTCTTTTCTATATAAAGGGAGGGCAAAGCCCAGAGAGAGAGATGTGCTCCTGGGCTTCCCTTGTATATGATCACACAATACCTTGTTTGCGTGTCATTTACTCAGGATCCCTACCTCTAGTAAGCCAGGGACTGAGAAGGACTTAACAGTTTTCTGCATTCCATTCATACTGTGTGGAGTTATGTGATAGAACAAAACTAAGCATAGTTTTTGAATCAGCACATCAGACTCCATAAAACAGACATATTACCTTTGCTGATGATTTGTTTGTGCTGACCAGTATAATCTATAAAGTACATGTGAATCGAACAAAATATTGAACATCAATAATGAAACATCAGTTCCCGTTTTAAGTTGAGACCATTAGGATAGCAGGCATCCAGGTTGTACATTCAGAAACCTTCTCTGTCCCGGAATCGTTTTCTGGTGTCACCGCCCCGGGGGTATACAGTTACTCGGTCTATTCCAAAGACCTGCATTGATGAGGTATCTGTTGTGTTGTGAAATAAAGTGTCTTGATGCACGGAAAATGCAGTGAATGATATTGGATGTGCTATAAATGTCTTTAAGGTGTGCAGCGTTTCTTTAATAGGTGCATCTGTCTTGCTAACATTATGGATTCCACCGAGGATAGAGTAGGAAGAGCTGCAATGGTATTTTCCACTAATGTCACAGCTGATGGCGTTGCAGGTGAAACGCCTGCTGACTTTGACAAATTGCAAAAACTATTGTGGAAACCATAGTTTGGTGGGATCATAAAACACTGGAAAGCTATATCGGTAAAGATATGATACCAAGGGGCTTATGCCTGAAGAAAATACCTACTACTACTTATTCTTTTGTGGAATAATGGAATGAAACCTTATCTAATTGCTCCACAAAACTAATTGCAATTCATTGTCAAAGAAGAGGAAAGCAAACTCTCTCAACAAGGAGACTGAGTTAATTAAAATTTCTCTAAAAAAAATGAGTTCAGCACAGCAAACAAAATCAAAAACAATGTCATGGAGTTAGAGTATATCATTACCACCAGAAATAAAATAACAAATTTATGAGGGACAGTAACGACTGTTACTCATTAAATCAAGTTTATGAGTGGGGCAGATGGGAGAAATCCCCAAGAACCCCCAAATTGATTCTGAAATTTAACAACTTTAGCAGGAAATCCCCTCAAAATTTTCGGGTCAGCTTTATCTGTTTGGACCTTGACATTTCGGATAGTAACACCAGCAGAATGGATCTCACACATTTGAACCAGGATTTTTCATGTTTTTCGCAAAACAAAAAAATGCACTAAACGCGGCGGATGCAAGGACAACAAGCACTTTAAGCGTGTCTACTCGCTTTAGAACAACACCAAACATTCAATGTTCTAAACTTTTCTAAGACAGTTCTTTCATTCTTACATGTGAACAAATTAAAAGTTGTATCCTATGGTATGAACTTTGTACCAGATCGAAATTCAATCTTTTCAATACACTGCTTTACATCAATAAATTTGTTAGAAACCTTACCATCAAAAGACATTTTTACTCTGAAGAGGCAACCGAAAACGCAGTTGCCAATGATCAAGAATATCACAATGAATATAATTAATTTCCAAGGGCAAAGGGCCACATTAAAGCAGAAGGATCTACAATGTAACAATACCCAAGGTAAATCCACCACAAACTTGGCACTAACCTTTCCAAGTTCAATCTAGAACAGAATCCATAGATAAATTTCAAGAAATTATACAAAAAACCTCAACAAACTACACTCTTCCACTAATAATGGAACTAACTGTAAACAAAATATAATTTAATAAAATAAGAACTCCAAGCTCTACATGAACTCAAAAATATGAAAAACATCACTATCAGAATGTATTGACAAAGGAGGTCTTGTTGTAGTAATGGACTCTGAAATGTATGACTCACAAATTAATAATATCCTCCTGGATGATAAAACATATAAACAAATTCTACATAATCCGTTATCAGTTCTCACTAGAAAAACTCATGATTTAATCGCTGCAGGTTATCCCCTTGGAGTAATCACTGAGAAACAAAGAGACTATTTAATTGGGGATTATCCCGTGCTTCCCTGCCTATACAGTCTCCCAAAAATCCACAAAGTAACCAATCCCCTTCCTATGAGACACATAATTTCAAGTATAAACTCGGTCACAGAACACTTGAGGGACTAGTTGGGTACATTGCTACAACCTCTTGTACAAAGGATGCCCTGTTTCCTAATGGACTCATGTGATGTATTACAAAAATTTGCCAATTTATCATGAGCTACCCAATATACTTGGGTTAGCTACTACTGTGTATATATTCTGATTGGTCGATAGTTACTTAACCCCTTAATGCCATATGACGTACTATCCCGTCCAGGTGACCTGGGACTTAATTCCCAGTGACGGGATAGTACGTCATATGCGATCGGCCGCGCTCACGGGGGGAGCGCGGCCGATCGCGGCCGGGTGTCAGCTGACTATCGCAGCTGACATCCGGCACTATGTGCCAGGAGCGGTCACGGACCGCTCCCGGCACATTAACCCCCGACACAGCGCGATCAAACATGATCGCGATGTGCCGGCGGTACAGGGAAGCATCGCGCAGGGAGGGGGCTCCCTGCGGGCTTCCCTGAGACGATCGGTACACGGTGATGTACTCACCGTGTACCGAGCGTCTTCTCCCTGCAGTCCCCGGATCCAAAATGGCCGCGGGGCTGCATCCGGGTCCTGCAGGGAGTACATCCGTGTCGCCTGCAGGTGCTGGTAAGCCTGCAGCGATGTCAGTGAGATCGCCGATCTTACAGAGTGCTGTGCAAACTGTAAGATAGGCGATCTGTGATGTTCCCCCCTGGGACAAAGTAAAAAAGTAAAAAAAAAAAATTCCACATGTGTAAAAAAAAAAAAAAAAAAAATAAATTACTAAATAAATAAATAAAAAATATATATTATTCCCATAAATACATTTCTTTATCTAAAAAAAACAATAAAAGTACACATGTTTAGTATCGCCGCGTCCGTAACGACCCGACCTATAAAACTGTCCCACTAGTTAACCCCTTCAGTGAACACCGTAAGAAAAAAAACAAAAAACGAGCCAAAAAACAACGCTTTATTATCATACCGCCACACAAAAAGTGGAATAACGCGACAAAAAAGACGGATATAAATAACCATGGTACCGCTGAAAACGTCATCTTATCCCGCAAAAAACGAGCCCCCACAAAGCATAATAAGCAAAAAAATAAAAAAGTTATAGTCCTGAGAATAAAGCGATGCCAAAATAATTATTTTTTCTATAAAATAGCTTTTATCGTATAAAAGCGCCAAAACATAAAAAAATGATATAAATGAGGTATCGCTGTAATCGTACTGACCCGTCGAATAAAACTGCTTCATCCACTTTACCAAATGCGGAACGGTATAAACGCCTCCCCCAAAAGAAATTCATGAATAGCTGGTTTTTGGTCATTCTGCCTCACAAAAATCGGAATAAAAAGTGATCAAAAACTGTCACGTGTCCAAAAATGTTACCAATAAAAACGTCAACTCGTCCCACAAAAAACAAGACCTCACATGACTCTGTAGACCAAAATATGGAAAAAATTATAGGTCTCAAAATGTGGAGACGCAAAAACTTTTTTGCTATAAAAAAAAGCGTATTTTAGTGTGTGACGGCTGCCAATCATAAAAATCCGATATAAAAAACGCTATAAAAGTAAATCAAACCCCCCTTCATCACCCCCTTAGTTAGGGAAAAATAATAAAATTTAAAAAATGTATTTATTTCCATTTTCCCATCAGGGCTAGGGTTAGGGTTAGGGCTAGGGTTAGGGCTAGGGTTAAGGTTGGGGCTAGGGTTAGGCCTAGGGTTAGGGCTAGGGTTAGGGCTAGGGTTGGGGCTAGGGTTGGGGCTAGGGTTGGGGCTAGGGTTGGGGTTAGGGTTGGGGTTAGGGTTGGGGCTAGGGTTAGGGTTGGGGCTAGGGTTAGGGTTGGGGTTAGGGTTGGAGCTAAAGTTAGGGTTAGGGTTGGGGCTAAAGTTAGGGTTAGGGTTGGGGCTAAAGTTAGGGTTAGGGTTGGGGCTAAAGTTAGGGTTAGGGTTTGGATTATATTTACGGTTGGGATTAGGGTTGGGATTAGAATTAGGGGTGTGTCAGGGTTAGGGGTGTGGTTAGGGTTACCGTTGGGATTAGGGTTAGGGTTGGGGTTAGGGTTGGAGCTAAAGTTAGGGTTAGGGTTGGGGCTAAAGTTAGGGTTAGGGTTGGGGCTAAAGTTAGGGTTAGGGTTTGGATTATATTTACGGTTGGGATTAGGGTTGGGATTAGAATTAGGGGTGTGTCAGGGTTAGGGGTGTGGTTAGGGTTACCGTTGGGATTAGGGTTAGGGGTGTGTTAGGGTTAGGGTTTCAGGTAGAATTGGGGAGTTTCCACTGTTCAGGCACATCAGGGGCTCTCCAAACGCGACATGGCGTCCGATCTCAATTCCAGCAAATTCTGCGTTGAAAAAGTAAAACAGTGCTCCTTCCCTTCCGAGCTCTCCGGTGCGCCCAAACAGGGGTTTACCCCAACATATCGGGTATCAGCGTACTCAGGATAAATTGGACAACAACTTTTGGGGTCCAAGTTCTCTTGTTATCCTTGGTAAAATAAAAATGTGGGGGGCTAAAAATCATTTTTGTGGGAAAAATAAGATTTTTTTTATTTTCGCGGCTCTGCGTTGTAAACTGCAGTGAAACACTTGGGGGTTCAAAGTTCTCACAACACATCTAGGTAGGTTCCTTGGGGGGTCTAGTTTCCAATATCGGGTCACTTGTGGGGGGTTTGTACTGTTTGGGTACATCAGGGGCTCTGCAAATGCAACGTGACGTCTGCAGACCAATCCATCTAAGTCTGTATTCCAAATGGCGCTCCTCCCCTTCCGAGCTCTGCCATGCGCCCAAACAGTGCTTCCCCCCCACATATGGGGTATCAGCATACTCAGGACAAATTGGACAACAACTTTTGGGGTCCAATTTATCCTGATACCCTTGTGAAAATACATAACTGGGGGCTAAAAAATAATTTTTGTGAAAAAAAAAGAATTTTTATTTTCACGGCTCTGCGTTATAAACTGTAGTGAAACACTTGGGGGTTCAAAGTTCTCACAACACATCTAGATAAGTTCCTTGGGGGGTCTAGTTTCCAATATGGGGTCACTTGTGGGGGGTTTCTACTGTTTGGGTACATCAGGGGCTCTGCAAATGCAACGTGACGCCTGCAGACCAATCCATCTAAGTCTGTATTCCAAATGGCGCTCCTTCCCTTCCGAGCTCTGCAATGCGCCCAAACAGTGCTTCCCCCCACATATGGGGTATCAGCGTACACAGGACAAATTGGACAACAACTTTTAGGGTCCAATTTATCCTGTTACCCTTGTGAAAATACATAACTGGGGGCTAAAAAATCATTTTTGTGAAAAAAAGAATTTTTATTTTCACGGCTCTGCGTTATAAATTGTAGTGAAACACTTGGGGGTTCAAAGTTCTCACAACACATCTAGATAAGTTCTTTGGGGGGTCTAGTTTCCAATATGGGGTCACTTGTGGGGGGTTTCTACTGTTTGGGTACATCAGGGGCTCTGCAAATGCAACGTGACGCCTGCAGACCAATCCATCTAAGTCTGTATTCCAAATGGCGCTCCTTCCCTTCCGAGCTCAGCCATGCGCCCAAACAGTGCTTCCCCCCCACATATGGGGTATCAGCGTACTCAGGACAAATTGCACAACAACTTTTGTGGTCTAATTTCTTCTCTTACCCTTGGGAAAATAAAAAATTGGGGGCGAAAAGATCATTTTTGTGAAAAAATATGATTTTTTATTTTTACGGCTCTGCATTATAAACTTCTATGAAGCACTTGGTGGGTCAAAGTGCTCACCACACATCTAGATAAGTTCCTTAAGGGGTCTACTTTCCAAAATGGTGTCACTTGTGGGGGGTTTCAATGTTTAGGCACATCAGGGGCTCTCCAAACGCAACATGGCGTCCCATCTCAATTCCAGTCAATTTTGCATTGAAAAGTCAAATGGCGCTCCTTCCCTTCCGAGCTCTGCCATGCACCCAAACAATGGTTTAGACCCACATATGGGGTATCAGTGTACTCAGGACAAATTGCACAACAACTTTTGTGGTCTAATTTCTTCTCTTACCCTTGGGAAAATAAAAAATTGGGGGCAAAAATATCATTTTTGTGAAAAAATATGATTTTTTATTTTTACGGCTCTGCATTATAAACTTCTATGAAGCACTTGGTGAGTCAAAGTGCTCACCACACATCTAGATAAGTTCCTTAAGGGGTTTACTTACAAATTGTACAACAACTTTTGGGGTCCATTTTCTCCTGTTTCCCTTGGTAAAATAAAACAAATTGGAGCTGAAATAAATTTTGTGTGAAAAAAAGTTAAATGTTCATTTTTATTTAAACATTCCAAAAATTCCTGTAAAACACCTGAAGGGTTAATAAACTTCTTGAATGTGGTTTTGAGCACCTTGAGGGGTGCAGTTTTTAGAATGGTGTCACACTTGGGTATTTTCTATCATATAGACCCCTCAAAATGACTTCAAATGAGATGTGGTCCCCAAAAAAAAATGGTGTTGCAAAAATGAGAAATTGCTGGTCAACTTTTAACCCTTATAACTCCCTAACAAAAAAAATTTTGGTTCCAAAATTGTGCTGATGTAAAGTAGACATGTGGGAAATGTTACTTATTAAGTATTTTGCATGACATATCTCTGTGATTTAAGGGTATAAAAATTCAAAGTTGGAAAATTGCGAAATTTTCAAAATTTTTGCCAAATTTCCATTTTTTTCACAAATAAACGCAAGTTATATCAAATAAATTTTACCACTATCATGAAGTACAATACGTCACGAGAAAACAATGTCAGAATCGCCAAGATCCGTTGAAGCGTTCCAGAGTTATAACCTCATAAATGGACAGTGGTCAGAATTGTAAAAATTGGCCCGGTCATTAACGTGCAAACCACCCTCGGGGCTTAAGGGGTAAAATTACTCTGTATTCAGTACATGTATAGCTTTGTTACAGAATGCAATGGATGTTCTAAACCCGTAGCTGTGTCTACACTCATGATGGAACCTCTTTTTTAATTCAATAAATTCTGCACACTTGGAACCTGGATCATCTCCTCTTTTTCACCAGCAGTTGTTGCCTTCTCACTTAGCTGCTTGTCTATTGACCCGTAGCCCATCCCAGCCTTGTGTAGGTCTACAATTTTGTCCTTGGTGTCCTTAGACAGCTTTTTGGTCTTGCCTTGGTGAAGAGGTTGGAGTGTGATTGATTGAGTGTGGAGAGGTGTCTTTTATACAGGTAATGAGTTCAAACAGGCGCAATTAAAACAGGTAATGAGTGCAGAGTAGGAGGGCTTCTTAGAGAAAAACTAACAGGTCTGTGAGATCCAGAATTCTTGCTGGTCGGTCGGTGATCACATACTTATCTCATGCAATAAAATGCAAATTAATTATTATTTCTGGTTTTTATTTTTATAGTATGTCTTTCACAGGTGATGTGTACCTACGATAAAAATTATAGACCTCTCCATTCTTTGTAGGGGAGAAAACTGCCAATAGCTGCAGTGTATCAAATACTTATTTATTAAAGAATTGAAAGTAAATAAAAGCTGAGCTGCTGTACTTGAGAATGGCCACGATGCATTGTACAAAGCTTTCGTGATCAGGCTTGAAGTAAGCAACTGCAGAACTTGCTAAATGGTGGGAGTGATGACTGTCGGACCATCACAGATCTGATATTGAATACATATTTATATTGTAGTCCTGGAGAATGCCTTTAAAACAGGTATCAGAATTTGAGAAATAAATTAGTGATCAGAGATCTGTAAGCTGTGATAGGTGCGTCAAGCTATACTTTAGTGTAGGACACATCTCAATAATCATGGATTCACGATATGCAATGAGTGATCGGTCTTATCGGTCATTTAATATTTTGCTGAAGAAACCCATATGAAGTGACAAGTTCTCCCACCATATTCTTGTTGGATTACTAAATTTCACCCCATATGAGAATGGCTGTACTGATATATAGCTAAATTTAGCCCTGCCGTTTAGGACCTATGATCTGTTACTTTCATGACGATTTTTCAGTAAGAGGTCCTTCATCTTCCTTTCCTAGAAGAGGCTCCATCTACTTCCATGCATAGTAAATTACTATGGTAGTCTGGTGCTCACATCTTATGTCATGTCTCTAGGCCTTTCTAGGCCAGTTAAGTCTGCAAGCTGCCTGAGTATTCAGGTATTTGGCATCCTGTTATGAACAGGAGATTCAGAACCACAATGGACCTTGAAGTTCAGAGCACACAAAGTGACCTGACAATTACCAAAAACATAGGACGAGCTCTGAGACGTGGGAACTCTGCTGACTGCAATCCCTAATCCTATCCAACCACACTAAAGGTAGCCGTGGAGCGCTCCTGACCAGTCCTATGCGCCACGAGCACAGCCTGAGAAACTAGCTAGCCCTAAGAAAGAAAAATAAGCCTACCTTGCCTCAGAGAAATACCCCAAAGGAAAAGGCAGCCCCCCACATATAATGACTGAGTTGAGATGAAAATACAAACGCAGAGATGAAATAGATTTAGCAAAGTGAGGCCCAACTTACTGAACAGACCGAAGATAGGAAAGATTGCTTTGCGGTCAACACAAAACCCTACAAACAACCACGCAGAGGGGGCAAAAAGACCCTCCGCACCGACTAACGGTACGGAGGTGCTCCCTCTGCGTCCCAGAGCTTCCAGCAAGCAAGAAAAAACAATATAGCAAGCTGGACAGAAAAAATAGCAAACAAAAATAACACAAGCAAAACTTAGCTTATGCAGGATAGACAGGCCACAGGAACGATCCAGGAGAAAGCAAGACCAATACTAGAACATTGACTGGAGGCCAGGATCAAAGCACTAGGTGGAGTTAAATAGAGCAGCACCTAACGACTTAACCTCATCACCTGAGGAAGGAAACTCAGAAGCCGCAGTACCACTCTCATCCACCAAAGGAAGCTCATAGACAGAACCAGCCGAAGTACCACTCACGACCACAGGAGGGAGCTAGGCCACAGAATTTACAACAGTACCCCCCCTTGAGGAGGGGGTCACCGAACCCTCACCAGAGCCCCCAGGCCGACCAGGATGAGCCACATGAAAGGCACGAACCAGATCGGCAGCATGGACATCAGAGGCAAAGACCCAGGAATTATCTTCCTGACCATAACCTTTCCACTTAACCAGATACTGGAGTTTCCGTCTCGAAACACGAGAATCCAAAATCTTCTCCACTATATACTCCAACTCCCCTTCAACCAAAACCGGAGCAGGAGGATCAATAGATGGAACCACAGGTGCCACGTATCTCCGCAACAATGACCTATGGAACACGTTATGGATGGAAAAAGAAGCTGGAAGAGTCAAACGAAAAGACACAGGATTAAGAACCTCAGAAATCCTATATGGACCAATGAAACGAGGCTTAAACTTAGGAGAGGAAACCTTCATAGGAATATAACGAGATGACAACCAAACCAAATCCCCAACACGAAGTCGGGGACCCACACAGCGCCTGCGGTTAGCGAAACGTTGAGCCTTCTCCTGGGACAAAGTCAAATTGTCCACTACATGAGTCCAAATCTGCTGCAACCTATCCACCACAGTATCCACACCAGGACAGTCCGAAGACTCAACCTGCCCTGAAGAGAAACGAGGGTGGAACCCAGAATTGCAGAAAAACGGCAAAACCAAAGTAGCCGAGCTGGCCCGATTATTAAGGGCGAACTCAGCCAAAGGCAAAAAGGACACCCAATCATCCTGATCAGCAGAAACAAAACATCTCAGATATGTTTCCAAGGTCTGATTGGTTCGTTCAGTCTGGCCATTTGTCTGAGGATGGAAAGCCGAGGAAAAAGACAAATCAATGCCCATCCTAGCACAAAAGGCTCGCCAAAACCTCGAAACAAACTGGGAACCTCTGTCAGAAACGATGTTCTCTGGAATGCCATGTAAACGAACCACATGCTGGAAAAACAATGGCACCAAATCAGAGGAGGAAGGCAATTTAGACAAGGGCACCAAATGGACCATCTTAGAGAAGCGATCACAAACCACCCAAATGACCGACATTCTTTGAGAGACGGGGAGATCCGAAATAAAATCCATAGAGATATGTGTCCAAGGCCTCTTCGGGACCGGCAAGGGCAAAAGCAACCCACTGGCACGAGAACAGCAGGGCTTAGCCCGAGCACAAATCCCACAGGACTGCACAAAAGAACGCACATCCCGCGACAGAGACGGCCACCAAAAGGATCTAGCCACCAAATCTCTGGTACCAAAGATTCCAGGATGACCAGCCAACGCCGAACAATGAACCTCAGAGATAACTTTATTCGTCCACCTATCAGGGACAAACAGTTTCTCCGCTGGGCAACGGTCAGGTCTATTAGCCTGAATTTTTTGTAGCACCCGCCGCAAATCAGGGGAGATGGCAGACAAAATTACTCCCTCTTTGAGAATACCCGCCGGCTCAGGCAAACCCGGAGAATCGGGCACAAAACTCCTAGACAGGGCATCCGCCTTCACATTTTTAGAGCCCGGAAGGTACGAAACCACAAAGTCAAAACGGGAGAAAAACAGCGACCAACGAGCCTGTCTAGGATTCAACCGTTTGGCAAACTCGAGATAAGTCAAGTTCTTGTGATCAGTCAAGACCACCACGCGATGCTTAGCTCCTTCAAGCCAATGACGCCACTCCTCGAATGCCCACTTCATGGCTAGCAACTCTCGATTGCCAACATCATAATTTCGCTCAGCAGGCGAAAATTTCCTGGAAAAGAAGGCGCATGGTTTCATCACCGAGCAATCAGAACTTCTCTGCGACAAAACAGCCCCTGCTCCAATTTCAGAAGCATCAACCTCGACCTGGAACGGAAGCGAAACATCTGGTTGGCACAACACAGGGGCAGAAGAAAAACGACGCTTCAACTCCTGAAAAGCTTCCACAGAAGCAGAAGACCAATTGACCACATCAGCACCCTTCTTGGTTAAATCAGTCAACGGTTTAGGAATACTAGAAAAATTATTGATGAAGCGACGATAAAAATTAGCAAAGCCCAGGAACTTCTGCAAACTCTTCAGAGATGTTGGCTGAGTCCAATCATAAATGGCCTGAACTTTAACAGGGTCCATCTCGATAGTAGAAGGAGAAAAAATGAACCCCAAAAATGAAACCTTCTGAACACCAAAGAGACACTTTGACCCCTTCACAAACAAAGAATTAGCACGCAGGACCTGGAACACCATTCTGACCTGCTTCACATGAGACTCCCAATCATCCGAGAAGACCAAAATATCATCCAAGTATATAATCAGGAATTTATCCAGGTACTCTCGGAAGATGTCATGCATAAAGGACTGAAACACTGATGGAGCATTAGAAAGCCCGAATGGCATAACCAGGTACTCAAAATGGCCTTCGGGCGTATTAAATGCTGTTTTCCATTCATCGCCCCGTTTAATACGCACAAGATTATATGCACCACGAAGATCTATCTTGGTGAACCAACGAGCCCCCTTAATCCGAGCAAACAAATCAGACAGCAGCAGCAAGGGGTACTGAAATTTGACCGTAATTTTATTTAGAAGGCGGTAATCAATACAAGGTCTCAGCGAACCATCCTTCTTGGCCACAAAAAAGAACCCCGCTCCCAATGGCGACGATGACGGGCGAATATGACCCTTCTCCAAAGACTCCTTCACGTAACTCCGCATAGCGGCGTGCTCAGGTACAGATAAATTAAACAGTCGACCCTTAGGAAACTTACTACCAGGAATCAAATCGATAGCACAATCACAATCCCTATGCGGAGGTAGGGCATTGGACTTGGGCTCATCGAATACATCCCGGTAATCAGACAAGAACTCTGGGACCTCAGAAGGGGTGGATGATGAGATAGACAGAAATGGAACATCACCATGTACCCCCTGACAACCCCAGCTGGACACAGACATTGATTTCCAATCTAATACTGGGTTATGGACTTGTAGCCATGGCAACCCCAACACGACCACATCATGCAGACCATGCAACACCAGAAAGCGAATATCCTCCTGGTGCGCAGGAGCCATGCACATGGTCAGCTGGGTCCAATACTGAGGCTTATTCTTGGCCAAAGGCGTAGCATCAATTCCTCTCAACGGAATAGGACACTGCAAGGGCTCCAAGACAAACCCACAGCGCCTAGCAAACTCCAAGTCCATCAAATTCAGGGCAGCGCCTGAATCCACAAATGCCATAACAGAATAGGAAGACAATGAGCAGATCAAAGTAACGGACAAAAGAAATTTCGACTGTACCGTACCAATGGTGGCAGACCTAGCGAACCGCTTAGTGCGCTTAGGACAATCGGAGATAGCATGAGTGGAATCACCACAGTAGAAACACAGCCCATTCTGACGTCTGTGTGCTTGCCTTTCAGCTCTGGTCAAAGTCCTATCGCACTGCATAGGCTCAGGTTTATGCTCAGATAATACCGCCAAATGGTGCACAGATTTACGCTCACGCAAGCGTCGACCGATCTGAATGGCCAAAGACATAGACTCATTCAGACCAGCAGGCATAGGAAATCCCACCATGACATCCTTAAGGGCTTCAGAGAGACCATTTCTGAAAATAGCGGCCAGCGCACATTCATTCCATTGAGTGAGCACGGACCACTTTCTAAACTTCTGACAATAAATCTCTATCTCATCCTGACCCTGACACAGAGCCAGCAAATTTTTCTCTGCCTGATCCACTGAATTAGGTTCATCGTACAGCAATCCGAGCGCCAGAAAAAACGCATCAATATTACATAATGCAGGATCTCCTGGCGCAAGGGAAAATGCCCTGTCTTGAGGGTCGCCACGTAATAAAGAAATAATGATCTTAACTTGTTGAACTGGGTCACCAGAGGAGCGGGGTTTCAAAGCCAGAAATAGTTTACAATTATTTTTAAAATTCAAAAACTTAGCTCTATCTCCAGAAAATAACTCAGGAATAGGAATTTTAGGTTCTAACATAGGATTCTGAACCACTAAATCTTGAATATTCTGTACATTTATAGCGAGATTATCCATCAAAGAGGACAGACCCTGAATGTCCATGTCCACACCTGTGTTCTTAACCACCCTGATGTAAAGGGGAAAAGAAAGACAGAACACAGTGCAAAGAAAAAAAAAATGGTCTCAGAACTTCTCTTTTCCCTCTATTGAGAAGCATTAGTACTTTGGGCCTCCAGTACTGTTATGAACAGGAGATTCAGAACCACAATGGAACTTGAAGTTCAGAGCACACAAAGTGACCTGACGATTACCAAAAACATAGGACGAGCTCTGAGACGTGGGAACTCTGCTGACCGCAATCCCTAATCCTATCCAACCATACTAAAGGTAGCCGTGGAGCGCTCCTGACCAGTCCTATGCGCCACGAGCACAGCCTGAGAAACTAGCTAGCCCTAAGAAAGAAAAATAAGCCTACCTTGCCTCAGAGAAATACCCCAAAGGAAAAGGCAGCCCCCCACATATAATGACTGTGAGTTGAGATGAAAATACAAACGCAGAGATGAAATAGATTTAGCAAAGTGAGGCCCAACTTACTGAACAGACCGAAGATAGGAAAGATTGCTTTGCGGTCAACACAAAACCCTACAAACAACCACGCAGAGGGGGCAAAAAGACCCTCCGCACCGACTAACGGTACGGAGGTGCTCCCTCTGCGTCCCAGAGCTTCCAGCAAGCAAGAAAAAACAATATAGCAAGCTGGACAGAAAAAATAGCAAACAAAAATAACACAAGCAAAACTTAGCTTATGCAGGATAGACAGGCCACAGGAACGATCCAGGAGAAAGCAAGACCAATACTAGAACATTGACTGGAGGCCAGGATCAAAGCACTAGGTGGAGTTAAATAGAGCAGCACCTAACGACTTAACCTCATCACCTGAGGAAGGAAACTCAGAAGCCGCAGTACCACTCTCATCCACCAAAGGAAGCTCATAGACAGAACCAGCCGAAGTACCACTCACGACCACAGGAGAGAGCTTGGCCACAGAATTCACAACAGCATCCACACCAATATTTTCTATACTGGGATATGCTAATGTTATATTCTGAAGTTAAGGAGAAATGAAAAGAACAGATAGGGTCTCCATCATGCTGTGCAAGGTAGGTAAACATGTTGTATGCTCATCTGGAGAGGTTTTGTGACCCAAATACTATATAGCATGAAAATATCAGCTGCTGCAGTATCCATGGGAATTCAATGTGCCAATATACCTGGAAGAAGTGGACTTGATCTTCGCTGCTGGATTACCAAAGTAACGATATGAGGCCAGGGATTAATAAAAGTGGCTCATTGTCAACGCGGTCCAAAGTCAAACTAATGCCTTCTTCAGGACGTCCACATGCTGGATATAGCAAAGCTCAGCACGTAGAGCAAAGATGGGTTTGTCAGCAAACACTATATAGATGTAGATGTAACAGAGACAAGTGTGTGGAGCAGAGCTTGATTTCTCAGGAGAAGTTGAATATGGAGATAGCGGAGCCCAGCATGTGGAGCAGAGCTACGTTTTTCAGGTGACAAAGAATATCAGACTGCAATAACATGTGGTAGTCCTGAAGAAGTTGTCGGTTTGACTTCAAAACACGTTGGCAATAAACCACTTTTATTAATCCCTGGTCCTCGGATTCTTGTTTCTGCAATCCAGCACCACAGATCAAGTCCACTTTTCTCCTGGTATATTGGAATGCTACATTCAGTTTCACCTGATAAACTAAGCTCTGCTCCACATGCTGGCCTCTGCTATCTCCATATTCAGCTTCTCCTGACAGACCAAGCTCTGCTCCACAGTTGTCTTTGCTGCATCTATATTATGTGCTTCCTGACAAACCCAGTTTTGCTCTGCATGCTGAGCTTTGCTATATCCTGCTCGTGTATCTCCTGACAGAACCAGCCTCATTGGGTCTCCGTTGAAGGTCAGACTTGGATTTTAGCCTCTGATATTTTTTAAAATTAGCGTAAAAAATGCTTACAAACTCAACCGTGTGAACGCGCCGTTTATGCGACATGTGATATCATACAAAGTATCAGAAAAGTTGTTGTGGGGACTAATGGGCTTTTGCATTGGACTTCAAGAGACATTGTCTATTCCCTTCATTGGCCTGAGAATAACCAGGAGTTTTTGATGAGCATAGGTACGGAGGTCCTGGGTGAACATGTCTGGCTTCAGGGCTACAATATAAGCCCATCGAACAATGTAACTGCACAAGGTCAAGAGTTTACTATTGAAACTTGATGTCCTGGGGTGAAACCCTCAACAAGATGCTTTGAAGCTCTAAGAACTGAGCAAAGTGAGTAAATTGCTAAAAATTGAGCAATCGGGATTAGAAAATCTAAATGTAACCATACATCTTATATAGCTCAAGGCGGAATGCTCCTTTGTCTGACAGATATGCTTCTAGATCCTCCACCTACACACGTACGTATATTATTTTAGAGATGCCACCATTTTTGTGTTGATTGACATCAGGAACGGTGATCTGGCGGGCCATCCTGTAGGATGTGTCAGTCACAGAGGTCTTTTCTTGGTGCCTTTTCATCTGAATAGATGGTTGTTATAAGCAAGAAGTTTGAAGCCACTGTAACTGGGGGTCATAGGTGGATTTTGGTGTGTGAGCAGAGACAAAGACACTGGCTGTAGGGCTGAGTAGAGGTATTGGTCTAGGCAGGTGTCAAACAGCATGATGATTAGGCACAGGAGAGAAATCGAGTATTGACACGATACTCAGGAAGAGTGTAATCTGTTTGAGTAATAGAGAGGAAGCAACATTAAAAGGATAGTGGCCCTGGCTGTGGCATAACTAAAGTGTGATAGGTCCCGATGCACAATTTGGACCTAGCGCCCCACCTGCATGTTCGTTAATTGATTAATGGGCCCTTGTAGCATTCTAAAATCTTTAAAGACATACGTGTCGCCCACCTCCCTTCATTCTAATAAACATGTCCCCATCCTGAGCCCCTTCCAGGTATATATGTCCTCAATTCTGGTATATATGTCCCCCATCCTAGGCCCCTTCTTGCTATTCTTTCTATCCGTCGTTCTGCCGCTGTTGGCTAACACATAAAAAAAAACAAAAAAACATTCTTCTCACCTTCCTCAGCTTTCCCAACTCACAGCTTTTATAGTTGGTGCAGTGTCCGGAAGCTAACATAGGCATGCCAGCTACGGCGACGTATGACATCACTGCCATGAGAAGTAAATACCTGGCAAATGGAAGCCAGCTGAGGCCTTTGATTAGCTGGTGGTGCGTATTGTGGTGCAGGGACCTGATGGGTCTCTGCTCAGCAATATATTTCAGCTGAATGAGTGTTTTCGAAAGTATATCCAGCTGAAGTAAGCGTTGGATCAGCAGGCCTCTCTCTAGCATTGACCTGGTTGTGGTTGCACCTTCTGCTTGTGATCATTACGCCCCTTGGCCCCTTGGTCTTGGAGAGAACAATTTATGCTGATGGGAGGATAGCATCAAAGACTGTAAACTCTGACTAAAAGTGTGAACCTTCTGTGCAAGTGCAGTGAGATACATGATATATGTATGTGACCTGAAGTGATTGCCTTCTTGCCCTGAGACTGCTTGTGGTGATAGATTGGAGCGCCCCATAGGACCATGGTATACTCGGGCCGGTACCTAAAGGGGTGGTCATTGAAGCGGTGACCCGGTCCGTGGCCATGGACATCCAATAAAACGGGATGAAGTATAGTTGTAAATAAAGTCTACAGAGAAATGTTCGTGATGCCAACTGTGGTACTAGGCCAGGGATAGCCGATGCTGCTTAAAGGGGACCACTGGGGCTGATGGTGTTGCAGCAGAGTTGTTTCAGCTCCCCACAGGTAGAGCTTAGACTCCAGGGCTACCGGTGCAGTTGGTACAGGATGGTAGGTGGTGGGGTGCAGGACTGAGGGTGCAGGAAATAAAGGGAGGACATAGAGTTTGCAATTTCCTTTACCTTTTACTGGTGAATTTCAGGTACAGTCCGGGGCAAAGGTTACAGGTGTGGATGGGGTCCAGGCAGACTGGAAGTAACTTGGGATCCACTTAGCCAGGTGGGTTCAGAAGCCTTCCTTCTGCTCTGAATTCTCTGTTCCTTGCGCCTAAAGCTTTACACAAGTCCCTCTCGGTGTCTGTTTCTCCTAACCTGTATGGTTGACAGCATGAGCCTTTCATGGGCACTGTCTTCTCACTAGCAGCCCCAGGCTCCTCACTTGCTGTGGTGCTTCCAGGTATTAGATGGGCCAGGAGACCTGCAATCTCCTGCCCTCTGGTTCTAGCTGCTGGGCCTTAAGTACCCGTGCAACCATGGACTCCGGTGTCTGGTTTCTTTTGCGCTTAATCCTGGGAAGAGCTCAGTTACAGCTCCATTCCCAGTCTCTCTCCTCACGTAATTCCTCTCCCTTCACTGTCTCACACTGAACTCCCTAACCACACCTCCAGACCAGAACTTATAGGGAAGCTCCCCTGAAACCGGGTTTAGAGCTCCTTCTTCTTGTCTGGAGTCAGGAAGGTGTTGTATGTTTGTGCTACCTGCTAAGGGGACCCCTCCTTACCTTCTGGCATGACATCCCCCCGTGAGGAAGGCAATGCCATTGTGGCAACCGGACTCCTGGGGTGCCACAATAACATGGCCTATGATAGCCTCAGGAACCCTGGCATGTGACAATGAGAAGAACTAGGACTAACCACACTGCTATGGCCTGAGTCTGTGCATGAGTTGGGGTCTAGGTCGTGAGCCTATTGTGACCTGAGTATTACATGCTCACCTGGTGAGCTGGATTCTCTAAGTTAAAGATTAGGGTCAGCAACACGGACTGAAGGCATTGGCACATCAAGCAAAGTGCAAAACATCACCTGTTTGTGCTCTGCAGAATTTATTCTGTTACCCTTTCAATCCTGTTTTGGGAGAAATAAAGAAGATAAGCTCTAGTGGTAAGTGGTGCTTTCATTTATGTATTCCTTATTTGATGGCACTGTGGGCAAGACTTGATAGAGGGCTCAATTACACAGTTCCAGTAGTGTGTGAACAGCACCATTGTAGCAGAGGGCAGATTACACAGTTCCGTAGTGTGTGAACAGCACCATTATAGCAGAGAGCAGATTGTTATACTTACAGCAGATGAATGGTTAACTATAAGTCAGCAATGATGAAGAGGGAACTGAATACTTGCCTTCAGAGATAATTATGCACTGTTGTGGCAACATTGTAGTGTGAACAGAAACCAGAGAAAAAAATGGATGGTGAGGCAAGCTCCAGAAGTAGACATGGAACTGAATGCAAAGTTTATTGAATACTCAAACAGCACATAGGTGTCTGAGTCTTTCTTAAGGCCTTGAGTGAAAGATAGTTGCTGGCTTACAGCATTACCCTGGTGTGGACCCATAAAAAGGGATCTGGCCCAAGAGCCAGCACAAGTTAGTCATGGATATGTGACAAGGAGGAGACTGTGGCCAACCTCATAAGGCACACAAGTTGGTGAAGTGAAGTGAGAAAAATATAGGCATAAAATAAATTTATGGGTTAAAATAACTAAAAATTGGCATGTGCATATGTATTCACCCCTTTTGAAATGAATTCCCAAAAAATTTCTGGAGCAAGCAATTCCATTCATAAGTCACATGCTTAGTGACAGGAAGTCCACCTGTGTGCAATCTACAGGTGCATCTCACAAAATTAGAATTTCATCAAAAAGTTAATTTATTTCAGTTCTTCAATACAAAAAGTATAACTCATAGATTATATAGAGTCATTATAAACAGAGTGATCTATTTCAAGTGTTTTTTTGTGTTAATGTTGATGATTATGGCTTACAGTCAATAAAAACCCAAAAGTCATTATCTCGGTAAATTAGAATACTTTATAACACCAGCTTGAAAAAATGATTTTAACATCCGAAATGTTGGCGCAGGTAAGGGCAAAAAGGTATCACTCACCATGTAGCACCACAGTGCAGAGCGCGGAGCACTACTAGGAGGCGTCAGAGTATTCAGACAGGCCAGACAGCAACAAACAGAAAGATGAAGTACCAGAGGTCACAGCAATGCAGTGGTCAGAGACAAGCCAGAAATCAGAACCATACAGGAGCACGGGATCCAAATCGTGAGAAAGAAGATATAGTCAGGATATAAGTCAAAGAGTCAAAGTCAAACGGGAAACGTAGTAACAGAGACGGAAAACAGGAGGCACGGTTCAGAATTCAAGCTGAGTCATACACTGTAGGAAACCACCAAACACACACTAAGTCAGGGATGGGGAACGGGTTAGGCACAAATACAGATAATCAGAGGCGGAAGGATCACTAGGGTACATGGGTCAGCTGCTCAAGCCAGAGACTGGAACTATCACTGACAAATGCTACCAGAAATCTAATATATAATTGTCTAAGGGTCACTTCCGTCTGTCTGTCTGTCTTACTGTCTCTCTGTCATGGATATTCATTGGCCTCTGTCTGTCATGGAAATCCAAGTCGCTGATTGGTCGTGGCAAAACACCCACGACCATTGCCACGACCAATCAACGACGGGCACAGTCCGGCGGCAACATGGCCGCTCCTTCCTCCCCGCAGTCAATGCCCGCTCCATACTCCCCTCTAGTCAGCGCTCACACAGGGTTAATGGCAGCGCTAAGGGACCGCGTTATGCCGCGGTGTAGCGCACTCCATTAACGCTGCTATTAACCCTGTGTGACCAACTTTTTACTATTGATGCTGCCTATGCAGCATCAATAGTAAAAAGATCTACTGTAATGTTAATAATAATAAAAAAAAAAAATCGTTATATACTTACCGTCCGTCAGCCCCTCAGATCCAGAACAGGCCTTTCCCGCTCCTCGCGATGCTCCGGTGACCGCTCCATGCATTGCGATCTCACGAGATGATGACGTATCGGTCTCGTTAGACCACTACGTCATCATCTCGCGAGACCGCAATGCACTCTTGAGACCGGAGCGCGCGAGGAGCGTCAATAAACGCTTCCTGGATCCGGGGGCCAACGGAAGGTGAGTATATAACTATTTTTTATTTTAATTCTTTTTTTTAACAGGGATATGATGCCCATATTGCTATATACTATGTGGGCTGTGCAATATACTATGTGGGATGTGCAATATACTACGTGGTCTGTGCAATATACTACGTAAGCTGTGCAATATACTACGTTGGCTGTGCAATATACTGCGTGGGCTGGGCAATATACTACGTGGGCTGTGCAATATACTACGCGGGCTGTGCAATATACTACGTGGGCTGTGCAATATACTACGTGGGCTGGGCAATATACTACGTGGGCTGTGCAATATACTACGCGGGCTGTGCAATATACTGCGTGGGCTGTGCAATGTACTGGGTGGGCTGTGCAATATACTGCGTCGGCTGTGCAATATACTACGTGGGCAGTGCAATATACTGCTTGGGCTGTGCAATATACTGCGTGGGCTGTGCTATACTGTATACTGTGTGGGCTGTGCAATGTACAACGTGGGCTGTGCAATGTACTACTTGGGCTGTGCAATATACTATGTGGGCTGTGCTGTACACTACGTGGCCTGTGTTATACACTACGTGGCCTGTGTTATACACTACTTGGGCTGCATTATAGACTGCGTGCGTGGGCTGTTATATACTCTGTGAGCTGTGTTATATGCTATGTGGGCTGTTATACACTCCATGGGCTGTGCTCTATACTACGTGGCTGTGCTATATACTCCGTGGGCTGTGTTATATACTACGTGGCTGTGCTATATACTACGTGGCTCTGCTATATACTCTGTGGGCTGTGCTATATACTCCGTGGGCTGTGCTATATACTACGAGGCTGTGCTATATACTACGTGGCTCTGCTATATACTATGTGGCTGTGCAATATACTACGTGGCTGTGCAATATACTATGTGGGCTGTTATATACTACGTGGCTGTGCTATATACTGTGTGGCTGGCCGCGAACAATCAGCGACAGGGGCAGTCGAACCACGCTTCGCTAATTGGTCGCGGCCGGCCAAATCCTGTGTATTCAATGTATTATTTTAAAATCTTCATAAATAAACTACATACATATTCTAGAATACCCGATGCATTAGAATCGGGCTACCATCTAGTGGCACCAATAAATAGACACCCACGAACCAAAGAGAGGCAGGAAAAGTTAGCTCAACAATAACTAGGTCGGGGAAAGAAAAGCAAGAAGCAAACCCTGACCTGGAAGATGACACAATCAAGCACAGTGATACTGTTGTTTTTAAACCAGGTGTTGGTACTTTTGGCAGTGTGGACAGGTGCCAAGTCCTGCTGGAAAACTAAATTTCCATCTCCACAAAACTGGTCGGCAGAGGGAAGCATGAAGTGCTCTAAAATTTCCTAGTAGACGGCTGGACATACACCAGCAGATGACATGGCTCCCAAAACCATCATTGATTGTAGATGCTTCACACTTGACCTTGGAAATCAAGGTCCCAGAGTCTGGAGAAAGAGTGGAGAGACAGACAATCCAAGCTGCTTGAGGTCTAGTGTGAAGTTTCCACAGAAATAAACACTTGAAATATATCACTCTGTTTGTTATGACTCTAATATATGAGTTTCACTTTTTTTATTGAAAAATTGAAATAAATTAACTTTTTGATGATATTCCAATTTTGTGAGATTCGCCTATAAGTGTCACATGTCTGTCAGTATATACAGTATACCTTTTCTGAGAAGCCACAGAGGCTGCAACACCATTAACAACATGCACCACTGTTATGATCTGGTGGTTTAGGAGCAACATGGAATGAGCTCTGAAGGAAGTGGTATCTGTACTGACCGCAGTCCCTAAGCTCAACACAATACTAGAAGTAGCCGTGGGATGCTCCTAACTCTCCCTAGGCATCTCGTCACAGCCTAAGAGCTAACTACCCCTAAAGATAGAAGCAGGAAAATTATCTTGCCTCAGAGAAAATCCCCAAAGGATAGATTAGCCCCCCACAAATAATGACTGTGAGTGGAGAGGGAAAGGACATACACAGAATGAAACCAGGATGAGCACAGGAGGCCAGTGTAGCTAGATAGATAGGACAGGATGGAATACTGTGCGGTCAGTATAAAACACTACAAAAATCCACGCAGAGATTACAAAAATCTCCACACCTGACTAAAGGTGTGGAGGGTAAATCTGCTTCCCAGAGCTTCCAGCAACACAGAGTTAATTCATACTGATAAGCTGGACAAACATAGAAAGCACAGAACGGATAAGTCCACAATCTGTGGACAGAAAAGAGCAAGCAAGAACTTAGCTTTGCTGAACTGGTCAGGATAACAGGGAAATCCAAAGAGATGTGAATCCAACCAGGAACCATTTACAAGTGGCACTGGCTGAAGGAAAGAGCCAGGCATAAATAGCCGAGCAGAAAGACAATCAGTAGAAGCAGCTGCTGACAGCTAAATCCAAGGAGCAGCCATACCACTTGAAACCACAAGAGGGAGCCCAAGAGCAGAACTCACAAAGTGCCACTTACAGCCACCGGAGGGAGCCCAAGAGCGGAATTCACAACAGTACCCCCCCCTTGAGGAGGGGTCACCGAACCCTCACCAGAGCCCCCAGGCTGATCAGGACAAGCCAAGTGAAAAGCACGAACCAAATCGGTGGCATGGACATCGGAGGCAACAACCCAAGAATTATCCTCCTGGCCATAACACTTCCACTTGACAAGATAGTGAAGCATACTCCTCGAACAACGAGAATCCAAAATCTTCTCAACCTCATATTCCAACTCTCCCTCAACCAACATCGGGGCAGGAGGGTCAACCGAGGGAACAACGGGCACCACATATCTCCGCAACAAAGATCTATGGAAAACATTATGAATGGCAAAAGAGGCTGGAAGAGCCAAACGAAAAGACACCGGATTAAAAATTTCAGAAATTTTATAAGGACCAATAAACCGAGGCTTAAACTTAGGGGAAGAAACCTTCATAGGAACATGACGAGAAGACAACCAAACCAAATCCCCCACACGAAGTCGGGGGCCAACACACTGACGGCGGTTAGCAAAACGTTGAGCCCTTTCCTGAGACAACGTCAAATTGTCCACCACATGAGTCCAAATCTGCTGCAGCCTGTCCACCACAGAATCAACACCAGGACAATCAGAAGGCTCAACCTGCCCAGAAGAAAAACGAGGATGAAAACCAAAATTACAAAAGAAAGGTGAAACCAAAGTAGCTGAACTAGCCCGATTATTAAGGGCAAACTCGGCCAACGGCAAGAAAGACACCCAATCATCCTGATCAGCAGACACAAAGCATCTCAATTAGGTCTCCAAGGTCTGATTAGTTCGCTCAGTTTGGCCATTAGTCTGAGGATGAAACGCCGAAGAAAAAGACAAATCAATGCCCATCCTAGCACAAAAGGCCCGCCAAAACCTAGAGACAAACTGAGAACCTCTGTCAGACACAATATTCTCCGGGATGCAATGCAAACGAACCACATGCTGAAAAAACAATGGAAGCAGATCTGAGGAGGAAGGCAACTTAGGCAAAGGTACCAGATGGACCATTTTAGAGAACCGGTCACAAATAACCCAGATAACAGACATCTTCTGGGAAACAGGAAGATCCGAAATAAAATCCATGGAAATATGCGTCCAGGGCCTCTCAGGGACCGGCAAAGGCAAAAGCAACCCACTAGCGCGGGAACAGAAAGGCTTGGCTCAGGCGCAAGTCCCACAGGACTGCACAAAAGCACGGACATCGCGCGACAAGGAAGGCCACCAAAAGGACCTAGCAACCAAATCTCTGGTACCAAAAATCCCAGGATTACCAACCAACACTGAACAATGAACCTCAGAAATCACCTTACTTGTCCATCCATCAGGAATAAACAGCTTCCCCACAGGACAGCGGTCAGGCCTATCGGCCTGAATTCCTGAAGCACCCGCCGCAAATCAGGGGAGATGGCAGAAAGAATCACCCCTTCCTTAAGAATGCCAACTGGCTCAAGCACTCCAGGAGAATCAGGCGAAAAACTCCTAGAGAGGGCATCAGCCTTAACATTCTTAGATCCCGGAAGATACGAGACCACAAAATCAAAACGGGAGAAAAACAGGGACCATCGAGCCTGTCTAGGATTCAGCCGCTTGGCCGACTCGAGGTAAATCAGATTCTTATGATCAGTCAGGACCACAACGCGGTGCTTAGCTCCCTCAAGCCAATGTCGCCACTCCTCAAACGCCCACTTCATAGCCAATAACTCCCGATTGCCGACATCATAATTGCGTTCCGCAGGCGAAAACTTTCTGGAAAAAAAAGGCACACGGTTTCATCAAAGAACCATCAGATTCCCTCTGAGACAAAACGGCCCCTGCCCCAATCTCAGAAGCGTCGACCTCAACCTGAAAAGGAAGAGAAACATCCGGTTGACGCAACACAGGGGCAGAAGTAAATCGGCGTTTAAGCTCCTGAAAGGCCTCAACAGCCGCAGAGGACCAATTCGTCACATCAGCGCCTTTCTTCGTCAAATCAGTAAGGGGCTTAACCACACTGGAAAAGTTGGCAATGAATCGGCGATAGAAATTAGCAAAGCCCAAAAATTTTTGAAGGCCCTTCACAGATGTGGGTTGAATCCAGTCATGAATAGCTTGGACCTTAACAGGATCCATATCTATAGACGAGGGAGAAAAAATAAAACCCAAAAAAGAGACCTTCTGAACTCCGAATAGGCACTTAGACCCCTTCACAAACAAAGCATTATCACAAAGGATCTGGAACACCATCCTGACCTGCTTCACATGAGACTCCCAATCATCGGAAAAAATCAAAATATCATCCAAATATACAACCATGAATTTATCAAGATAATTGCGGAAAATATCATGCATGAAGGACTGGAACACAGATGGAGCATTAGAGAGCCCAAATGGCATTACAAGGTATTCAAAATGGCCTTCGGGCGTATTAAATGCAGTTTTCCATTCGTCACCCTGTTTAATATGAACAAGATTATATGCCCCTCGGAGGTCAATCTTAGTAAACCAACTAGCCCCCTTAATCTGAGCAAACAAATCAGTAAGCAAAGGCAAGGGGTATTGGAATTTGACCGTGATCTTATTAAGAAGACGATAATCTATACAGCATCTCAAGGAGCCATCCTTCTTAGCAACAAAAAAGAAACCCGCTCCCAATGGTGACGATGATGGCCGAATATGCCCTTTCTCCAAAGATTCCTTAACATAGCTCCGCATGGCGGCATGCTCTGGCACAGACAGATTGAAAAGTCGGCCTTTAGGGAACTTACAACCTGGAATCAAGTTAATAGCACAATCACAGTCCCTATGTGGAGGAAGGGAACTGGACTTGGGCTCATCAAATACATCCTGGAAATCCGACAAAAACTCAGGGACCTCAGAAGAGGGGGAAGAGGAAATTGACATCAAAGGAACGTCACTATGTACCCCTTGACAACCCCAACTAGTCACAGACATAGTTTTCCAATCCAGCACCGGATTATGTTCCTGTAACCATGGAAAACCCAGTACAACAACATCATGCAGGTTATGCAACACCAGAAAACGGCAATTTTCCTGATGTGCAGGAGCCATGTACATGTTCATCTGCGTCCAGTACTGAGGTTTATCCTTGGCCAATGGAGTAGCATCAATGCCCCTCAAAGGAATAGGGCTCTGCAAAGGCTGCAAGGAAAAACCACAGCGCCTGGCGAATTCCAAGTCCATTAGGTTAAGGGCAGCGCCTGAATCCACAAATGCCATGACAGAAAAGGACGACAATGAGCAAATTAGGGTCACAGATAAAAGAAATTTAGGCTGTACAGTACTAATGGTAACAGACCTAGCGACCCTCCTAGTACGTTTAGGGCAATCAGAAATAACATGAGCAGAATCACCACAGTAAAAACACAGCCTATTCTGACGTCTGAATTCCTGCAGTCCTGTTTTAGTCAAAATCCTATCACATTGCATAGATTCAGGACTCTGCTCAGAGGACACTGCCATATGGTGCACAGCTTTGCGCTCGCGCAAACGCCGATCAATCTGAATGGCTAGAGACTAGTGTTGAGCATTCCGATACCGCAAGTATCGGGTATCGGCCGATACTTGCGGTATCGGAATTCCGATACCGAGATCCGATATTTTTGTGATATCGGGTATCGGTATCGGAAGTGTAAAATAAAGAATTAAAATAAAAAATATTGTTATATTCACCTCTCCGGCGGCCCCTGGACATCAGCGGGAGGATCCGGCGTCCGGCACGGCTTCTTTCTTCAAAATGCGCGCCTTCAGGACCTGTGGTATGACGTCCCGGCTTCTGATTGGTCGCGTGCCGCCCATGTGACCGCCACGCGACCAATCAGAAGCCGCGACGTCATTCCTCAGCTAAAGTCCTAGAATAAGCGCCTTTTAGGACCTGAGGAATGACGTCGCGGCTTCTGATTGGTCGCGTGGCGGTCACATGGGCGGCACGCGACCAATCAGAAGCCGGGACGTCATTCCACAGGTCCTGAAGGCGCGCATTTTGAAGAAAGAAGCCGTGCCGGACGCCGGATCCTCCCGCTGATGTCCAGGGGCCGCCGGAGAGGTGAATATAACAATATTTTTTATTTTAATTCTTTATTTTACACTTTAATATGGATCCCAGGGCCTGAAGGAGAGTTTCCTCTCCTTCAGACCCTGGGATCCATGAGGATACATTCCGATACTTGATGTCCCATTGACTTGTATTGGTATCGGATATCGGTATCGGCGATATCCGATATTTTTCGGGTATCGGCCGATACTATCCGATACCGATACTTTCAAGTATCGGACGGTATCGCTCAACACTACTAGAGACATAGACTCGCTCAAACCAGTAGGCGTAGGGAAGCCCACCATAACATCTTTAACGGCTTCAGAAAGACCCTTTCTGAAAATAGCAGCCAGAGCATCCTCATTCCATTTAGTAAGCACAGACCATTTCCTAAATTTCTGGCAGTAGAATTCTGCCGCTTCCTGACCTTGACACAAGGCCAACAGGGTTTTTTCTGCATGATCCACAGAGTTAGGTTCATCATACAATAATCCGAGCGCTTGAAAAAATGCGTCTACATTCAGCAATGCCGGATACCCTGATTCAAGGAAGAATGCCCAGTCCTGAGGGTCACCACGCAGCAAGGATATGATGATTTTTACTTGCTGAATGGGATCGCCAGAAGAACGGGGTTTCAAAGCAAAAAACAATTTTCAGTTATTTTTAAAGTTCAAAAACTTGGATCTGTCTCCAAAAAACAAATCAGGAGTAGGAATTTTAGGCTCCACAGCCGGAGTCTGGACAACATAATCTTGGATACTCTGTACTCTTGCAGCAAGTTGATCCACACGAGAAAACAAACCCTGAACATCCATGCCAGAGCACAAATCCTGCACCACCCAAAGGTCAAGAGGAAAAAAAAAAGACAAAAAGAGAGCACAGAAAAAAAAATGGCTCAGAATTTTTTCCTTTTTGAGATGCATTTAATTCATTTATGGCCACTTGTACTGTCATGATCTGGTGGTTTAGGAGCAACATGGAACGAGCTCTGAAGGAAGTGGTATCTGTACTGACCGCAGTCCCTAAGCTCAACACAACACTAGAAGTAGCCGTGGGATGCTCCTAACTCACCCTAGGCATCTCGTCACAGCCTAAGCGCTAACTACCCCTAAAGATAGAAGCAGGAAAACTATCTTGCCTCAGAGAAAATCCCCAAAGGATAGATTAGCCCCCCACAAATAATGACTGTGAGTGGAGAGGGAAAGGACATACACAGAATGAAACCAGGATGAGCACAGGAGGCCAGTCTAGCTAGATAGATAGGACAGGATGGAATACTGTGCGGTCAGTATAAAACACTACAAAAATCCACGCAGAGATTACAAAAATCTCCACACCTGACTAAAGGTGTGGAGGGTAAATCTGCTTCCCAGAGCTTCCAGCAACACAGAGTTAATTCATACTGATAAGCTGGACAAACACAGAAAGCACAGAACGGATAAGTCCACAATCTGTGGACAGAAAAGAGCAAGCAAGAACTTAGCTTTGCTGAACTGGTCAGGATAACAGGGAAATCCAAAGAGATGTGAATCCAACCAGGAACCATTTACAAGTGGCACTGGCTGAAGGAAAGAGCCAGGCATAAATAGCCGAGCAGAAAAGACAATCAGTAGAAGCAGCTGCTGACAGCTAAATCCAAGGAGCAGCCATACCACTTGAAACCACAAGAGGGAGCCCAAGAGCAGAACTCACAAAAGTGCCACTTACAACCACCGGAGGGAGCCCAAGAGCAGAATTCACAACACACCACTAACCAAACACCATGAAGACCAATGAAATCTCCAAACAACACATGAAGACCAAGGAGATCTCCAAACAACACCATGAAGAACAAGGAGATCTCAAAACAATGCCATGAAAACCAAGGAGATCTCCAAACAAGTCAGGGACAAAGTTATTGCGAAGTACAAGTCAGAGTTGGGTTATAATAATATATCTCAATCTCTGATGATCCCTCGGAGCACCATCAAATCCATTATCATCAACTGGAAACATCATGGTACCACAACAAATCTGACAAGTGAGAGACCAAAACTCTCAGCCCAGGCAAGGAGGGCATTAATCAGAGGCAGCACAGAGACAAAAGGTAACCCTGAAGGAGCTGCAGAGTTCCCAAGCAGAGACTGGAGTATCTGTCCATACGACCCCAATAAGCCATAGATTAGATAGAGGTGGCCTTTATGGAAGAGTGGGCAGAAAAAAGTCTTTACTTCAACACAAAAATTGTAAGGCTCCTTTTGAGATTGCCAAAAGACATGTGGGAAACTCCCCAAATGGATGGAGGAAGGTGTTGTGGTCAGATAAGAGCAAAATTGAACTTTTAGGCCATGAAAGTAAACGTTATGTCTGGCGCCAAACCAACACAGCTCATAACCCCAAGAACACCATCCCCAGAGTGACACATGGTGATGGCAGCATCATGCTGTGGGAATGTTTGTCAGCAGCAGGTGACAGGGAAATGGTCTGAGTCAAGGGGAAGATGGTGGGAAATACAGGGATATTCTTGAGTAAAACCTGTTTCAGTCTATCAGTGCTTTGAGATTGAGACCAAGGTTCAACTTCAAACAAGATAATGACCCAAATCATACTGCTAAAGCAGCACTCGAGTGGTTTAAGAGAAAATGTGTAAAAGTTATGGAGTGGCCGAGTCACAGCCCAGGCCTTAATCTAACTGAGAATCGGTGGTCAGACATGAAGATGGTTGTTCACCAAAGGAAACCATCTAACTTGAAGGAGCTGGTGCAGCTTTGCCTTGAGAAATGGGTAAAAATCCCAGTGGCAAGGTGTGGAAAGATCATAGAGACTTATTCAAGCGACTTGCAGCTGTAATTGCCACAAAATAACTTTTCAAAGTACTAACTTTATGGGGTGAATAGTTATGCACACTAAAGTGATTTTTTTTTCTATTTTTGTATACTTCATAATAAAAACAAAACCAAATGTTCACATTTGTAGACATGTTCTTTACATAAACTTATGCAAACCCTAAACAAACAATGAAATTCCAGGTTGTGAGGTAGCAAAACTCAAAAAATGCCAAAGGGAGTGAATACTTTTGCAAGCCATTGTAGCTCCTCGAATCCCAGAGTAATTGGATGGAGTTTGTTACTTGCAAATTAAAGTAAAGAGACTGTAAGGCTCTGTGCCTTAATATTGAAGTGCAACCACCAAGTGTATAGACTGTTCATTTATCGTGTGGCCATCAAGCTCAGCGCCTGCACTGTGACATGTAACCATCAAAATATGTGTCTCAATCAATCTATTGTACGTGAGTACACAGCGCATGTAGAGGACAGACTGTTTTGTGTCAATCATCAGGTTGTATAATCACATACTGTAAACTATATACTGGAGATTACATTAAACTGCGGAGCTGTTTACATGTACACAGGGAGCAGCGACGCTGTTTATTTAGCATACATCTCTGGGCCATGTGCCCGCTGCAATCTATCAAATCATATGGAGAAAAACAATATAAAAAGGAACAAAGGGGAAGAGTTGAGGAAGTCAGAGAGCCACTAAGGTGAAGAAATTGTGAAGGTTGTCAACTGTTAATGCTCCAGAATCCAGCAGCTCAGTAATCACTAGCTGGACTATTGGCTTGTATGACACATCTTATTATACAGTGGGGCAAAAAAGTATTTAGTCAGTCAGCAATAGTGCAAGCTCCACCACTTAAAAAGATGAGAGGCGTCTGTAATTTACATCATAGGTAGACCTCAACTATGGGAGACAAACTGAGAAAAAAAAATCCAGAAAATCACATTGTCTGTTTTTTTATCATTTTTTTTGCATATTATGGTGGAAAATAAGTATTTGGTCAGAAACAAACAATCAAG
This sequence comes from Ranitomeya imitator, assembly GCF_032444005.1. Taxonomy (NCBI): domain Eukaryota; kingdom Metazoa; phylum Chordata; class Amphibia; order Anura; family Dendrobatidae; genus Ranitomeya; species Ranitomeya imitator. The sequence goes on along the minus strand of NC_091282.1, from coordinate 641,733,924 downwards.
ATTTCTGGCTCTCACAGACCTGTAACTTCTTCTTTAAGAGTCTCCTCTTTCCTCCACTCATTACCTGTAGTAATGGCACCTGTTTAAACTTGTTATCAGTATAAAAAGACACCTGTGCACACCCTCAAACAGTCTGACTCCAAACTCCACTATGGTGAAGACCAAAGAGCTGTCAAAGGACACCAGAAACAAAATTGTAGCCCTGCACCAGGCTGGGAAGACTGAATCTGCAATAGCCAACCAGCTTGGAGTGAAGAAATCAACAGTGGGAGCAATAATTAGAAAATGGAAGACATACAAGACCACTGATAATCTCCCTCGATCTGGGGCTCCACGCAAAATCCCACCCCGTGGGGTCAGAATGATCACAAGAACGGTGAGCAAAAATCCCAGAACCACGCGGGGGGACCTAGTGAATGAACTGCAGAGAGCTGGGACCAATGTAACAAAGCCTACCATAAGTAACACACTACGCCACCATGGACTCAGATCCTGCAGTGCGAGACGTGTCCTGTTATGAACAGGTAATTCAGAACCACAATGGACCTTGAAGTTCAGAGCACACAAAGTGACCTGACAATTACCAAAAACATAGGACGAGCTCTGAGACGTGGGAACTCTGCTGACCGCAATCCCTAATCCTATCCAACCACACTAAAGGTAGCCGTGGAGCGCTCCTGACCAGACCTATGCGCCTCGAGCACAGCCTGAGAAACTAGCTAGCCCTAAGAAAGGAAAATAAGCCTACCTTGCCTCAGAGAAATACCCCAAAGGAAAAGGCAGCCCCCCACATATAATGACTGTGAGTTGAGATGAAAATACAAATGCAGAGATGAAATAGATTTAGCAAAGTGAGGCCCAACTTACTGAACAGACCGAAGATAGGAAAGATTGCTTTGCGGTCAACACAAAACCCTACAAACAACCACGCAGAGGGGGCAAAAAGACCCTCCGCACCGACTAACGGTACGGAGGTGCTCCCTCTGCGTCCCAGAGCTTCCAGCAAGCAAGAAAAACCAATATAGCAAGCTGGACAGAAAAAATAGCAAACAAAAATAACACTAGCAAAACTTAGCTTATGCAGGATAGACAGGCCACAGGAACGATCCAGGAGGAAGCAAGACCAATACTAGAACATTGACTGGAGGCCAGGATCAAAGCACTAGGTGGAGTTAAATAGAGCAGCACCTAACGACTTAACCTCATCACCTGAGGAAGGAAACTCAGAAGCCACAGTACCACTCTCATCCACCAAAGGAAGCTCATAGACAGAACCAGCCGAAGTACCACTCACGACCACAGGAGGGAGCTTGGCCACAGAATTCACAACAGTACCCCCCCTTGAGGAGGGGTCACCGAACCCTCACCAGAGCCCCCAGGCCGACCAGGATGAGCCACATGAAAGGCACGAACCAGATCGGCAGCATGGACATCAGAGGCAAAGACCCAGGAATTATCTTCCTGACCATAACCTTTCCACTTAACCAGATACTGGAGTTTCCGTCTCGAAACACGAGAATCCAAAATCTTCTCCACTATATACTCCAACTCCCCTTCAACCAAAACCGGAGCAGGAGGATCAATAGATGGAACCACAGGTGCCACGTATCTCCACAACAATGACCTATGGAACACGTTATGGATGGAAAAAGAAGCTGGAAGAGTCAAACGAAAAGACACAGGATTAAGAACCTCAGAAATCCTATATGGACCAATGAAACGAGGCTTAAACTTAGGAGAGGAAACCTTCATAGGAATATAACGAGATGACAACCAAACCAAATCCCCAACACGTCGGGGACCCACACAGCGCCTGCGGTTAGCGAAACGTTGAGCCTTCTCCTGGGACAAAGTCAAATTGTCCACTACATGAGTCCAAATCTGCTGCAACCTATCCACCACAGTATCCACACCAGGACAGTCCGAAGACTCAACCTGCCCTGAAGAGAAACGAGGGTGGAACCCAGAATTGCAGAAAAACGGCGAAACCACAGTAGCCGAGCTGGCCCGATTATTAAGGGCGAACTCAGCCAAAGGCAAAAAGGACACCCAATCATCCTGATCAGCAGAAACAAAACATCTCAGATATGTTTCCAAGGTCTGATTGGTTCGTTCAGTCTTGCCATTTGTCTGAGGATGGAAAGCCGAGGAAAAAGACAAATCAATGCCCATCCTAGCACAAAAGGCTCGCCAAAACCTCGAAACAAACTGGGAACCTCTGTCAGAAACGATGTTCTCTGGAATGCCATGTAAACGAACCACATGCTGGAAAAACAATGGCACCAAATCAGAGGAGGAAGGCAATTTAGACAAGGGCACCAAATGGACCATCTTAGAGAAGCAATCACAAACCACCCAAATGACCGACATTCTTTGAGAGACGGGGAGATCCGAAATAAAATCCATAGAGATATGTGTCCAAGGCCTCTTCGGGACCGGCAAGGGCAAAAGCAACCCACTGGCACGAGAACAGCAGGGCTTAGCCCGAGCACAAATCCCACAGGACTGCACAAAAGAACGCACATCCCGCGACAGAGACGGCCACCAAAAGGATCTAGCCACCAAATCTCTGGTACCAAAGATTCCAGGATGACCAGCCAACACCGAACAATGAACCTCAGAGATAACTTTATTCGTCCACCTATCAGGGACAAACAGTTTCTCCGCTGGGCAACGGTCAGGTCTATTAGCCTGAAATTTTTGCAGCACCCGCCGCAAATCAGGGGAGATGGCAGACAAAACCACCCCCTCTTTGAGAATACCCGCCGGCTCAGGCAAACCCGGAGAATCGGGCACAAAACTCCTAGACAGGGCATCCGCCTTCACATTTTTAGAGCCCGGAATGTACGAAACCACAAAGTCAAAACGGGAGAAAAACAGCGACCAACGAGCCTGTCTAGGATTCAACCATTTGGCAGACTCGAGATAAGTCAAGTTCTTGTGATCAGTCAAGACCACCACGCGATGCTTAGCTCCTTCAAGCCAATGACGCCACTCCTCGAATGCCCACTTCATGGCTAGCAACTCTCGATTGCCAACATCATAATTTCGCTCAGCAGGCGAAAACTTCCTGGAAAAGAAGGCACATGGTTTCATCACCGAGCAATCAGAACTTCTCTGCGACAAAACAGCCCTTGCTCCAATTTCAGAAGCATCAACCTCGACCTGGAACGGAAGTGAAACATCTGGTTGGCACAACACAGGGGCAGAAGAAAAACGACGCTTCAACTCCTGAAAAGCTTCCACAGCAGCAGAAGACCAATTGACCACATCAGCACCCTTCTTGGTTAAATCAGTCAACGGTTTAGCAATACTAGAAAAATTATTGATGAAGCGACGATAAAAATTAGCAAAGCCCAGGAACTTCTGCAGACTCTTCAGAGATGTTGGCTGAGTCCAATCATAAATGGCCTGAACTTTAACAGGGTCCATCTCGATAGTAGAAGGAGAAAAAATGAACCCCAAAAATGAAACCTTCTGAACACCAAAGAGACACTTTGACCCCTTCACAAACAAAGAATTAGCACGCAGGACCTGGAACACCATTCTGACCTGCTTCACATGAGACTCCCAATCAACCGAGAAGACCAAAATATCATCCAAGTATACAATCAGGAATTTATCCAGGTACTCTCGGAAGATGTCATGCATAAAGGACTGAAACACTGATGGAGCATTAGAAAGCCCAAATGGCATAACCAGGTACTCAAAATGGCCTTCGGGCATATTAAATGCTGTTTTCCATTCATCGCCCCGTTTAATACGCACAAGATTATATGCACCACGAAGATCTATCTTGGTGAACCAACTAGCCCCCTTAATCCTAGCAAACAAATCAGACAGCAGCGGCAAGGGGTACTGAAATTTGACCGTAATTTTATTTAGAAGGCGGTAATCAATACAAGGTCTCAGCGAACCATCCTTCTTGGCCACAAAAAAGAACCCCGCTCCCAATGGCGACGATGACGGGCGAATATGACCCTTCTCCAAAGACTCCTTCACGTAACTCCGCATAGCGGCGTGCTCTGGTACAGATAAATTAAACAGTCGACCCTTAGGAAACTTACTACCAGGAATCAAATCGATAGCACAATCACAATCCCTATGCGGAGGTAGGGCATTGGACTTGGGCTCATCGAATACATCCCGGTAATCAGACAAGAACTCTGGGACCTCAGAAGGGGTGGATGATGAGATAGACAGAAATGGAACATCACCATGTACCCCCTGACAACCCCAGCTGGACACAGACATTGATTTCCAATCTAATACTGGGTTATGGACTTGTAGCCATGGCAACCCCAACACGACCACATCATGCAGACCATGCAACACCAGAAAGCGAATATCCTCCTGGTGCGCAGGAGCCATGCACATGGTCAGCTGGGTCCAATACTGAGGCTTATTCTTGGCCAAAGGCGTAACATCAATTCCCCTCAATGGAATAGGACACTGCAAGGGCTCCAAGACAAACCCACAGCGCCTAGCAAACTCCAAGTCCATCAAATTCAGGGCAGCGCCTGAATCCACAAATGCCATGACAGAATAGGAAGACAAAGAGCAGATCAAAGTAACGGACAAAAGAAATTTCGACTGTACCGTACCAATGGTGGCAGACCTAGCGAACCGCTTAGTGCGCTTAGGACAATCGGAGATAGCATGAGTGGAATCACCACAGTAGAAACACAGCCCATTCTGATGTCTGTGTTCTTGCCTTTCAGCTCTGGTCAAAGTCCTATCGCACTGCATAGGCTCAGGTTTATGCTCAGATAATACCGCCAAATGGTGCACAGATTTACGCTCACGCAAGCGTCGACCGATCTGAATGGCCAAAGACATAGACTCATTCAGACCAGCAGGCATAGGAAATCCCACCATGACATCCTTAAGGGCTTCAGAGAGACCCTTTCTGAAAATAGCTGCCAGCGCACATTCATTCCATTGAGTGAGCACGGACCACTTTCTAAACTTCTGACAATAAATCTCTATCTCATCCTGACCCTGACACAGAGCCAGCAAATTTTTCTCTGCCTGATCCACTGAATTAGGTTCATCGTACAGCAATCCGGGCGCCAGAAAAAAACGCATCAATATTACATAATGCAGGATCTCCTGGCGCAAGGGAAAATGCCCAGTCTTGAGGGTTGCCACGTAATAAAGAAATAATGATCTTAACTTGTTGAACTGGGTCACCAGAGGAGCAGGGTTTCAAAGCCAGAAATAGTTTACAATTATTTTTAAAATTCAAAAACTTTGCTCTATCTCCAGAAAATAACTCAGGAATTGGAATTTTAGGTTCTAACATAGGATTCTGAACCACTAAATCTTGAATATTCTGTACATTTATAGCGAGATTATCCATCAAAGAGAACAGACTCTGAATGTCCATGTCCACACCTGTGTTCTGAACCACCCTGATGTAAAGGGGAAAAGAAAGACAGAACACAGTGCAAAGAAAAAAAAATGGTCTCAGAACTTCTCTTTTCCCTCTATTGAGAAGCATTAGTACTTTGGGCCTCCAGTACTGTTATGAACAGGTAATTCAGAACCACAATGGACCTTGAAGTTCAGAGCACACAAAGTGACCTGACAATTACCAAAAACATAGGACGAGCTCTGAGACGTGGGAACTCTGCTGACCGCAATCCCTAATCCTATCCAACCACACTAAAGGTAGCCGTGGAGCGCTCCTGACCAGACCTATGCGCCTCGAGCACAGCCTGAGAAACTAGCTAGCCCTAAGAAAGGAAAATAAGCCTACCTTGCCTCAGAGAAATACCCCAAAGGAAAAGGCAGCCCCCCACATATAATGACTGTGAGTTGAGATGAAAATACAAACGCAGAGATGAAATAGATTTAGCAAAGTGAGGCCCAACTTACTGAACAGACCGAAGATAGGAAAGATTGCTTTGCGGTCAACACAAAACCCTACAAACAACCACGCAGAGGGGGCAAAGAGACCCTCCGCACCGACTAACAGTACGGAGGTGCTCCCTCTGCGTCCCAGAGCTTCCAGCAAGCAAGAAAAACCAATATAGCAAGCTGGACAGAAAAAATAGCAAACAAAAATAACACAAGCAAAACTTAGCTTATGCAGGATAGACAGCCCACAGGAACGATCCAGGAGGAAGCAAGACCAATACTAGAACATTGACTGGAGGCCAGGATCAAAGCACTAGGTGGAGTTAAATAGAGCAGCACCTAACGACTTAACCTCATCACCTGAGGAAGGAAACTCAGAAGCCGCAGTACCACTCTCATCCACCAAAGGAAGCTCATAGACAGAACCAGCCGAAGTACGACTCACGACCACAGGAGGGAGCTTGGCCACAGAATTCACAACAGTGTCCCACTGCTTATGCCAGTACATGTTCGGGCCCGTCTGAAGAGAGCTGCTAGAGAGCATTTGGATGATCCAGAGGAGTTTTGGCAGAATGTCCTATGGTCTGATGAAACCAAACTGGAACTGTTTGGTAGAAACACAACTTGTCGTGTTTGGAGGAAAAAGAATACTGAGTTGCATCCATCAAACACCATACCTACTGTAAAGCATGGTGGTGGAAACATCATGCTTTGGGGCTGTTTCTCTGCAAAGGGGCCAGGACGACTGATCCGGGTACATGAAAGAATGAATGGGGCCATGTATCGTGAGATTTTGAGTGCAAACCTCCTTCCATCAGCTAGGGCATTGAAGATGAAACGTGGCTGGGTCTTTCAACATGACAATGATCCAAAGCACACCGCCAGGGCAATGAAGGAGTGGCTTCGTAAGAAGCATTTCAAGGTCCTGGAGTGGCCTAGCCAGTCTCCAGATCTCAACCCTATAGAAAACCTTTGGAGGGAGTTGAAGGTCCGTGTTGCCAAGCGAAAAGCCAAAAACATCACTGCTCTAGAGGAGATCTGCATGGAGGAATGGGCCAACATACCAACAACAGTGTGTGGCAACCTTGTGAAGACTTACAGAAAACGTTTGACCTCTGTCATTGCCAACAAAGGATATATTACAAAGTATTGAGATGAAATTTTGTTTCTGACCAAATACTTATTTTCCACCATAATATGCAAATAAAATGATAAAAAAACAGACAATGTGAATTTCTGGATTTTTTTTTTCTCAGTTTGTCTCCCATAGTTGAGGTCTACCTATGATGTAAATTACAGACGCCTCTCATCTTTTTAAGTGGTGGAACTTGCACTATTGCTGACTGACTAAATACTTTTTTGCCCCGCTGTACATGCTACAGGTCAATTTTGTGATAGAATTTGCTAATTTTCATTTTAGTTATGGCAATCAAAAATACCCTTCATAATGATAAATAATAATAATTGTATTTTTGCAGCACTTTACATTTCTGAGGGCACACTTACTCTGTGGATCCTGGCAATTAATCCACCTGTCTGGGTTAGTGCATTCCAGAGAACTGGTGCAGCATGGGAGAAGTCTTACAGACCCGAGAGGGAGGTTCAGAATATTGAGGATGTTTGTCTTCGATCATTAGCAAAATGGAGAGTATGGGTAATGTGATAGAGTTTAACCCCTTTGCGTCATGCGCCGTACTAGTACTGCATTTGTGCCAGCAGCAGTACTAGTACGGCGCACCGATCACCGCGGTCTCGCGCTGAGCGCCGCGGTGATCGGGTGCGGGTGTCAGCTGTATATGACAGCTGACACCCCGCAGCAATGCCCACGATCGGCGCTATCGCCGATCGCGGGCATTTAACCCCTCTGATGCCGCTGTCAGTAGTGACAGCAGCATAGAGGGGGATCGCACAGGGACGGGGGCTCCCTGCGCTCTCCCACCGGAGCAACTTGTGACGCCCAAGAGACCGGGATACCCAGCACCGGACCAATGGGGTCTGTCTCTTGAGGGGGATGTCACGGGTGGCTTGACCCGGTGCTGTGGCCTCAGGCAATGCACAGTGTAAGGGGTATCGTGAGGGGACAGGCACTTACTTGATCAGCAGCAGGTTCTCCCAGCGGCGATGATCCCGATCCTGGATAGATGGCTATTGTCCAAATGAAAGACTGAGGCACTGAAACGTTTAACCAGTTTACTTTAACATAAAAGGATTTACAACCAGTCCTGTCACCGGAGTCTGTATGGAAACTCTGAGTTACTTTGACCCTGCCGGGGTCTTCGCCTCTTATTGTGCGCAATTTCTGTGTGGCCCTGCTGCTGTATGTGAACTGGTTGCCGGCCCAATCTGTCCCCTCCGGGTCCTGGTTCGACGGGCAACCCGAGTCCTTTTATCGGCTTGCCCCCTCCGGGAGTACCGCTGAACCCTGTGTCTGTTGCTGCGTCCGGCCCTAGTGAAGCTGATATCACCTCACGTTTTTCCGGTTGCTGTATTATATATAATGAATACAGCCACGGATCCGGTATCCGTCTTTGCGCCTGTTCTGGGTAGTCATTAATGCTACCCGGTTCTCACAATGTCCCTTTTCTCTGTCCCTCTTCTCCTCAGGCCGGTGATTTGGGCCTGGAAACCGTCATAGGGCTGTTAGAAATTCAGCTGTATGACCTCTCACTATCAGCTCCTTAGCCCAACTGCCATTTCTTCTCTCAGACCAGAATGGATTAAGGGGAGTCTCTGGAGCTCCCCCTTCTGGCCGGAGGTGGTAGTGCAGTTTTGCTATTTTAGTATTTGTGTCTAGTGTCAGTAACTATTTTTGTGGCAAATACCCCTAGGGGTGCCACATTCCCCCTTAGTTAAGAACAGTACTCCGGGACTGTGGGACGATAACATTTTGAAATAACAATTAATATGTACAGAGTCTTAAAAATGAAAAGTTACAAAAACCACTCAAGGAAACAAAAATAGAGTTCTGTAAAAAGTCACTTCAAATAGCGTCCATTAATACAGTTCTACCCTTGAAGGTACTCAATATAAAGTCTAAAGAAAGTTCAAAAAGAGCAAAAAGCAAAGTTCAAAAAGCAGTCTTTCCGGAGCTTTGATTTAGTGCCTCCGGGCTGATAACAAGTTCAAGAATATGCAAGAAGTTCATACAGACAAGTCTCTGTAGGTACTGGGCTTAAACGTTGCAGACTGATAACAATGACTATACTACATTTTCTGTTTAACTATATACGGCATAACATATATACAATTCACATTATGAGCTTTATAGTTGGTAATCTGCATACCTGGCCGGTAATTGACCCTGGGTACTACGCTGTGATCTACGTAATAGCGGTATCTCTTCATGTGGAGTACTACTGTCTACTGCGGATGTAGTATCTGCCCGCTCTGCTAAAGATAATTCCATAACTATTGAGTTGGCAAGTCCACCGTGAATGGGATTACTCTTTTCAGGAATCTGTTCTTCCTGGCCTGGAACCTCCTGTAGTACGGGGTCAGCCTCTTCCTGTCTTGGGACTTCTGGTATTGGGTTCGGTGTTGGATAAAAGGCCACCATGGGAACCACTACTGCACCATGGTATGTTAGTAGGGTTTTGGGAAAGTCTCCTATACAGGTGTGATACACTTCCTCTTCTTTTTCCTTTACTGGTTGAACCTGTATGGGTTGAATAACTTCTGGTTCTGGCTGGACAACGTCTGGCTCTTTCAATGCTTCCGGACATAATTTAAGATTGTCTCTTGACACTAGTACAGATGTTAAGCCTCCGTTTTTGCTAATGAGACACATTTTAGGATTATCCACTCTTGTTGGTAAAACTGTGTAGGGTACGGCTTCCCACTGATTGTCCAGTTTATTGGTTCGACGATTTCTCTTGAGCACTTGGTCACCCGGTCTTAATGGAGTCGCTAGAGCATTCTGGTTGAAAGTTCGCTCTTGTCTTTCTCTAGTTTGCTGAAGGCTTCTTTCCACACTCTCTTGCACTTGGCGATACTGCTTTTGCCGTATGATATCCCAATTGGAGTCTTGAACTTCTGCGTCTGGTTTCAGAATTCCCATTTCTAGATCGATTGGTAATTGGCCGGGTCTTGCACGCATAAGATAAGCTGGGGTGCAGTTGGTGGAGCTCACCGGGACATGATTATACAGATCCACCAAGTCAGGCAATTTCTCTGGCCATTGATTCCTTTCTGTCTCAGGTAAAGTCTTTAGTAGGTCTATTACAATATGGTTCATCTTCTCGCATAAGCCGTTTGTTTGTGGATGATAGGCCGTCGTCCTGATCTTTTTGCAACCATACATATTACAGAATTCTCTGAAGATCTCTGATTCAAAGGCTGTACCTTGGTCGGTGAGAACCTGTTCCGGATATCCATGGGGTCTACAAAAGTACGTTTGGAACGCTTTGGCTGCTGTTTTTGCTGTCAGATCTTTTACGGGTACTACTACCAAGAAGCGTGAATAATGGTCCACGATGGTCAAGGCATAGACATAGCCGGACCGGCTTGGTATTAACTTCACGTGGTCTATGGCTACAAGTTCAAGTGGTTGTTTGCTGATTATGGGCTGCAGTGGTGCTCTTTGGTTCTTTTGATCGTTTCTTCTGAGGTTGCACGGGCCACAATTTCTGCACCATTGTTCGATTGATTTTCTCATCCCGACCCAATAAAATCTTTCTCTTAGAAGTACTTCTAACTTTTTCCAACCAAAGTGACCAGCACCATTATGGTAAGCTTCGAGGACCATCTTGACATCTTGTTTAGGCACGATAATCTGCCAAACCAATTCATGTGTTTTCGGATTGGTGTACCTTCTACAGAGCTTCCCTTGATACAGGAACATTTTGCCTCTCTCTTTCCAGAGTTGATGCGTCTCTTCTGGGGCATCCTCATCGGGATATGCACTTTGCTCAGTTAACAGTTCCTTCACCAACTTCACAGCCGGATTGCTGTCTTGGGTGTCAGCCCATCTATGGTGTGCTAACGGATTAAAATTCACCTCTTGTTGTTTCTGATAGGTACTTGACTGATGATGTTTTGCCTTGGGATGATGGAAGGCTGGTAGTTCAATTTTTTCAAGCACCCCCGTTTCTTCTTCTACATCTCTCAAGTGTGGCATCCGGGATAGGGCATCGGCATTTCCATTCTTGCGACCTGCTCGATACTTGATCTTGAAGTTGTAATTAGATAACCGGGCTATCCATCGCTGTTCTAACGCACCTAATTTGGCTGTGTCCAGGTGGGTCAACGGATTGTTGTCAGTATAGACAATAAATTCTGCAGCGGCCAGATAGTGTTTGAAACGTTCCGTCACAGCCCAAACTACTGCCAGTAGTTCCAATTTGAAGGAGCTATAATTTTCTGGATTTCTTTCAGTAGGCCGGAGCTTTCTACTTGCAAAGGCGATGACTTTCTCCCGACCTTCTTGCTTTTGTGACAGCACCGCTCCTAGTCCCACATTACTGGCATCGGTGTAGAGGATGAAAGGTTGATGGTAATCTGGGTATGCCAGGACCTCTTCTCCGGTTAGTGCCTTCTTTAGTTGTTCAAAGGAGTCTTCCCTTTCGTCGTTCCACTGGAAAGGAGGGTTTCGGTTTGAAGGTTTCTTCGTCTGCCCTACCAAGGCGTCTTGCAAGGGTGCTGCCAACTTGGTAAATCCTTTTATAAATCTGCGATAGTAACCCACCAATCCCAGGAATTGCCTCACTTCTTTTGCGCTAGTAGGTCTCGGCCAATCCCTTATGGCGGTTATTTTCTCGGGATCCGGTGCTACTCCCTCCGAACTCACGATGTGTCCCAGGTACTGTACCTTTGGCTTGAGAAGGTGACATTTGGATGGCTTGATTTTCATGCCATACCTGGATAAGGCTTCGAACACTTCTGCCAAGTCTTTTAAGTGTTGTTCGTTTAGTCTTTGAGTAGACGATCACATCATCTAGGTACAGGAGGACGGTCTCGAAGTTCTTGTGTCCGAGGCAGCATTCCATCAGCCGCTGGAAGGTACCGGATGCATTGCAGAGTCCGAACGGCATGCGATTAAATTCACTTAGACCCATTGGTGTGGTGAATGCCGTCTTTTCCTTATCTCTCTCAGCCACAGGGACTTGCCAATACCCGCTTGTTAAGTCTAAGGTGGAAAAATAATTAGCAGATTTCAAAGCAGTCAAGGACTCTTCTATCCTAGGCAAAGGGTAGGCATCTTTATGGGTGATGTTATTAATCTGCCGGTAGTCTACGCACATTCTCATAGTTCCATCTTTTTTTTTGACAATCACTAGAGGGGCCGCCCAGGGGCTACAGCTGTCTCTTATTACCCCGGCCTGTTTCATTTCCCTCAGCATATCTTTTGCACATTGATAGTGAGCGGGCGGTATGGGTCTATATCTTTCTTTTATTGGGGGATGGTCACCTGTGGGGATTGTGTGTTCTACCCCTTCTATCCGTCCGAAGTCCAATGGGTGTTTACTGAAGACTTGTTCATATTCCGTCACTAGCCTATACACCCCTTGTTTTTGATGGGTAGGTGTTGAATTTATAAAAGTGTAAACAAAGGTGGCGCAAAGTGTCACCGTTATAAGTAATCCAGCAGCACTACCAACAGACTTCCACTTCTAAGTCTGTAAAAAATGCAAAACGTATAGATATGTATATATACAATAGTGATATATACTGGTAGGCACTAGGAAAATAACGGAAAATGGTAAAAGAAATAAATAAAATATTCACACAATAGAAAAAGAAAGAGAAATCTTATAAAAAAGTGTCCCAGTCTCAGTCTTTAACTAAAACAATGGTCGCTGACAGGATGACAATATATTCGTTTGACACAGGCAATAGTAGTTCAAAGCACTCAGCAGTAGTTCCTACCTGTACCATAGGATAAGAAGTCTTGAGCGCTCCCGTTGACAAAAAGTCCTTCAGCGGACATAGAAAGTCTGATCCAGTGGCTGCCCCGGCCGGCGGCAAGCCACAAAGCAGCTGGTCTCCGGGAGGAGACGAAGATCCTGAAGAGCCGACGCCGCGTGTGTAAGCGGCAGTGTGTGCCGGCTGTGCGCAGGACCTGGGTGACGTAACGAGACACGTGACCGTAACCCCCGGTGACCAGACAACTGAGTACGGAGTGCGAATGGGGCCAAACAACCGACGCGTTTCGGAGACGCCTGTCTCCTTCCTCAGGGTTGGTCCCTGCCCCGTACTCATGGTTCTATATATAGCTATTGATCTTGTCCACTGATTTATTGAAAACCAAAAAGTTCAGCACACATGTTGAGTCCTCTCGGTGCAATAGTATCCAGCATAAAGATCCATTTCGTCTCTGCACGAGACATTGCTTTGATAAAATCGCCACCTCTCCAATGGTGGCGTACCACTGCAATCCCAGTCACTTTCATCCCTTGCACTATACCGCCATGATATTCCACAAAATGTTGGGAGAGTGGATGTCCCAAAAATTTCTTTTTTACATTACGAATATGCTCATTTATCCTGATTTTTAACGCTCTCTTTGTTCTCCCCACGTAGAATTTTCCACATGGGCATTCTATAACATAAATTACCCCAGTGGTGGAGCATGTGATAACGTCCCTAATTTGGAAGGTTTTATTTCCTTTTTTAATGTCGGTGCATTTAGACATAATAGTTTCTTTGCATGCCATACATTTGTGACAAGGAAAAAAACCTTTTAATTTCACATGTGTAAGGGACGTTTGAACCATGGGTAATTTATTTTGAACTGTGGGAGCAACTAAATTTCCCAAATTCTGGCCTTTTTTAAAAACAAAACGCGGTTCATTACTAATAATGTCTCCCAATATTTTATCATTTTTTAAAAGGTGCCAGTGTTTGCTGACTATTCTGCGGAAAAAATATGAATTTGCATTATATTTAGTAATGATGGGAATGGATTCCAGGGTGGCTTTGGACTTAGGGGTAGGATTGATCAGTTCCTGTCTTGGTTTGCTCCTGGCCTTTTTTTTGGATTCCTCTAGCCTTGTTACATCGTAACCTTTTTCCAGGAATTTACTAGTAAGGATATGTGATTCTGCCTCAAAATCCTGGGGCCTAGAACAATTTCGATGGATCCTAATGAACTGACTGTCTGGAATGTTCAATAACCACCCTGGAAGATGGCAGCTATCAAGGGGGATGTAGCTATTAGTATCTGTGGACTTTACAAAGGTACATGTGTGTATTTTTGAATCTTCAATAAAGATTCTTAAATCTAAAAAATTAATTTCCAAAGAACTGGTGGTAGAAGTAAAATTTAAAAAATACTGATTTTTATTAATGTCCGTTAAATACTGTTTCAAGGTATCTTCACCACCAGACCAGATAAAAACAATATCGTCTATAAAACGCCGCCAGAGGACCAGGTTCGAGCGCAGCACCCCCCCTGGGTAGATAAAATGCTCCTCCCAACTGCCCACATAGAGGTTGGCGTAACTGGGCGCGAACCTGGTCCCCATGGCGGTACCCCATTGCTGGGAGTAGTAGTCCTCCTTGTATAAAAAATAATTATGAGTTAAAATGAACAACATAAGTTCGCCTAAAAATTCTGTTTGTTCCGGAGGAACTTTAGACAGTTTATTTAAAAAATAAGTAGCAGCTTCACAACCCTTCAGATGATCAATAACCGTGTACAGTGAGGTTATGTCGAGGGTACCCATAATGTACCCCTCGTGCCATTCAACCTCTTGAAGGAGTGATAGAATGTGCGTACTGTCCTTCAAATGTGATGGAAGGAGTGGAACAATAGGCTGTAGGTGTGAGTCTACCAATTTGGACATGTTTGCCGTTAGGCACTGGATACCGTAGACAATGGGTCTACCGGGAGGGTTGGCGGGGTCCTTATGTATTTTAGGAAGGTAATAAAATACCGCCAAACGGGGAGGGCCATAGTTCATAAATTCAAATTCTGATTTGTTAATAAAGCCCAAATCCAGGCCTTTTCTAGTCAAAATTTTCATTTCTCTAGTGTAGTTCTTAGTAGGATCTCCATTTAATTTTTTATAAGTCCGAGGGTCACTTAATAAACGTAGGGCTTCTTTGTGATAAGACTCCTGGTCCAAAATAACCACCCCACCCCCCTTATCGGCTGGACGGATGACCAGTCCCTTATTCTGTTGTAAAGAGGTTATAGCTAATTTTTCTTTTTTAGTGAGATTAAATTTGAATTTATTACATTTTCTATCACTAATATTTCTAACCTCATCTATTACCATTGACTGGAAAGTCTCCATCTGTGGGGAATATTCATTTAATGGATGGAATTTAGATTTATTTTTAAGATTAGTATGAATATATATATCCCCCTGAGTGGTTTTTATATTAGTGGTAGGGGGGTTCTTTATATAGTACCTTTGAATGGCCAGTTTACGCATAAACATCTTAATCCCAATGTAGGCCTCAAATTTATTGAACCCACTGGCTGGAGCATATTTAAGACCTTTATGTAAAAGGGACAACTCTTCCTGCCCAAGATGTGTCTTACTCAAATTAAAAATAGTGGTCATCTTGATATTCGCCGGTTCTAGTTTCCTTTTCTTTTTGGCGAGTTTCCCTCCTCTACATCCCCTTTTCCTTGTTTTTTTCCGGTTACACAGAAAAAAGGATGTTTAATATTATTTTTGGTACTATTTTTAGGATTATTAATAGTGGTAGTCTTCCTACTAGTTTGATTAGAGTGGCTCAAGGCTTTTAGAGGTCTACCTTTTTTAGCTATTTTACCCATATTAGACATGGAATTCTGTGTATATACAGTTGGTGATTGGGGGACCTCTAGTAGAGTTTGAAAACGATTATGAATAGCCGTAGAGGTGGAGGGAGAGATATTAGGAGATGGATGGTTCCCTCCCTGATTACCCATGGGGGAGTTGAGGTTACTAGCGGTATTATGATCCACTTCCGCAACCGCTATGCGTGGTGGAGAAGGAGTAGTGGGATGTATGGAAAAATTTTCAGAGATGAAACTAGCTTCAAAAGAGCTTCCCTCCACCTGATCTATGGTCTCAAAGACTGATTCATTATGTGAACTGTCTCTAAATGTACACACTGGGACCGCGTCCCTTCCAAATTTTTTCTTTTTCCTTTCTATAATTTCCTGTTCTTTTCCTTTGATTCTAATTCGAATACTATTTGAAATTTTTTCTATCTCTGGATGTTTTCTATAGGGTCTGATAGTCTCAAATAGTTTCGAAATAGAATTTTTGCTACTCATAAGCTGTTTTCTTCTTTTGTCGATGATAAATTCAACCGCTTGTTTAGAGAAAGCTCTGAACATATTATTCCACTCTACCAATGTCTCTGGATCTCCAATATCCCCTGAGAGTGCCTTGTAGACCTTCAGGCCTCTGGGGATGCAGTCATAAGAGATGTACCTTTCCAACGTGGCAACTTCCCACATATCACGCATCTCTTTCAAAAGTAATTGTTCCAAAGTCTTAAGTGATTCTCTAATATGAGAAATATCCTCCTTATCAGGATCCTCAGCATGCGTATATTGAGATAGATTAAAAAATCTTTGAATGTTAGAAATTCTATCTTTCCTATCACTCCAAAGATCACCCATATTGATAGAAGACACTGCTGCCTACCAAAAAGTGGAAAGGTAGAGTCTATAAAAGTGTAAACAAAGGTGGCGCAAAGTGTCACCGTTATAAGTAATCCAGCAGCACTACCAACAGACTTCCACTTCTAAGTCTGTAAAAAATGCAAAACGTATAGATATGTATATATACAATAGTGATATATACTGGTAGGCGCTAGGAAAATAACGGAAAATGGTAAAAGAAATAAATAAAATATTCACACAATAGAAAAAGAAAGAGAAATCTTATAAAAAAGTGTCCCAGTCTCAGTCTTTAACTAAAACAATGGTCGCTGACAGGATGACAATATATTCGTTTGACACAGGCAATAGTAGTTCAAAGCACTCAGCAGTAGTTCCTACCTGTACCATAGGATAAGAAGTCTTGAGCGCTCCCGTTGACAAAAAGTCCTTCAGCGGACATAGAAAGTCTGATCCAGTGGCTGCCCCGGCCGGCGGCAAGCCACAAAGCAGCTGGTCTCCGGGAGGAGACGAAGATCCTGAAGAGCCGACGCCGCGTGTGTAAGCGGCAGTGTGTGCCGGCTGTGCGCAGGACCTGGGTGACGTAACGAGTCACGTGACCGTAACCCCCGGTGACCAGACAAGTGAGTACGGAGTGCGAATGGGGCCAAACAACCGACGCGTTTCGGAGACGCCTGTCTCCTTCCTCAGGGTTGGTCCCTGCCCCGTACTCATGGTTCTATATATAGCTATTGATCTTGTCCACTGATTTATTGAAAACCAAAAAGTTCAGCACACATGTTGAGTCCTCTCGGTGCAATAGTATCCAGCATAAAGATCCATTTCGTCTCTGCACGAGACATTGCTTTGATAAAATCGCCACCTCTCCAATGGTGGCGTACCACTGCAATCCCAGTCACTTTCATCCCTTGCACTATACCGCCATGATATTCCACAAAATGTTGGGAGAGTGGATGTCCCAAAAATTTCTTTTTTACATTACGAATATGCTCATTTATCCTGATTTTTAACGCTCTCTTTGTTCTCCCCACGTAGAATTTTCCACATGGGCATTCTATAACATAAATTACCCCAGTGGTGGAGCATGTGATAACGTCCCTAATTTGGAAGGTTTTATTTCCTTTTTTAATGACGGTGCATTTAGACATAATAGTTTCTTTGCATGCCATACATTTGTGACAAGGAAAAAAACCTTTTAATTTCACATGTGTAAGGGACGTTTGAACCATGGGTAATTTATTTTGAACTGTGGGAGCAACTAAATTTCCCAAATTCTGGCCTTTTTTAAAAACAAAACGCGGTTCATTACTAATAATGTCTCCCAATATTTTATCATTTTTTAAAAGGTGCCAGTGTTTGCTGACTATTCTGCGGAAAAAATATGAATTTGCATTATATTTAGTAATGATGGGAATGGATTCCAGGGTGGCTTTGGACTTAGGGGTAGGATTGATCAGTTCCTGTCTTGGTTTGCTCCTGGCCTTTTTTTTGGATTCCTCTAGCCTTGTTACATCGTAACCTTTTTCCAGGAATTTACTAGTAAGGATATGTGATTCTGCCTCAAAATCCTGGGGCCTAGAACAATTTCGATGGATCCTAATGAACTGACTGTCCGGAATGTTCAATAACCACCCTGGAAGATGGCAGCTATCAAGGGGGATGTAGCTATTAGTATCTGTGGACTTTACAAAGGTACATGTGTGTATTTTTGAATCTTCAATAAAGATTCTTAAATCTAAAAAATTAATTTCCAAAGAACTGGTGGTAGAAGTAAAATTTAAAAAATACTGATTTTTATTAATGTCCGTTAAAAACTGTTTCAAGGTATCTTCACCACCAGACCAGATAAAAACAATATCGTCTATAAAACGCCGCCAGAGGACCAGGTTCGAGCGCAGCACCCCCCCTGGGTAGATAAAATGCTCCTCCCAACTGCCCACATAGAGGTTGGCGTAACTGGGCGCGAACCTGGTCCCCATGGCG
The DNA here is from genome assembly GCF_032444005.1 of Ranitomeya imitator. Classification (NCBI taxonomy): domain Eukaryota; kingdom Metazoa; phylum Chordata; class Amphibia; order Anura; family Dendrobatidae; genus Ranitomeya; species Ranitomeya imitator. The sequence goes on along the minus strand of NC_091282.1, from coordinate 641,715,515 downwards.
GTACCCCATTGCTGGGAGTAGTAGTCCTCCTTGTATAAAAAATAATTATGAGTTAAAATGAACAACATAAGTTCGCCTAAAAATTCTGTTTGTTCCGGAGGAACTTTAGACAGTTTATTTAAAAAATAAGTAGCAGCTTCACAACCCTTCAGATGATCAATAACCGTGTACAGTGAGGTTATGTCGAGGGTACCCATAATGTACCCCTCGTGCCATTCAACCTCTTGAAGGAGTGATAGAATGTGCGTACTGTCCTTCAAATGTGATGGAAGGAGTGGAACAATAGGCTGTAGGTGTGAGTCTACCAATTTGGACATGTTTGCCATTAGGCACTGGATACCGGAGACAATGGGTCTACCGGGAGGGTTGGCGGGGTCCTTATGTATTTTAGGAAGGTAATAAAATACCGCCAAACGCATGCTGAGGATCCTGATAAGGAGGATATTTCTCATATTAGAGAATCACTTAAGACTTTGGAACAATTACTTTTGAAAGAGATGCGTGATATGTGGGAAGTTGCCACGTTGGAAAGGTACATCTCTTATGACTGCATCCCCAGAGGCCTGAAGGTCTACAAGGCACTCTCAGGGGATATTGGAGATCCAGAGACATTGGTAGAGTGGAATAATATGTTCAGAGCTTTCTCTAAACAAGCGGTTGAATTTATCATCGACAAAAGAAGAAAATAGCTTATGAGTAGCAAAAATTCTATTTCGAAACTATTTGAGACTATCAGACCCTATAGAAAACATCCAGAGATAGAAAAAATTTCAAATAGTATTCGAATTAGAATCAAAGGAAAAGAACAGGAAATTATAGAAAGGAAAAAGAAAAAATTTGGAAGGGACGCGGTCCCAGTGTGTACATTTAGAGACAGTTCACATAATGAATCAGTCTTTGAGACCATAGATCAGGTGGAGGGAAGCTCTTTTGAAGCTAGTTTCATCTCTGAAAATTTTTCCATACATCCCACTACTCCTTCTCCACCACGCATAGCGGTTGCGGAAGTGGATCATAATACCGCTAGTAACCTCAACTCCCCCATGGGTAATCAGGGAGGGAACCATCCATCTCCTAATATCTCTCCCTCCACCTCTACGGCTATTCATAATCGTTTTCAAACTCTACTAGAGGTCCCCCAATCACCAACTGTATATACACAGAATTCCATGTCTAATATGGGTAAAATAGCTAAAAAAGGTAGACCTCTAAAAGCCTTGAGCCACTCTAATCAAACTAGTAGGAAGACTACCACTATTAATAATCCTAAAAATAGTACCAAAAATAATATTAAACATCCTTTTTTCTGTGTAACCGGAAAAAAACAAGGAAAAGGGGATGTAGAGGAGGGAAACTCGCCAAAAAGAAAAGGAAACTAGAACCGGCGAATATCAAGATGACCACTATTTTTAATTTGAGTAAGACACATCTTGGGCAGGAAGAGTTGTCCCTTTTACATAAAGGTCTTAAATATGCTCCAGCCAGTGGGTTCAATAAATTTGAGGCCTACATTGGGATTAAGATGTTTATGCGTAAACTGGCCATTCAAAGGTACTATATAAAGAACCCCCCTACCACTAATATAAAAACCACTCAGGGGGATATATATATTCATACTAATCTTAAAAATAAATCTAAATTCCATCCATTAAATGAATATTCCCCACAGATGGAGACTTTCCAGTCAATGGTAATAGATGAGGTTAGAAATATTAGTGATAGAAAATGTAATAAATTCAAATTTAATCTCACTAAAAAAGAAACATTAGCTATAACCTCTTTACAACAGAATAAGGGACTGGTCATCCGTCCAGCCGATAAGGGGGGTGGGGTGGTTATTTTGGACCAGGAGTCTTATCACAAAGAAGCCCTACGTTTATTAAGTGACCCTCGGACTTATAAAAAATTAAATGGAGATCCTACTAAGAACTACACTAGAGAAATGAAAATTTTGACTAGAAAAGGCCTGGATTTGGGCTTTATTAACAAATCAGAATTTGAATTTATGAACTATGGCCCTCCCCATTTGGCGGTATTTTATTACCTTCCTAAAATACATAAGGACCCCGCCAACCCTCCCGGTAGACCCATTGTCTCCGGTATCCAGTGCCTAACGGCAAACATGTCCAAATTGGTAGACTCACACCTACAGCCTATTGTTCCACTCCTTCCATCACATTTGAAGGACAGTACGCACATTCTATCACTCCTTCAAGAGGTTGAATGGCACGAGGGGTACATTATGGGTACCCTCAACATAACCTCACTGTACACGGTTATTGATCATCTGAAGGGTTGTGAAGCTGCTACTTATTTTTTAAATAAACTGTCTAAAGTTCCTCCGGAACAAACAGAATTTTTAGGCGAACTTATGTTGTTCATTTTAACTCATAATTATTTTTTATACAAGGAGGACTACTACTCCCAGCAATGGGGTACCGCCATGGGGACCAGGTTCGCGCCCAGTTACGCCAACCTCTATGTGGGCAGTTGGGAGGAGCATTTTATCTACCCAGGGGGGGTGCTGCGCTCGAACCTGGTCCTCTGGCGGCGTTTTATAGACGATATTGTTTTTATCTGGTCTGGTGGTGAAGATACCTTGAAACAGTTTTTAACGGACATTAATAAAAATCAGTATTTTTTAAATTTTACTTCTACCACCAGTTCTTTGGAAATTAATTTTTTAGATTTAAGAATCTTTATTGAAGATTCAAAAATACACACATGTACCTTTGTAAAGTCCACAGATACTAATAGCTACATCCCCCTTGATAGCTGCCATCTTCCAGGGTGGTTATTGAACATTCCGGACAGTCAGTTCATTAGGATCCATCGAAATTGTTCTAGGCCCCAGGATTTTGAGGCAGAATCACATATCCTTACTAGTAAATTCCTGGAAAAAGGTTACGATGTAACAAGGCTAGAGGAATCCAAAAAAAAAGGCCAGGAGCAAACCAAGACAGGAACTGATCAATCCTACCCCTAAGTCCAAAGCCACCCTGGAATCCATTCCCATCATTACTAAATATAATGCAAATTCATATTTTTTCCGCAGAATAGTCAGCAAACACTGGCACCTTTTAAAAAATGATAAAATATTGGGAGACATTATTAGTAATGAACCGCGTTTTGTTTTTAAAAAAGGCCAGAATTTGGGAAATTTAGTTGCTCCCACAGTTCAAAATAAATTACCCATGGTTCAAACGTCCCTTACACATGTGAAATTAAAAGGTTTTTTTCCTTGTCACAAATGTATGGCATGCAAAGAAACTATTATGTCTAAATGCACCGACATTAAAAAAGGAAATAAAACCTTCCAAATTAGGGACGTTATCACATGCTCCACCACTGGGGTAATTTATGTTATAGAATGCCCATGTGGAAAATTCTACGTGGGGAGAACAAAGAGAGCGTTAAAAATCAGGATAATTGAGCATATTCGTAATGTAAAAAAGAAATTTTTGGGACATCCACTCTCCCAACATTTTGTGGAATATCATGGCGGTATAGTGCAAGGGATGAAAGTGACTGGGATTGCAGTGGTACGCCACCATTGGAGAGGTGGCGATTTTATCAAAGCAATGTCTCGTGCAGAGACGAAATGGATCTTTATGCTGGATACTATTGCACCGAGAGGACTCAACATGTGTGCTGAACTTTTTGGTTTTCAATAAATCAGTGGACAAGATCAATAGCTATATATAGAACCATGAGTACGGGGCAGGGACCAACCCTGAGGAAGGAGACAGGCGTCTCCGAAACGCGTCGGTTGTTTGGCCCCATTCGCACTCCGTACTCACTTGTCTGGTCACCGGGGGTTACGGTCACGTGACTCGTTACGTCACCCAGGTCCTGCGCACAGCCGGCACACACTGCCGCTTACACACGCGGCGTCGGCTCTTCAGGATCTTCGTCTCCTCCCGGAGACCAGCTGCTTTGTGGCTTGCCGCCGGCCGGGGCAGCCACTGGATCAGACTTTCTATGTCCGCTGAAGGACTTTTTGTCAACGGGAGCGCTCAAGACTTCTTATCCTATGGTACAGGTAGGAACTACTGCTGAGTGCTTTGAACTACTATTGCATGTGTCAAACGAATATATTGTCATCCTGTCAGCGACCATTGTTTTAGTTAAAGACTGAGACTGGGACACTTTTTTATAAGATTTCTCTTTCTTTTTCTATTGTGTGAATATTTTATTTATTTCTTTTACCATTTTCCGTTATTTTCCTAGCGCCTACCAGTATATATCACTATTGTATATATACATATCTATAGGTGTTGAATTTATGCCCACGTGTAGCTGTTGGCACCAATCCTCCATTTCTCCATCTGAGCCATTGCCTTCCACCTGACAGGTTGGTTCTAAGGGCTCAATGGTTGTGATGGCATTGTTGTCAACAGTATATAGCTTTGCCATTGTAGCATACCTTGGCAAAGTGACCTCTTCCTCTCCACAGTTCAAAAGTCGTACCGGCACTCGTCCCCGGTGTACCTCGACTATCCCTCGTGCTGTGAGTATAGTGGGCCTGCTGTCGGTGTACACTGGTTCTATTAAGGCTTGATAATCTCGTCCCTTAGTACCAATGGCTGCTCTACACCATACCAGCATTTCTGTTTTTGGTGGGATTACAATAGACGTTGAATCACTTACCCTCACACTGCCGATTTCTCCACCTGCAACTTCTACCTGTTGCCTTAACATCAATACTTTTATTTCCCTCTGGAGAACTCTCTGCTGGCAGGATTGGGCAGTTTCAGCAATTTGCTGTAAGACAGAAATGACTTCGGAAAAGCAGTTCTCTAACACATTCATTCCTATCAATACAGTTGGTTCACAGTTCCGCCGGTCAACATCAACAACAATTATACCCTGTTTCTTCAATTCTACTTTACCAATCTTTATGGTCATCTCCCTGAATCCTAGTTTCGGTACCAACTTACCATTACTGGCCCATATATCTAGTTCAACATCAGAGGGCCCTTTATCAATATCTGCATCAGCCCAGTACCTCTTATAAAGGATATACGGTATAGATGAAATCTGGGAACCTGTGTCCAGCAAAGCGTTGAGGGGCATTCCGTCCAGCACGATAGGGATAATGGGTCGTCCTCCGATGTAACTGTCGTGCCAGGGTGTTGGGCCTTGAAAGTTCATTCCTGCGAAGCGGCCCGCATTCCCAGGGGATTCCCGTTTAAATCACAATCTCGTGCAAAGTGGCCTGGCTGCTGGCAATGGCGGCAAATGGGCTGTCCATCTGGTTGGTAGCGGTCGCGGGGTCGTCCTCTCCCTGTCGGGTATCTCCGGGGTCTCATCCATGGAACACCTTCTCTACGGTTTGACAACTCCATCTTGGGTCCTCTCATCTCCTGCATGGTTTTAGCCATTGAAGCAACAACATCAGTTAAAGAGTCAAGCTTTTGTTGAAGAGCCTCATTAGTACTGGGCCCCAGGGGCTTAGCAATGGCCCCGGACATAGCTGATGTCACTGGTACTCCATGTTGTTGAGGAGCCTCTGCCATGAGTTGCGCAGGCTCCTGATCCCGAGGTGCCTCTGCCAGCTGGAGACGTATAACGCTCTCCTTTAATTGGGCAAATGTCAATTCAGGGTTCTTAAAAACAAGCATGCTCACATGCCCCCGGTGAGAAGGGGTGTAGAGTCCCTCAATAAATTGATCTCTTAGCAGTTTATCCGCTCCGATGTTAAAAATGGGTTCAGCCAGTGTAAGTGATTTAAGGGCTTCCTGCAGGTTTAAGGCAAAGTCTCTCACGCCCTCATTAACTTTTTGTTTGCAATTAAAGAATCGTACTTTAGCTTTGCTGCTGGCAGTGGTTTCAAATGTAGCTTTTAATCCAGCAAATATGCGTTCAACAGTGCCTTTTAGATCAGCTGTCCATGCTGCGACTTCTCGCTTAGCATGGCCACTTAACTGCATCATCAGGAGACTAACACGCTGGACTTCACCCACAGGGAACATGTCAAAATGGGCCAGCATCTTTTCTTTGAAATCGTCAAGGGTATTAGGCTCACCTTCATACATTGGAAGCCATGGGCCACCCGGGGTATATGGCATCAGCACCGGCATGATGGGCGCCACTCCTTGCACCGCTGCACTACCGGACTCTCTATCGACACTCTGTCTTTCAGCTGCATTAGCGTCGCCGGGTGCTGCGGCGTCTCCGTGCTGCGACATACTGTGCCCCCTTAGTTAATCCGGACCCTTCCGGTCCTCTGCTTCCGTCGGGATAGTGTAGATTCGTTCTGCTGTGCAGCAGGATTGGTTTTCGCCTTGCTCTGATGTCAGAGCGCTCAGCTTGGTGCCGCCCACAATGACACGCCCCCTGCTGCTCCCACCCACCGCGCTCTGTAATGGCAGATTCTGAAGTTTTTCAGTTAGACTGGGGCTCAGGTAATGACGTAGCTCAATTAACAGTCTCGTGCCTAACGGTTATGAAGTGATTACCTCAGGGGATGGCGGCCATCTTTACTCCATTATAACCAATGGGGAAAAGTCAATTTCAATAGTTTTCAATGGGGAATGGATTTTTCTTTAATAAAGTCAATTTTCAAGATTTTTCATCCAAGTTTTCACAGTTTTGGGCTCCAATCACGGCACACAATACCCGGTATACGGGCTGGCTAAATCCTGTTCGTGACGCCAAATTGTGACGCCCAAGAGACCGGGATACCCTGCACCGGACCAATGGGGTCTGTCTCTTGAGGGGGATGTCACGGGTGGCTTGACCCGGTGCTGTGGCCTCAGGCAATGCACAGTGTAAGGGGTATCGTGAGGGGACAGGCACTTACTTGATCAGCAGCAGGTTCTCCCAGCGGCGATGATCCCGATCCTGGATAGATGGCTATTGTCCAAATGAAAGACTGAGGCACTGAAACGTTTAACCAGTTTACTTTAACATAAAAGGATTTACAACCAGTCCTGTCACCGGAGTCTGTATGGAAACTCTGAGTTACTTTGACCCTGCCGGGGTCTTCGCCTCTTATTGTGCGCAATTTCTGTGTGGCCCTGCTGCTGTATGTGAACTGGCTGCCGGCCCAATCTGTCCCCTCCGGGTCCTGGTTCGACGGGCAACCCGAGTCCTTTTATCGGCTTATCCCCTCCGGGAGTACCGCTGAACCCTGTGTCTGTTGCTGCGTCCGGCCCTAGTGAAGCTGATATCACCTCACGTTTTTCCGGTTGCTGTATTATATATAATGAATACAGCCACGGATCCGGTATCCGTCTTTGCGCCTGTTCTGGGTAGTCATTAATGCTACCCGGTTCTCACAATGTCCCTTTTCTCTGTCCCTCTTCTCCTCAGGCCGGTGATTTGGGCCTGGAAACCGTCATAGGGCTGTTAGAAATTCAGCTGTATGACCCCTCACTATCAGCTCCTTAGCCCAACTGCCATTTCTTCTCTCAGACCAGAATGGATTAAGGGGAGTCTCTGGAGCTCCCCCTTCTGGCCGGAGGTGGTAGTGCAGTTTTGCTATTTTAGTATTTGTGTCTAGTGTCAGTAACTATTTTTGTGGCAAATACCCCTAGGGGTGCCACAAACGCAATGAGATCGCGTTGCTCCGGTGACCCGGAAGGAGTCCCCAGATCCAAGATGGCCGCCGGACTCCTTCCGGGTCATGAAGTGACCTGGCTAGCCGGCGCCTGCTGAGAGCAGGCGCTGGAGAGCCAGCTAAACTGCATGTCAGATCGTTGATCTGACAGTGTGCTATGCACAGTGTCAGATCAACGATCTGATCTAATACAGAGATGTCCCACCCTGTGACAATGTTAGAAAGTTCAAAAAAAAAAAATAGAATGTGTAAAAAAAAATTAAAAAAAAATCCCCAAATAAAAAAAAAAAACATTTCCCAATAAATCCATTTATTTATGTAAAAAAAAAAAAAAAACAATAAATGTACACATATTTGGTATCGCCGCGTCCGTAACGACCCGCTCTATAAAACTATCCCACTAGTTAACCCCTTCAGAGAACACCGCAAAAAAAAACAAAAAAAAAACATTGCTTTATTATCATACAGGCGAACAAAAAGTGGAATAACACGCGATCAAAACGACGGATATAAATAACCATGGTACCGCTGAAAACGTCATCTTGTCCTGCAAAAAAAAAGCCGCCATAAAGCATCATCAGCAGAAAACTAAAAAAGTTATAGCTCTCAGAATAATGCAATGCAAAAACAATTATTTTTTTTATATAAAATAGTTTTTATTGTGTAAAAGCGCCAAAACATAAAAAAAATTACATAAATGAGGTATCGCTGTAATCGTACTGACCTGAAGAATAAAACTGCTTTATCCATTTTACCACACGTGGAACGGTATAAACGCCCCCCCTAAAAAAAATTCAGGAATTGCTGGTTTTTGTTCATTCCGCCTCCCAAAAATCGGAATAAAAAGCGATCAAAAAATGTCATCTGCCCGAAAATGTTACCAATAAAAATGTCAACTCGTCCCGCAAAAAACAAGACCTCATATGACTCTGTGGGCCAAAATATGGATAAATTATAGCTCTCAAAATGTGGTGATGCAAAAACTATTTTTTGCAATAAAAAGTGTCTTTTAGTGTGTGACAGCTGCCAACCCTAAAAATCCGCCCAAAAAAGTTATAAAAGTAAATCAAACCCCCCTTCATCACCCCCTTAGTTAGGGAAAAATAATAAAATGTAAAAAAATGTATTTATTTCCATTTTCCCATTAGGGCTAGGGTTAGGGTTAGGGCTAGGGTTAGGATTAGGGCTAGGGTTAGGGTTAGGGCTAGGGTTAGGGTTAGGGCTAGGGCTAGGGTTAGGGCTAGGGTTGGGGTTAGGGTTTCAGTTATAATTGGGGGTGTCAACTGTTTAGGCACATCAGGGGCGACATGGCGTCCGATCTCAGTTCCAGCCAATTCTGCTTTGAAAAAGTAAAACAGGGCTCCTTCCCTTCCGAGTTCTCCTGTGCACCCAAACAGTGGTTCCCCCCAACATATGGGGTATCAGCGTTCTCAGGACTAGTTGGACAACAACTTTTGGGGTCTAATTTGTCCTGTTACCCTTGGGAAAATAAAAACATAGGGGATAAAATATCATTTTCGTGGAAAAAAAATATTTTTTATTTTCACAGCTCTGCGTTATAAACTGTTGTGAAACACTTGTTGGTTCAAAGCTCTCACAACACATCTAGATAAGTTCCTTGGGGGGTCTAGTTTCCAATATGGGGTCACTTGTGGTGGGTTTCTACTGTTTAGGTACATCAGGGGCTCTGCAAATGCAACGTGACACCTGCAGACCAATCCATCTAAGTCTGCATTTCAAACGGTGCTCCTTCCCTTCCGAGCTCTGCCATGCACTCAAACGGTGGTTCCCCCCCACATGTGGGGTATCAGCGTACTCAGGACAAATTGGACAATAACATTTGTGGTCCAATTTCTCCTGTTACCCTTGGGAAAAAAAAATTGCGGGCTAAAACATCATTTTGTGGAAAGAAAAAATGATTTTTTAATTTTCACAATGCTACATTCTAAACTTTAGTGAAACAATTGGGGGTTAAAAGTGCTCACCACACATCTAGATAAGTTCCTTAGGGGGCCTTCTTTCCAAAATGGGGTCACTTGTGGGGGGTTTCCACTGTTAAGGCACGTCAGGGGCTCTCCAAATGCGACATGGCGTCCGATCTCAATTCCAGCCAATTTTGCATTGAAAAGTCAAATGGCACTCCTTCCCTTCCGAGCTCTGCCATGCGCTCAAACAGTGGTTTATCCCCATATATGAAGTATCGACGTACTCAGGACAAATTGCACAACAACTTTTGGGGTCCAATTTATCCTGTTACCCTTGGGAAAATAAAAAATTTGGGGCAAAAAATCATTTTTTGTGAAAATTAATATAAAATTTTTTTTACGGCTCTACATTATAAACTTCTGTGAAGCACTTGGAGGTTCAAAGTGCTCACCACACATCTAGATTAGTTCCTTAGGTGGTCTACTTTCCAAAATGGTGTCACTTGTGGGGGGTTTCCACTGTTTAGGCACATCAGGGGCTCTCCAATCGTGACATGGGCACCGATCTCAATTCCAGCAAATCTTGCATTGAAAAGTCAAATGGCGCTCCTTCCCTTCCGAGCTCTGCCATGTGCCCAAACAGTGGTTTACCCCCACATATGGGGTATCGGCGTACTCAGGACAAATTGTACAACGACTTTTGTGGTCCAATTTCTCCTGTTACCCTTGGTAAAATAAAACAAATTGGACCTGAAGTAAAAATTTTGTGAAAAAAAAGTTAAATGTTCAATTTTTTTAAACATTCAAAAAATTCCTGTGAAGCACCTGAAGGGTTAATAAACTTTTTGAATGTGGTTTTGAGTACCTTGAGGGGTGCAGTTTTTAGAATGGTGTCATTTTTGGGCATTTTCTGTCATATAGACCCCTCAAAGTCGCTTCAAGTGTGAGGTGGTCCGTAAAAAAATGGTTTTGCAAATTTTGTTGCAAAAATGAGAAATCGCTGGTCAACTTTTAACCCTTATAACGTCCTAACAAAAAAAAATTATGTTTCCAAAATTGTGCTGATGTAAAGCAGACATGTGGGAAATGTTGTTTATTAACTATATTATGTGATATAACTCTCTAATTTAAGGGCATAAAAACTAAGAGTTTGAAAATTGCTAAATTTTCATAATTTCCGACAAATTTTTGTTTTTTTCACAAATAAATGCAAGTCATATCGAAGAAGTTTTACCACTATCATGAAGTACAATATGTCACGAGAAAAGAGTGTCAGAATCACCAGGATCCGTTGAAGCGTTTCAGAGTTATGACCTCATAAAGTGACAGTGGTCAGAATTGTAAAAATTGGCCCTGTCACTTAGGTGAAAACAGGCTTTGGGGTGAAGGGGTTATGGACTAGATGTAGGGCAGCACAAAACCATGCAGAGTGATAACTTTATATTGGAATCTGTGGCAGATGGACAAATATTGCAATGACTAGCACAGGGTGGAGGCATAGGCGTAGCGGCTGTACAGAAATATAAAACCTGGCTTCGGAATTCATGCAGCTTTTCTTAATTATTATAATGATGGATAGACCATATAGGACAAACAGTTTTTTAACTTTTATGTCTCTCCTACTTCTTTATAGATTTCAAGCTTGTGAGCAGGACCTTCATTCCTCTTGTTTAATTGTAGAAGTAATGTGTTACTCTGTAATGTCTTGTTTTGTTTCTATCTATCCTTCCGGAGCTGTAATGTACTGTGATATATGTTGTTGCTATAAATAAAATTATTATTATGTATTTTTTTATTATTTTTTACACCACCCAAGTTAATACAGACCTCAAATAAAAAAGCCTTAAATAACCATTTATTCCAGACTCTCTAAAGTTGTATAGTCCCCAGACCATAACATTGAATTAAATATAGATTCCAATCTCTTCTATTATAGATTTCTTAACAGAAGGACCGATCCTTTTAATAAAAACAGATCAGACCCTCTTAAAGACGTGTACCCAGGACTGAAAGTTATTCCCTAATCATAGGCTAAGGGATAACTTATTGTCTTTTTGGCCTTTAACCAGACCCCTGTGTTCCCTTTCACACTTATTACCTTGTGTCAAAACGCTCTGTCCTTTCCGGGTCCCTGGATGTTAAGGACTCGTGGACGATTTCCTTGGTTGGGAGTTAAGTTGTAATGTTTGTATTCGTCTGCTTGCCTGATTCCAATTATTATGTTAACCTGGATTTTGCTGTGAGTCTTTAAATAAAGAAATATAAAATAAAAAACACTGTCCTTCTTCAGATTCCTTTGTCCTGTCTCAACCATTCTGTACTCTCCAGATGACTCTCCCTGCACCAGAATCCTTTATCTCTCCTCCTGATTTCTCTGCACTTCTCCAGATCATCTAACTCTCCTGGCTCTTGTCTTTTTCATACCGTCTGTATCTATACATAGCCATGTACCTACTTTGACCTTGCACCAGACCCTTCTGGCTTGTGTGTCTGTCCTTATTACTCTTTTGTTCTTTTCTGGCCTTTATGTATGCTCCAGAACTCTCTATAGTCCTCCTCCAGACTTCTCTGTACCTCTCCAGATCATCTAATTCTCCTCCATTACCTTTTGTACTTTTCCGATCTTCAATACCTATACATAGCACTTTCCAACCTTGGACTTCCACCATACCCCTCTGTTTCCTTTCAGACTTCTCAACCTTGTGTCAGAACAATCTGTCCTCCCTTAAATTTCACTGTTCTATCCTGACCCTTCTGTAGTTTCTAGACTGCTCTGTCCAGTCCAGAACCCTCTGGGCCTCCATTCCTGAAAACCTGATGTGTTGAGGGGCCTTGAGGACAGTGTTTGGGAAACACTGATATAGAAGATCTGGAGGAGGAATAGACGGGTCAGAAGAATATAGAAGTGATGGAATAAAAGAGAGGAGTCAGATGGACAGACAATCCTAAAGTTATGGAAGAGAAAGAACTAGGAGCCAAAGGAGCACAATAGGGTCTTTGCTGATGATAACGGAAGGGAAGGAAAGAGAGCACTAACCGGGTGGGCTTGCAAATGAACAACATGAGATGGACACATATTACAGCATAAATTGGTGATTTTTACCAATTTTTTTCTCATTCAAATCATAGTGACTAAATTCTGCTGATTGCACTGATTTTAGGGGACATTAGAAATCAAAACAGAATTTTTCACTATTGTCGTTCACACGTAAACATTGATTAGAATCATATGAAATCAGTGAAAATTGGAGCAAATACTGCCACCACGAGAGGGGGACCGGATAGGTAAACTTAAAAGTTGAGAGGCTTACTGGATCCACACATTGATTCCCCTGCAGAGAGTATGACCTGCTGTCATTTATTTAATGTGTTTTAGAGTGTCACCCTATATATTTCTTATATATTTATATATATACTAGATGGTGGCCCGATTCTAACGCATCGGGTATTCTAGAATATGCATGTCCACGTAATATATTGCTCAGCCACGTAGTATATTGCCCAGTCACGTAGTATATTGCCCAGCCACGTAGTATATTGCCCAGGCACGTAGTATATTGCCCAGTCACGTAGTATATTGCCCAGTCACGTAGTATATTGCCCAGTCACATAGTATACTGCCCAGCCACGTAGTATATTGCCCAGCTACGTAGTATATTACCCAGCCACGTAGTATATTGCCCAGCTACATAGTACATTGCCCAGCCACGTAGTATATTGCCCAGCCACGTAGTATATTGCCCAGTCACGTAGTATATTGCCCAGCCATGTAGTATATTGCCCAGCCATGTAGTATATTGCCCAGCCACGTAGTATATTGCCCAGTCACATAGTATATTGCCCAGCCACGTAGTATATTGCCCAGTAACGTAGTATATTGCCCAGCCACGTAGTATATTGCACAGCGACGGAGTATACAGCACAGAGCAATGTAGTATACAGACTTAAAATAACAAATAAACATATACTCACCCTCCGTTGAAGTCCTGGCCCTGTGTGCGGTGCACGCGGCAGCTTCCGGTCCCAGGGTTGGTATGGGCGCAGGACCTGTGATGACGTCGCGGTCACATGACCGTGACGTCATGGCAGGTCTTTCTCGCAGGACCTGTGATGACGTTGCGGTCACATGACCGTGACGTTATGGCAGGTCCTTGTCGCATACCATCCTTGCCACCAGAACCTGCCGCTTGCATGGAGCAGTTACCGGAGCATCGCGAGGAGCGGGAAAGGTGCCGGAATGTAAGTATATGATGATTTTTTATTTTTTAATTATTTTTAACATTAGATCTTTTTACTATTGAGGCTGCATAGGCAGCTTCAATAGTAAAAAAGTTGGTCACACACCACGGCATAATGTGGTCCATTAGCGCTGCTATTAACCCTGTGTGAGCGCTGACTGGAGGGGAGTATGGAGCAGGCACTGACTGCGGGGAGGAAGGAGCGGCCATGTTGCCGCCGGACTGCGCCCATCACTGATTGGTCGTGGCAATGGTCGTGAGTGTTTTGCCACGACTGTTATGGCTGGCAATCAGGCAACACAGCGTGCAGTAATCAGCGCACATACAGAGATCTGGCAATAACCCAAAACAATAGGACGAGCTCTGAGACGTGGAATCTCTGTAGACTGCAGTACCTGATCTATCCTCACACAACTGTAAGCAGCAGTGGATTGCGCCTATCAACTACCTATGCAACTCGGCACTGCCTGAGGAGCTGACTAGCCTGAAGATAGAAATACAAGCCTGACTTACCTCAGAGAAATACCCCAAAGGAATAGGCAGCCCCCACATATAATGACTGTTAGCAAGATGAAAAGACAAACGTAGGAATGAAATAGATTCAGCAAAGTGAGGCCCGATATTCTAGACAGAGCGAGGATAGCAAAGAGAACTATGCAGTCTACAAAAAACCCTAAAACGAAAACCACGCAAAGGGGCAAAAAGACCCACCGTGCCGAACTAACAGCACGGCGGTGCACCCCTTTGCTTCTCAGAGCTTCCAGCAAAAGTTAATAGCAAGCTGGACAGAAAAAACAGAAAACAAACTAGAAGCACTTATCTAGCAGAGCAGCAGGCCCAAGGAAAGATGCAGTAGCTCAGATCCAACACTGGAACATTGACAAGGAGCAAGGAAGACAGACTCAGGTGGAGCTAAATAGCAAGGCAGCCAACGAGCTCACCAAAACACCTGAGGGAGGAAGCCCAGAGACTGCAATACCACTTGTGACCACAGAAGTGAACTCAGCCACAGAATTCACAACAGTACCCCCCCCTTGAGGAGGGGTCACCGAACCCTCACCAGAACCCCCAGGCCGACCAGGATGAGCCACATGAAAGGCACGAACAAGATCTGGGGCATGGACATCAGAGGCAAAAACCCAGGAATTATCTTCCTGAGCATAACCCTTCCATTTGACCAGATACTGGAGTTTCCGTCTAGAGACACGAGAATCCAAAATCTTCTCCACAATATACTCCAATTCCCCCTCCACCAAAACAGGGGCAGGAGGCTCCACAGATGGAACCATAGGTGCCACGTATCTCCTCAACAACGACCTATGGAATACATTATGTATGGAAAAGGAGTCTGGGAGGGTCAGACGAAAAGACACCGGATTGAGAATCTCAGAAATCCTATACGGACCAATAAAACGAGGTTTAAATTTAGGAGAGGAAACCTTCATAGGAATATGACGAGAAGATAACCAAACCAAATCCCCAACACGAAGTCGGGGTCCCACACGGCGTCTGCGATTAGCGAAAAGCTGAGCCTTCTCCTGGGACAAGGTCAAATTGTCCACTACCTGAGTCCAGATCTGCTGCAACCTGTCCACCACATAATCCACACCAGGACAGTCCGAAGACTCAACCTGTCCTGAAGAGAAACGAGGATGGAACCCAGAATTGCAGAAAAATGGAGAGACCAAGGTAGCCGAGCTGGCCCGATTATTAAGGGCGAACTCAGCCAACGGCAAAAATGACACCCAATCATCCTGGTCAGCGGAAACAAAACATCTCAGATATGTTTCCAAGGTCTGATTGGTTCGTTCGGTCTGGCCATTAGTCTGAGGATGGAAGGCCGAGGAAAAAGATAGGTCAATGCCCATCCTACCACAAAAGGCTCGCCAGAACCTCGAGACAAACTGGGAACCTCTGTCAGAAACAATATTCTCAGGAATGCCATGTAAACGAACCACATGCTGGAAGAACAAAGGCACCAAATCAGAGGAGGAAGGCAATTTAACCAAGGGCACCAGATGGATCATTTTAGAAAAGCGATCACAGACCACCCAAATGACAGACATTTTTTGAGAAACGGGAAGGTCAGAAATGAAATCCATCGAAATATGTGTCCAAGGCCTCTTCGGGACCGGCAAGGGCAAAAGCAACCCACTGGCACGTGAACAGCAGGGCTTAGCCCTAGCACAAATTCCACAGGACTGCACAAAAGCACGCACATCCCGTGACAGAGATGGCCACCAGAAGGATCTAGCAACCAACTCCCTGGTACCAAAGATTCCTGGATGACCGGCCAGCACCGAACAATGAAGTTCAGAGATAACTTTACTAGTCCACCTATCAGGGACGAACAGTTTCTCGGCCGGACAACGATCAGGTTTATTAGCCTGAAATTTCTGCAACACTCTCCGCAAATCAGGGGAGATGGCAGACACAATGACTCCTTCCTTGAGGATACTCGCCGGCTCAGATAACCCCGGAGAGTCGGGCACAAAACTCCTAGACAGAGCATCCGCCTTCACATTTTTAGAGCCCGGAAGGTATGAAATCACAAAATCAAAACGAGCAAAAAATAACGACCAACGGGCCTGTCTAGGATTCAAGCGCTTGGCAGACTCAAGATAAGTAAGGTTCTTATGATCAGTCAAAACCACCACGCGATGCTTAGCACCCTCAAGCCAATGACGCCACTCCTCGAATGCCCACTTCATGGCCAGCAACTCTCGGTTGCCCACATCATAATTACGCTCAGCAGCAGAAAATTTCCTGGAAAAGAAAGCACATGGTTTGAACACTGAGCCACCAGAACCTCTCTGTGACAAAACCGCCCCTGCACCAATCTCAGAAGCATCAACCTCGACCTGGAACGGAAGAGAAACATCAGGTTGACACAACACAGGGGCACAGCAAAAACGACGCTTCAACTCCTGAAAAGCTTCCACGGCAGCAGAAGACCAATTAACCAAATCAGCACCCTTCTTGGTCAAATCGGTCAATGGTCTGGCAATGCTAGAAAAATTACAGATGAAGCGACGATAAAAATTAGCAAAGCCCAGGAATTTCTGCAAACCTTTTAGAGATGTCGGCTGAGTCCAATCCTGGATGGCCTGAACCTTAACCGGATCCATCTCGATAGTAGAAGGGGAAAAGATGAACCCCAAAAATGAAACTTTCTGCACACCGAAGAGACACTTTGATCCCTTCACGAACAAGGAATTAGCACGCAGTACCTGGAAAACCATTCTGACTTGCTTCACATGAGACTCCCAATCATCTGAGAAGATCAAAATGTCATCCAAGTAAACAATCAAGAATTTATCCAGATACTCACGGAAAATGTCATGCATAAAAGACTGAAAAACAGATGGAGCATTGGCAAGTCCGAACGGCATCACCAGATACTCAAAATGACCCTCGGGCGTATTAAATGCCGTTTTCCATTCATCTCCCTGCCTGATTCTCACCAGATTATACGCACCACGAAGATCAATCTTAGTAAACCAACTAGCCCCCTTAATCCGAGCAAACAAGTCAGAAATCAATGGCAAGGGATACTGAAACTTAACAGTGATCTTATTAAGAAGGCGGTAATCAATACACGGTCTTAGCGAACCATCCTTCTTGGCTACAAAAAAGAACCCTGCTCCCAATGGTGACGACGATGGGCGAATATGTCCCTTCTCCAGGGACTCCTTCACATAACTGCGCATAGCGGTGTGTTCAGGTACGGACAAATTAAATAAACGACCCTTAGGGAATTTACTACCAGGAATCAAATCGATAGCACAATCACAATTCCTATGCGGAGGTAGGGCATCAGACTTGGACTCTTCAAATACATCCTGAAAGTCCGACAAGAACTCTGGGATGTCAGAAGGAATGGATGATGAAATAGACAAAAATGGAACATCACCATGTACTCCCTGACAACCCCAGCTGGTTACCGACATAGAGTTCCAATCCAATACTGGATTATGGGATTGTAGCCATGGCAACCCCAACACGACCACATCATGCAAATTATGCAGTACCAAAAAGCGAATAACTTCCTGATGTGCAGGAGCCATGCACATGGTCAGCTGGGCCCAGTACTGAGGCTTATTCTTGGCCAAAGGTGTAGCATCAATTCCTCTCAACGGAATAGGACACCGCAAAGGCTCCAAGAAAAATCCACAACGTTTAGCATAATCCAAATCCATCAGATTCAGGGCAGCGCCTGAATCCACAAACGCCATTACAGAATATGATGACAAAGAGCACATTAAGGTAATGGACAAAAGGAATTTGGACTGTACAGTACCAATAACGGCAGAGCTATCGAACCGCCTAGTGCGTTTAGGACAATTAGAAATAGCATGAGTAGAATCACCACAATAGAAACACAGTCTGTTCAGACGTCTGTGTTCGTGCCGTTCTACTTTAGTCATAGTCCTGTCGCACTGCATAGGCTCAGGCTTACTCTCAGACAATACCGCCAGATGGTGCACAGATTTACGCTCGCGCAAGCGACGACCGATCTGAATGGCCAAGGACATAGACTCATTCAAACCAGCAGGCATAGGAAATCCCACCATTACATCCTTAAGAGCTTCAGAGAGACCCTTTCTGAACAAAGCCGCTAGTGCAGATTCATTCCACAGAGTGAGTACTGACCATTTTCTAAATTTCTGACAATATACTTCTACATCATCCTGACCCTGGCATAAAGCCAGCAGATTTTTCTCAGCTTGATCCACTGAATTAGGCTCATCGTAAAGCAATCCCAGCGCCTGGAAAAATGCATCAACATTACTCAATGCAGAATCTCCTGGTGCAAGAGAAAACGCCCAGTCCTGTGGGTCGCCGCGCAAAAAAGAAATAATAATCAAAACCTGTTGAATAGGATTACCAGAAGAATGAGGTTTCAAGGCCAAAAATAGCTTACAATTATTTCTGAAGCTCAGGAACTTAGTTCTGTCACCAAAAAACAAATCAGGAATCGGAATTCTTGGTTCTAGCATCGATTTCTGATCAATAGTATCTTGAATCTTTTGTACATTTACAACGAGATTATCCATTGAGGAGCACAGAGCCTGAATATCCATGTCCACAGCTGTGTCCTGAAGCACTCTAATGTCTAGGGGAAAAAAAAGACTGAAGACAGAGCTAAGAAAAAAAAATGATGTCAGGATTTCTTTTTTCCCTCTATTGGAAATCATTGAAGGGCTCCTTGTACTGTTATGGCTGGCAATCAGGCAACACAGCGTGCAGTAATCAGCGCACATACAGAGATCTGGCAATAACCCAAAACAATAGGACGAGCTCTGAGACGTGGAATCTCTGTAGACTGCAGTACCTGATCTATCCTCACACAACTGTAAGCAGCAGTGGATTGCGCCTATCAACTACCTATGCAACTCGGCACTGCCTGAGGAGCTGACTAGCCTGAAGATAGAAATACAAGCCTGACTTACCTCAGAGAAATACCCCAAAGGAATAGGCAGCCCCCACATATAATGACTGTTAGCAAGATGAAAAGACAAACGTAGGAATGAAATAGATTCAGCAAAGTGAGGCCCGATATTCTAGACAGAGCGAGGATAGCAAAGAGAACTATGCAGTCTACAAAAAACCCTAAAACGAAAACCACGCAAAGGGGCAAAAAGACCCACCGTGCCGAACTAACAGCACGGCGGTGCACCCCTTTGCTTCTCAGAGCTTCCAGCAAAAGTTAATAGCAAGCTGGACAGAAAAAACAGAAAACAAACTAGAAGCACTTATCTAGCAGAGCAGCAGGCCCAAGGAAAGATGCAGTAGCTCAGATCCAACACTGGAACATTGACAAGGAGCAAGGAAGACAGACTCAGGTGGAGCTAAATAGCAAGGCAGCCAACGAGCTCACCAAAACACCTGAGGGAGGAAGCCCAGAGACTGCAATACCACTTGTGACCACAGAAGTGAACTCAGCCACAGAATTCACAACACACGACTAGAGTTGAGCGACCTTGACCTTTTTAGAGTCGAGCCGGGTTTCGCGAAACCCGACTATCTCAAAAGTCGGGTCGAGTGAAATCGGCCGATTATGGCGAAAAGTCGGGATCGACCGAAACACGAAACCCAATGCAAGTCAATGGGGCAGCATAGTCGGCAGTGAGTGGGGGCCAGGAAAACACCTAGAGTGCCCATTTTAATGTCAAAACCATCCATTCTTCTTAATGAAGCTTGTCAAGCGTAATTTACCTTATAATAATTGGAAGGCATTTGAAATTGGGGGTCATTTGGCTAAAGTTGTGTGGGGTAGGGCTGGTTCAAGTAATTAGTGGGCCCAGGAAATCTGGACCACGTCACGGCAGTGGAGCAGGGAGAGGTAAGTATTTCAACTTTGCAAGTGCTGTGATCCTGAGCAAGCAGGGGGGGCCCACTTGTTGGCATTGGCACTGGCACAGGGCCCCTCAAAGTACAGCGGTGTGTTTGCACGGCGCGGGCGCCTCCCACCGGCAGCAACACTTTTGCGTACTATGAGAGGCCCTGTGCCAGTGACGTCGCCAACTAGTATTCCTCCCCCCACCTGATGAAGGAACCTGCACTTTCATCTGCACCTTCCTCTTTGTCCCCGTGTAAGGTGGTATGGTATGCGGGAAGAGCAACCTGACTTTCAGCAGGGTCACAATGTTGTTGTGTAGCATGCACGGGGAATGTTGCGTTATGGGTCAATGTACCAGCAGACTCATCTATCACTGGCTGGGCAATGGGCACGATGAAGTGGAAACACAGATATAGGCCCAAAGAATAAAGTGGGCTAAATGCAGTTCAAAATTGGTAACACAGGAATAACCAGGGGGCATTGCAGTGGAGGACAACTGGAATGAGAGGCTGACACAGAGAGTAGGGCCAAATCAGTAAGTAGTCGAAATGCAGTTCAAAATTGGCAACCGTAGTAAACAGGCGGCACAGCTTTGTTCAGTGGAGGAGAACAGCAAGGAGTGGCAGACACCGATAGTAGGCCCCAACCCAACTAGTAGGCCAAATGCAGTCTAACATTAACAACTACTTAACGAGAGCCTGAAAATGGAATTTCAGGACAGGAAACCAGGAGAACAGCAAGGAGTGGCAGACACCGATAGTAGGCCCCAAACCAACTAGTACGCCAAATGCAGTTGTTCCATTTAACCACAATTTAATGAGAGCCTGAAGATAGAAGCTCAGGAAAGGCAACCTGGGGAACACCTTGGAGTGTAACACACCATCTCTCTCCACCCCATACCCATTTTGTAGGCCTAATGCAGTGTACTTTTCTACAACTACTAAACGAGAGTCGGAAGACCGAAGCAATGGCAAGGAAACCTGGGGAACACCTTGGAGTGTAACACACCATCTCTCTCCACCCCATACCCAATTTGTAGGCCTAATGCAGTGTAGTTTCCAAGAACTACTAAACAAGAGCCGGAAGATCGAAGCTCAGGAAAGGCAACCTGGGGAACACCTTGGAGTGTAACACACCCTCTCTCTACACCCCATACCCAATTTGAAGGCCTAATGCAGTGTAGTTTCCAAGAACTACTAAACGAGAGCCGGAAGATCGAAGCTCAGGAAAGGCAACCTGGGGAACACCTTGGAGTGTAACACACCCTCTCTCTACACCCCATACCCAATTTGAAGGCCTAATGCAGCGTAGTTTCCAACAACTACTAAACGAGAGCTGGAAGATCGAAGCTCAGGAAAGGCAACCTGGGGAACACCTTGGAGTGTAACAAACCCTCTCTCTACACCCCATACCCAATTTGTAGGCCTAATGCAGCGTAGTTTCCGACAACTACTAAACGAGAGCATGAAGATCGAAGCTCAGGAAAGGCAACCTGGGGAACACCTTGGAGTGTAACACACCCTCTCTCTACACCCCATACCCAATTTGAAGGCCTAATGCAGTGTAGTTTCCAAGAACTACTAAACGAGAGCCGGAAGATCGAAGCTCAGGAAAGGCAACCTGGGGAACACCTTGGAGTGGAACACACCATCTCTCTACACCCCATACCCAATTTGAAGGCCTAATGCAGCGTAGTTTCCAACAACTACTAAACGAGAGCCGGAAGATCGAAGCTCAGGAAAGACAACCTGGGGAACACCTTGAAGTGTAACACAACGTCTCTCTACACCACGGAAGGGCTGATTCTTAGGAAGGAAGGCTGTTGGAAATAAGCATTGCGCGTCCGAGGGTGATTATATTGTTATTAGGTATATACTCACCCTCGGACGCGCCCTGCTTCTTTATTTGGAATGAATGTTTATTTGCAATGTGGTGTTGACTTTCTCTATTATTTTGGTAATTAATGATTTTATTATTTTCATTGTTTTGCATCTTCTCGGCAATAATATAAAGAAGACGCGACAGGACAACACTCGGTGGATGCCATATCTGTGTTTTCAATTTAAAAAACCTTTCAGTTAAATACTTGCAGGATAAAGTAATTGTAGCTGGTGGCCATTTTTAGTACTGTACCAGATTTTAGTTGTGTGTTTGTTTTTAATGTTAAAATGTCTGCATTTAGCTATCTATTACAACTGTTTATTCTAACTATATATATTGAGGGTAATTGCAAATAGGAACTAACATCTCCACCTGAGGACTAAATTAACGATTGCATACATCAGAATCAGTCTATACACCTATTGATTAGATCTATACCTCTTCTCTTTCTCACCTGCCTATTCATTATCTTTGTCACCTCCTGCCACTATAGGGCCCTATAGGGTGAGCAGGGAGAGCCGTCGAGGAGCGGGGGCGCCATTGCGCAGGTTTTTAGGGTGCCAACCTCCGCAAATAGGTAAGGTCAGCTAGGCCAGTGTAGGGGTAGGCACACCCCTGGTTGTTTTCTTTCTCGTGGTGCTTGGTGTGTTGTTTATTATTATATGTATTAAGGTCTAATAAAGGTTAAATTTTAAATAAATAGAGTGGATACCTGTGAGACATTTATGATTAATCCCTCTGGTAATCAAATATTAGTTGTTTAAGTATTTGATATCTCACCAGTATTTTCTTTTTTATAAGCAAAATACTTTTTTTTTATTTTATGATGTTGGTTCAAGGGGTACACGGGCAGCAGTAGACAGGTCAGTGGAGGCCTAGTGGAAGGAGGGACCACAGACAGGCTTCGAAGCCCTAACATAATAAATTGGGCTGCCTGTAGGCAGTTTAAAATTGGTTCCAGGGGAACACGGGCAGCAGTAGACAGGTCAGTGGAGGCCTAGTGGAAGGAGGGACCGCAGACAGGCTTCGAAGCCCTAACATAATAAATTGGGCTGCCTGTAGGCAATTTAAAATTGGTTCCAGGGGAACACGGGCAGCAGTAGACAGGTAAGTGGAGGCCTAGTGGAAGGAGGGACCGCAGACAGGCTTCGAAGGCCTAACATAATAAAATGGGCTCGCTGTAGGCAATTTAAAATTGGTTCCAGGGGAACACGGGCAGCAGTAGACAGGTCAGTGGAGGCCTAGTGGAAGGAGGGACCGCAGACAGGCTTCGAAGGCCTGACATAATAAAATGGGCTGGCTGTAGGCAATTTAAAATTGGTTCCAGGGGAACACGGGCAGCAGTAGACAGGTAAGTGGAGGCCTAGTGGAAGGAGGGACCGCAGACAGGCTTCGAAGGCCTAACATAATAAATTGGGCTGCCTGTAGGCAATTTAAAATTGGTTCCAGGGGAACACGGGCAGCAGTAGACAGGTAAGTGGAGGCCTAGTGGAAGGAGGGACCGCAGACAGGCTTCGAAGGCCTAACGTAATAAAATGGGCTGGCTGTAGGCAATTTACAATTGGTTCCATGGGAACACGGGCAGCAGTAGACAGGTCAGTGGAGGCCTAGTGGAAGGAGTGACGGCAGACAGGCATCAAAGGCCTAACATCATAACATTGGGCTGTTGGCAATTTAAAATTGGTTCCAGGGGTACACGGGCAACAGTGGTCTGGTCAGTGGAAGTCTAGTGGAAGGAGTGACGGCAGACAGGCATCAAAGGCCTAACATAATAACATTTGGCTGTTGGCAATTTAAAATTGGTTCCAGGGGTACACGGGCAACAGTGGTCTGGTCAGTGGAAGTCTAGTGGAAGGAGTGACGGCAGACAGGCTAAGAAGGCCTAACATAACAAAATTGGGCTGGCTGTAGGCAAGTTTAAATTGGTTCCAGGGGAACACGGCCAGCAGTGGCCTGGTCAGTGTAGTAGTTGTAGAAAGAACGGACCGCAGACAGGCTTCGAAGGCCTAACATAACAAAAATGTCAAAACAATGGTATTGTCAGTGCCAGGCATTGAAGGATGTCAGCGCATAGACTAAACATTGGTGAAGCTGTGAGAGATAATTTTGCTAGTGGTAGAGCACTGTTTGAGCTGGGGGGGGAACTGTCTTGTGGCCGGCGGTACAGGCCCAGGGCCCCTCATATTACAATGGTGTGTCTGACGTTGGGTGCGCACCACCACCGCCAGAGACACTTTATTGTACTATGAGGGACCCAGTGGCAGTGCCGTCGACCAAAAGCGGGCACACCCACCTCTTCAGACAAACAGCACTCTCACGGGTGCTGGCGCAAAGTGGCGATACCACGGCCCCGTGTGGGGAGTTTGGCCATTTTGTTAGGAGTAAACATGTCGTATGCTGGACAATCAGGTGCAGAAAATTACGAGATTGGAAAAGTCATTCAGAAGAGTCCACAGGCAAGACCTTTTCATAGGAAAGTTAGGTGTCAGCCGGGCAAGGTGGGGCAAAAGATTTCGAAATCCAGTTGTGGTTCATTTTAATGAAGGTTAGATCATCTACATTTTGGGTAGCCAGACGAGTCCTTTTTTCAGTTAGTATTGAACCTGCAGCACTGAATACTCTTTCTGATAGGAAACTAGCTGCCGGGCAAGCAAGCTCCTGCAATGCATATTCTGCCAATTCTGGCCAGGTGTCTAATTTGGATGCCCAGTAATCAAATGGGAATGACGGTTGAGGGAGAACGTCGATAAGGGATGAAAAATAGTTTGTAACCATACTGGACAAATGTTGTCTCCTGTCACTTTGAATTGATGCTGCAGTACCTGTCCTGTCTGCGGTCATAGCAAAATCACTCCACAACCTGGTCAGAAAACCCCTCTGGCCAACGCCACTTCTGATTTCTGCCCCTCTAACACCTGTGGTCTGCTGGTCCCTGGAGCTCGTGTGAGAACGATCACGGGCGCTGTGTGCAGGGAATGCCAGAAGCAAACGGTCAACAAGAGTTGATTGTTTTGTTGCTAATATTAGTTCCAAGTTCTCATGTGGCATAATATTTTGCAATTTGCCTTTATAGCGAGGATCAAGGAGGCAGGCCAACCAGTAATCGTCATCGTTCATCATTTTTGTAATGCGTGTGTCCCTTTTGAGGATACGTAAGGCATAATCCGCCATGTGGGCCAAAGTTCCAGTTGTCAAATCTGCGGTTGTGCTTGGTTGAGGGGCAGTTGCAGGCAAATCTACGTCACTTGTGTCCCTCAAAAAACCAGAACCCGCCCTTGCCACGCCACCAATTTCCAATGACCCCGGGAAAGCTTCCTCATTAAAAATATACTCATCCCCATCATCCTCCTCATCCTCCACCTCCTCTTCGCCCGCTACCTCGTCCTGTACACTGCCCTGACCAGACAATGGCTGACTGTCATCAAGGCTTTCCTCTTCCTCTGGTGCAGACGCCTGATCCTTTATGTGCGTCAAACTTTGCATCAGCAGACACATTAGGGGGATGCTCATGCTTATTATGGCGTTGTCTGCACTAACCAGCCGTGTGCATTCCTCAAAACACTGAAGGACTTGACACATGTCTTGAATCTTCGACCACTGCACACCTGACAACTCCATGTCTGCCATCCTACTGCCTGCCCATGTATGTGTATCCTCCCACAAAAACATAACAGCCCGCCTCTGTTCGCACAGTCTCTGAAGCATGTGCAGTGTTGAGTTCCACCTTGTAACAACGTCTATGATTAGGCGATGCTGGGGAAGGTTCAAAGAACGCTGATAGGTCTGCATACGGCTGGAGTGTACAGGCGAACGGCGGATATGTGCGCAAAGTCCACGCACTTTGAGGAGCAGGTCGGATAACCCCGGATAACTTTTCAGGAAGCACTGCACCACCAGGTTTAAGGTGTGAGCCAGGCAAGGAATGTGTTTCAGTTGGGAAAGGGAGATGGCAGCCATGAAATTCCTTCCGTTATCACTCACTACCTTGCCTGCCTCAAGATCTACAGTGCTCAGCCACGACTGCGTTTCTTGCTGCAAGAACTCGGACAGAACTTCCGCGGTGTGTCTGTTGTCGCCCAAACACTTCATAGCCAATACAGCCTGCTGACGTTTGCCAGTAGCTGCCCCATAATGGGAGACCTGGTGTGCAACAGTGGCAGCTGCGGATGGAGTGGTTGTGCGACTGCGGTCTGTGGACGAGCTCTCGCTTCTGCAGGAGGACGAGGAGGAGGAGGAGGAGGAGGGGGTGCGAACGGCTACAGCCAACTGTTTCCTAGACCGTGGGCTAGGCAGAACTGTCCCAAACTTGCTGTCCCCTGTGGACCCTGAATCCACCACATTTACCCAGTGTGCCGTGATGGACACGTAACGTCCCTGGCCATGCCTACTGGTCCATGCATCTGTTGTCAGGTGCACCTTTGTGCTCACAGATTGCCTGAGTGCATGGACGATGCGCTCTTTAACATGCTGGTGGAGGGCTGGGATGGCTTTTCTGGAAAAAAAGTGTCGACTGGGTAGCTCGTAGCGTGGTACAGCGTAGTCCATCAGGTCTTTGAAAGCTTCGCTTTCAACTAACCGGTAGGGCATCATCTCTAACGAGATTAGTCTAGCTATGTGGGCGTTCAAACCCTGTGTACGCGGATGCGAGGCTAAGTACTTCCTTTTTCTAACCATAGTCTCATGTAGGGTGAGCTGGACTGGAGAGCTGGAGATCGTGGAACTAGCGGGGGTGCCGGTGGACATGGCAGACTGAGAGACGGTGGGAGATGGTATTGTTGCCGCCGGTGCCCTAGATGCAGTGTTTCCTACTACGAAACTGGAGATTCCCTGACCCTGACTGCTTTGGCCTGGCAAAGAAACCTGCACAGATACTGCAGGTGGTGCAGAAAATGGTGGCCCTACACTGCCGGAAGGGATGTTGCGTTGATGAGTAGCTTCATTGGCCGAGGGTGCTACAACCTTAAGGGACGTTTGGTAGTTAGTCCAAGCTTGCAAATGCATGGTGGTTAAATGTCTATGCATGCAACTTGTATTGAGACTTTTCAGATTCTGCCCTCTGCTTAAGGTAGTTTGAAATGTTGTTTAAAAAAATGCCAGACTGCACTCTTTCTAGCATCGGATACCTTTTCAGGCATTGCAGACTGAGCTTTAACCGGATGGCCACGCTGTCCTCCAACAGGTTTTGACTTTGCCACGCGTTTTGGCCAAGATACGGGCCCGGCAGATGGAACCTGTTGCGATGTTGATGCCTGCTGCGGCCCCTCCTCCTCCGCTTCAGAACTGCTGCCGCCTGCACCCTGTTCCCCCAATGGCTGCCAATCGGGGTCAAGAACTGGGTCATCTATTACCTCTTCTTGTAGCTCGTGTGCAACTTCGTCTGTGTCACCGTGTCGGTCGGTGGTATAGCGTTCGTGATGGGGCAACATAGTCTCATCAGGGTCTGATTCTTGATCAGCACCCTGCGAGGGCAATGTTGTGGTCTGAGTCAAAGGACCAGCATAGTAGTCTGGCTGTGGCTGTGCATCAGTGCACTCCATGTCAGATTCAACTTGTAATGGGCATGGACTGTTAACTGCTTCACTTTCTAAGCCAGGGACGGTATGTGTAAAGAGCTCCATGGAGTAACCCGTTGTGTCGCCTGCTGCATTCTTCTCTGTTGTTGTTTTTGCTGAAGAGGACAAGGAAGCGACTTGTCCCTGACCGTGAACATCCACTAACGACGCGCTGCTTTTACTTTTACCAGTTTCACGAGAGGAGGCAAAAGAGCTAGAGGCTGAGTCAGCAAGATAAGCCAAAACTTGCTCTTGATGCTCCGGCTTTAAAAGCGGTTTTCCTACTCCCAGAAAAGGGAGGGTTCGAGGCCTTGTGTAGCCAGACGACGAACCTGGCTCCACAGCTCCAGACTTAGGTGCAATATTTTTTTTCCCACGACCACCTGATGCTCCACCACTACCACTACCCTCATTACCAGCTGACAATGAACGCCCCCGGCCACGACCTCTTCCACCAGACTTCCTCATTGTTTTAAAAACGTTACCAAACGAACGGTATTTGTTGCTGTCACACAACTTACACGGTGAGCTATAACTTCAGTATGATTTAGCTACCCCTTTACAGGTGGGTGAGACCACAACGAAAATCAGCCACAATGTTACACACTCTGTTGTTGTTGGCAACAAATGAGATGGCACACACGCAGGACTGTCACTGAAGCGCAAATGTAAATATTTATCTCCCACTGATTTGTGTTTGTTTTTTTTAAAAGGGAGACTTCAGAAAAAAAAAATTAAAAAAAAATTATTTTTTACAGAAGAATTTATAAAACAAATAAAATGAAATGATTGTTTCAGGGAGAATTTAGGAAAAAAAAAAAAAAAAAGGCTTTGTAGGGCCCACTGAGTGAGAGAGGACGCACACAGGAGTCAGGAGTGGCACACAAGCCCAGAGGCCAATATTAATCTCCCACCGATTGATTTAGTTATTTTTTTTGGTAGATTTTGGAACCCAAATCAAGCAAAAAAATTAATAGGCTTTCTATGGCCCACAATTGGGGAGAGAGAGAGAGATGGCACACCCAGGAGTCAAGACTGGCACACAAGCAGAAGGGGCAATATGAATCTCCCACAGATTTTTTTTTTTTTTTTTTTTTTCAGGGAGACTTGAGAGAAAAAAAAATACAAAAAAAATGATTTTTTTTCAGGAATAATTTAGAAACCAAAGAAAATAAAATGATTGTTTCAGGGAGAATTTAGAAAACAAATAAAACAAAAAATAGGCTTTCTAGGGCCCACTGAGTGACAGATGACGCACACAGGAGTCAGGAGTGGCACACAAGCCCAGAGGCCAATATTAATCTCCCACTGATTGATTTAGTTATTTTTTTTGGTAGATTTTGGAACCCAAATCAAGCAAAAAAATTAATAGGCTTTCTATGGCCCACAATTGGGGAGAGAGAGAGAGATGGCACACCCAGGAGTCAAGACTGGCACACAAGCAGAAGGGGCAATATGAATCTCCCACAGATTTTTTTTTTTTTTTTTTTTTCAGGGAGACTTGAGAGAAAAAAAAATACAAAAAAAATGATTTTTTTCAGGAATAATTTAGAAACCAAAGAAAATAAAATGATTTTTTCAGGGAGAATTTAGAAAACACATAAAACAAAAAATAGGCTTTCTAGGGCCCACTGAGTGACAGATGACGCACACAGGAGTCAGGAGTGGCACACAAGCCCAGAGGCCAATATTAATCTCCCACTGATTGATTTAGTGATTTTTTTTGGTAGATTTTGGAACCCAAATCAAGCAAAAAAATTAATAGGCTTTCTATGGCCCACAATTGGGGAGAGAGAGAGAGATGGCACACCCAGGAGTCAAGACTGGCACACAAGTAGAAGGGGCAATATGAATCTCCCACAGATTTTTTTTTTTTTTTTTTTCAGGGAGATTTGAGAGAAAAAAAAATACAAAAAAAATGATTTTTTTCAGGAATAATTTAGAAACCAAAGAAAATAAAATGATTGTTTCAGGGAGAATTTAGAAAACAAATAAAACAAAAAATAGGCTTTCTAGGGCCCACTGAGTGACAGATGACGCACACAGGAGTCAGGAGTGGCACACAAGCCCAGAGGCCAATATTAATCTCCCACTGATTGATTTAGTTATTTTTTTTGGTAGATTTTGGAACCCAAATCAAGCAAAAAAATTAATAGGCTTTCTATGGCCCACAATTGGGGAGAGAGAGAGAGATGGCACACCCAGGAGTCAAGACTGGCACACAAGCAGAAGGGGCAATATGAATCTCCCACAGATTTTTTTTTTTTTTTTTTTTCAGGGAGACTTGAGAGAAAAAAAAATACAAAAAAAATGATTTTTTTCAGGAATAATTTAGAAACCAAAGAAAATAAAATGATTTTTTCAGGGAGAATTTAGAAAACAAATAAAACAAAAAATAGGCTTTCTAGGGCCCACTGAGTGACAGATGACGCACAGAGGAGTCAGGAGTGGCAGACAAGCCCAGAGGCCAATATTAATCTCCCACTGATTGATTTAGTGATTATTTTTGGTAGATTTTGGAACCCAAATCAAGCAAAAAAATTAATAGGCTTTCTATGGCCCACAATTGGGGAGAGAGAGAGAGATGGCACACCCAGGAGTCAAGACTGGCACACAAGCAGAAGGGGCAATATGAATCTCCCACAGATTTTTTTTTTTTTTTCAGGGAGACTTTGGAGAAAAAAAAATACAAAAAAAATGATTTTTTTCAGGAATAATTTAGAAACCAAAGAAAATAAAATGATTTTTTCAGGGAGAATTTAGAAAACAAATAAAACAAAAAATAGGCTTTCTAGGGCCCACTGAGTGACAGATAACGCTCACAGGAGTCAGGAGTGGCACACAAGCCCAGAGGCCAATATTAATCTCCCACTGATTGATTTAGTGATTATTTTTGGTAGATTTTGGAACCCAAATCAAGCAAAAAAATTAATAGGCTTTCTATGGCCCACAATTGGGGAGAGAGAGAGAGATGGCACACCCAGGAGTCAAGACTGGCACACAAGCAGAAGGGGCAATATGAATCTCCCACAGATTTTTTTTTTTTTTTCAGGGAGACTTTAGAGAAAAAAAAAATACAAAAAAAATGATTTTTTTCAGGAATAATTTAGAAACCAAAGAAAATAAAATGATTTTTTCAGGGAGAATTTAGAAAACAAATAAAACAAAAAATAGGCTTTCTAGGGCCCACTGAGTGACAGATAACGCTCACAGGAGTCAGGAGTGGCACACAAGCCCAGAGGCCAATATTAATCTCCCACTGATTGATTTAGTGATTTTTTTTGGTAGATTTTGGAACCCAAATCAAGCAAAAAAATTAATAGGCTTTCTATGGCCCACAATTGGGGAGAGAGAGAGAGATGGCACACCCAGGAGTCAAGACTGGCACACAAGCAGAAGGGGCAATATGAATCTCCCACAGATTTTTTTTTTTTTTTTTTCAGGGAGATTTGAGAGAAAAAAAAATACAAAAAAAATGATTTTTTTCAGGAATAATTTAGAAACCAAAGAAAATAAAATGATTGTTTCAGGGAGAATTTAGAAAACAAATAAAACAAAAAATAGGCTTTCTAGGGCCCACTGAGTGACAGATGACGCACACAGGAGTCAGGAATGGCACACAAGCCCAGAGGCCAATATTAATCTCCCACTGATTGATTTAGTGATTTTTTTTGGTAGATTTTGGAACCCAAATCAAGCAAAAAAATTAATAGGCTTTCTATGGCCCACAATTGGGGAGAGAGAGAGAGATGGCACACCCAGGAGTCAAGACTGGCACACAAGCAGAAGGGGCAATATGAATCTCCCACAGATTTTTTTTTTTTTTTTTTTCAGGGAGGCTTTAGAGAAAAAAAAATACAAAAAAAATGATTTTTTTCAGGAATAATTTAGAAACCAAAGAAATTAAAATGATTTTTTCAGGGAGAATTTAGAAAACAAATAAAACAAAAAATAGGCTTTCTAGGGCCCACTGAGTGACAGATGACGCACACAGGAGTCAGGAGTGGCACACAAGCCCAGAGGCCAATATTAATCTCCCACTGATTGATTTAGTTATTTTTTTTGGTAGATTTTGGAACCCAAATCAAGCAAAAAAATTAATAGGCTTTCTATGGCCCACAATTGGGGAGAGAGAGAGAGATGGCACACCCAGGAGTCAAGACTGGCACACAAGCAGAAGGGGCAATATGAATCTCCCACAGATTTTTTTTTTTTTTTTTTTTTTCAGGGAGACTTGAGAGAAAAAAAAATACAAAAAAAATGATTTTTTTCAGGAATAATTTAGAAACCAAAGAAAATAAAATGATTTTTTCAGGGAGAATTTAGAAAACAAATAAAACAAAAAATAGGCTTTCTAGGGCCCACTGAGTGACAGATGACGCACACAGGAGTCAGGAGTGGCAGACAAGCCCAGAGGCCAATATTAATCTCCCACTGATTGATTTAGTGATTATTTTTGGTAGATTTTGGAACCCAAATCAAGCAAAAAAATTAATAGGCTTTCTATGGCCCACAATTGGGGAGAGAGAGAGAGATGGCACACCCAGGAGTCAAGACTGGCACACAAGCAGAAGGGGCAATATGAATCTCCCACAGATTTTTTTTTTTTTTTTTCAGGGAGACTTTAGAGAAAAGAAAATACAAAAAAAATGATTTTTTTCAGGAATAATTTAGAAACCAAAGAAAATAAAATGATTTTTTCAGGGAGAATTTAGAAAACAAATAAAACAAAAAATAGGCTTTCTAGGGCCCACTGAGTGACAGATAACGCTCACAGGAGTCAGGAGTGGCACACAAGCCCAGAGGCCAATATTAATCTCCCACTGATTGATTTAGTGATTTTTTTTGGTAGATTTTGGAACCCAAATCAAGCAAAAAAATTAATAGGCTTTCTATGGCCCACAATTGGGGAGAGAGAGAGAGATGGCACACCCAGGAGTCAAGACTGGCACACAAGCAGAAGGGGCAATATGAATCTCCCACAGATTTTTTTTTTTTTTTTTCAGGGAGATTTGAGAGAAAAAAAAATACAAAAAAAATGATTTTTTTCAGGAATAATTTAGAAACCAAAGAAAATAAAATGATTGTTTCAGGGAGAATTTAGAAAACAAATAAAACAAAAAATAGGCTTTCTAGGGCCCACTGAGTGACAGATGACGCACACAGGAGTCAGGAGTGGCACACAAGCCCAGAGGCCAATATTAATCTCCCACTGATTGATTTAGTGATTTTTTTTGGTAGATTTTGGAACCCAAATCAAGCAAAAAAATTAATAGGCTTTCTATGGCCCACAATTGGGGAGAGAGAGAGAGATGGCACACCCAGGAGTCAAGACTGGCACACAAGCAGAAGGGGCAATATGAATCTTCCACAGATTTTTTTTTTTTTTTTTTCAGGGAGGCTTTAGAGAAAAAAAATACAAAAAAAAAGATTTTTTTCAGGAATAATTTAGAAACCAAAGAAATTAAAATGATTTTTTCAGGGAGAATTTAGAAAACAAATAAAACAAAAAATAGGCTTTCTAGGGCCCACTGAGTGACAGATGACGCTCACAGGAGTCAGGAGTGGCACACAAGCCCAGAGGCCAATATTAATCTCCCACTGATTGATTTAGTGATTTTTTTTGGTAGATTTTGGAACCCAAATCAAGCAAAAAAATTAATAGGCTTTCTATGGCCCACTATTTGTGAGAGAGATGGCACGCTCAGGACTGGCACACAAGCCCAGAGGCCAATATTAATCTCCCATTTTTTTTTTTTCCAGGGAAAATTTATAAACCCAATAAAAAAATAATAATAAATAGGCTTTCTATGGCCCACTATCTGAGAGAGAGAGAGATGGCACGCTTAGGACTGGCACACAAGCCCAAAGGCCAATATTAATCTCCCACTGATTGATTTAATGATTTTTTCAGGTAGAATTTAGAACCCAAATCAAGCAAAAAAATTAATAGGCTTTCTATGGCCCACTGAGTGAGAGATGGCACACACAGGAGTAAGGAGTGGCACACAAGCCCTGAGGCCAATATTTTTCTCCCACTGATTGATTGATTGATTGATTTTTTCAGGTAGAATTATGAACCCAAATCAACCAAAAAAATAAATAGGCTTTCTATGGCCCACTATTTGTGAGAGAGATGGCACGCTCAGGACTGGCACACAAGCCCAGAGGCCAATATTAATCTCCCATTTTTTTTTTTTTCCAGGGAAAATTTATAAACCCAATAAAAAAAATAATAATAAATAGGCTTTCTATGGCCCACTATCTGAGAGAGAGAGATGGCACGCTTAGGACTGGCACACAAGCCCAAAGGCCAATATTAATCTCCCACTGATTGATTGATTTTTTCAGGTAGAATTATGAACCCAAATCAACCAAAAAAATAAATAGGCTTTCTATGGCCCACTATTTGTGAGAGAGATGGCACGCTCAGGACTGGCACACAAGCCCAGAGGCCAATATTAATCTCCCACTGATTGATTTAGTGATTTTTTTTGGTAGATTTTGGAACCCAAATCAAGCAAAAAAATTAATAGGCTTTCTATGGCCCACTATTTGTGAGAGAGATGGCACGCTCAGGACTGGCACACAAGCCCAGAGGCCAATATTAATCTCCCATTTTTTTTTTTCCAGGGAAAATTTATAAACCCAATAAAAAAATAATAATAAATAGGCTTTCTATGGCCCACTATCTGAGAGAGAGAGATGGCACGCTTAGGACTGGCACACAAGCCCAAAGGCCAATATTAATCTCCCACTGATTGATTGATTGATTTTTTCAGGTAGAATTATGAACCCAAATCAACCAAAAAAATAAATAGGCTTTCTATGGCCCACTATTTGTGAGAGAGATGGCACGCTCAGGACTGGCACACAAGCCCAGAGGCCAATATTAATCTCCCACTTTTTTTTTTTCCAGGGAAAATTTATAAACCCAATAAAATAATAAAAAAATAGGCTTTCTATGGCCCACTATCTGAGAGAGAGAGAGATGGCACGCTTAGGACTGGCACACAAGCCCAAAGGCCAATATTAATCTCCCACTGATTGATTTAATGATTTTTTCAGGTAGAATTTAGAACCCAAATCAAGCAAAAAAATTAATAGGCTTTCTATGGCCCACTGAGTGAGAGATGGCACACACAGGAGTAAGGAGTGGCACACAAGCCCTGAGGCCAATATTTTTCTCCCACTGATTGATTGATTGATTGATTTTTTCAGGTAGAATTATGAACCCAAATCAACCAAAAAAATAAATAGGCTTTCTATGGCCCACTATTTGTGAGAGAGATGGCACGCTCAGGACTGGCACACAAGCCCAGAGGCCAATATTAATCTCCCATTTTTTTTTTTTTCCAGGGAAAATTTATAAACCCAATAAAAAAAATAATAATAAATAGGCTTTCTATGGCCCACTATCTGAGAGAGAGAGATGGCACGCTTAGGACTGGCACACAAGCCCAAAGGCCAATATTAATCTCCCACTGATTGATTGATTTTTTCAGGTAGAATTATGAACCCAAATCAACCAAAAAAATAAATAGGCTTTCTATGGCCCACTATTTGTGAGAGAGATGGCACGCTCAGGACAGGCACACAAGCCCAGAGGCCAATATTAATCTCCCACTTTTTTTTTTTTTCCAGGGAAAATTTATAAACCCAATAAAATAATAAAAAAATAGGCTTTCTATGGCCCACTATCTGAGAGAGAGAGAGATGGCACGCTTAGGACTGGCACACAAGCCCAAAGGCCAATATTAATCTCCCACTGATTGATTTATTGATTTTTTCAGGTAGAATTTAGAACCCAAATCAAGCAAAAAAATAAATAGGCTTTCTATGGCCCACTGAGTGAGAGATGGCACACACAGGGATGACACTCTAGCAGAAATGTCAATCTTAATCTCCCACAAAAAAAAAAAAAAAAAAAAAAGGAACTGTCCTTCAATTACTATCTCCCTGCAGTAATCTCAGCCAGGTATGGCAGGCAGCAATAAGGAGTGGACTGATGCACAAATTAAATAAAAAGTGTGGACAAACAAACAAGATAGCTGTGCAGAAAGGAAGGAACAAGAGGATTTGTGCTTTGAAAAAAGCAGTTGGTTTGCACAGCGGCGTACACACAGCAATGCAGCTATCAGGGAGCCTTCTAGGGCAGCCCAATGAGCTACAGCGCTGAGGAAAAAAAAAAAAAAAGGAGCTTCCACTGTCCCTGCACACCGAAGGTGGTGTTGGGCAGTGGAAATCGCTACAGCACAAGCGGTTTGGTGGTTAATGGACCCTGCCTAACGCTATCCCTGCTTCTGACGAAGCGGCAGCAACCTCTCCCTAAGCTCAGATCAGCAGCAGTAACATGGCGGTCGGCGGGAACTCCCCTTTATAGCCCCTGTGACGCCGCAGACAGCAAGCCAATCACTGCAATGCCCTTCTCTAAGATGGTGGGGACCAGGACCTATGTCATCACGCTGCCCACACTCTGCGTTTACCTTCATTGGCTGAGAAATGGCGCTTTTCGCGTCATTGAAACGCGACTTTGGCGCGAAAGTCGCGTACCGCATGGCCGACCACGCACAGGGGTCGGATCGGGTTTCATGAAACTCGACTTCGCCAAAAGTCGGCGACTTTTGAAAATGTTCGACCCGTTTCGCTCAACCCTAGCCACGACCAATCAGCGACTTGGATTCCATGACAGACAGAGGCCGCGACCAATGAATATCCGTGACAGAAGGACAGACAGACAGATGGAAGTGACCCTTAGACAATTATATAGTAGATAATGTATATATATATATATATATATATATATATATCTACTATATAATTGTCTAAGGGTCACTTCCATCTGTCTGTCTGTCTGTCACAGATATTCATTGGTCGCGGCCTCTGTCTGTCATGGAATCCAAGTCGCTGATTGGTCTCGCCAGCTGCCTGTCATGGCTGCCGCGACCAATCAGCGACGGCCACAGTCCGATTAGTCCCTTCCTACTCCCCTGCCATCAGTGCCCGCTCCATACTCCCCGCAGTCACCGCTCACACAGGGTTAATGCCAGCGGTAACGGACCGCATTATGCCGCAGGTAACTCACTCCGTTACCGCCACTATTAACCCTGTGTGACCAAGTTTTTACTATTGATGCTGCCTATGCAGCGACAATAGTAAAAAGATCTAATGTTAAAAATAATAAATAAAATAAAAAAATCATCATATACTCACCAACCGGCGCCTTTCCTGCTCCTCGCGACTCTCCGGTGCTAAAGATGGTAGGCGACAAGGAGCTTCCATGACGTCACGGTCATGTGACCGCGATGTCATCACAGGTCCTGCACGCCTGCGCGAGAAGGACCTGCCATGACGTCACGGTCATGTGACCGCGACGCCATCACACCCTGGGACCGGAAGCTGGCGAACAGGCGACAGAACTACAAGGGGCCCTCGGATCAGAAGGTGAGTATGTTTATTTTTTATTTTTTAACCTGTGACATACGTAGCTGGGCAATATACTACGTGGCTCTGTGCTGTATACTACATCGCTGTGCAATATACTACATGGCTCTGCTGTATACTACGTCACTGGGCAATATACTACGTAACTGGGCAATATACTACGTGGCTGGGCAATATACTACGTGACTGGGCAATATACTACATCACTGGGCAATATCCTACGTAACTGGGCAATATGCTCTGTGCTGTATACTACGTCGCTGGGCAATATACTATGTGGCTGGGCAATATACTACGTGGCTCTGTGCTGTATACTACGTGGCTCTGTGCTGTATACTACGTCACTGGGCAATATACTACGTGGCTGGGCAATATACTACGTGGCTCTGTGCTGTACGTCACTGGGCAATATACTACGTGACTGGGCAATATACTACGTGGCTGTGCAATATACTACGTTGCTGGGCAATATACTACGTCGCTGGGCAATATACTACATGGCTGGGCAATATACTACGTGGCTGGGCAATATAATACGTGGACATGCATATTCTAGAATACCCGATGCGTTAGAATCGGGCCACCATCTAGTATATATATATACATAATGTCCTCATTGTAATGATTTCTGAAATTATTATACTCATAATATTTTTCGTTAATGGATACATACC
Organism: Ranitomeya imitator; assembly: GCF_032444005.1. Classification (NCBI taxonomy): domain Eukaryota; kingdom Metazoa; phylum Chordata; class Amphibia; order Anura; family Dendrobatidae; genus Ranitomeya; species Ranitomeya imitator. Next base: position 641,677,894 of record NC_091282.1, on the reverse strand, counting down.
CCAATCTGGTTATTTAATTTTATCTTACGTTAAGATAATTACTGTATGCGGATTAATTAACATATTCTCTCTTTCCTCTCTCTAGAGCCACTTATATTGACCTTCTAAGAAAATTTCTTGTTATATGCTCTATGTTTCCTCTGCACCCCCTTCTTAGACCTACAGTTGTGGCCAAAAGTATTGACCCTGCAATTCTGTCAGATAATACTCAGTTTTTTCCTGAAAATGATTGCAATCACAAATTCTTTGGTATTATTATCTTCATTTAATTTGTCTTAAATGAAAAAACACAAAAGAGAATGAAGCAAAAAGCAAAACATTGATCATTTCACACAGAACTCCAAAAATGGGCCAGACAAAAGTATTGGCACCCTCAGCCTAATACTTGGTTGCACAGCCTTTAGCCAAAATAACTGCGACCAACCGCTTCCGGTAACCATCAATGAGTTTCTTACAATGCTCTGCTGGAATTTTAGACCATTCTTCTTTGGCAAACTGCCCCAGGTCCCTGATATTTGAAGGGTACCTACTCCAAACTGCCCTTTTATAGATTTTCCACAGGTGTTCTATGGGATTCAGGTCTGGACTCATTGCTGCCCACCTTAGAAGTCTCCAGTGCTTTCTCTCAAACCTTTTTCTAGTGCTTTTGAAGTGTGTTTTGGGTCATTGTCCTGCTGGAAGACCCATGACCTTGGAGGGAGACCCAGCTTTCTCACACTGGGCCCTACATTATGCTGCAAAATTTATTGGTAGTCTTCAGACTTCATAATGCCATGCACACGGTCAAGCAGTCCAGTGCCAGAGGCAGCAAAGCAACCCCAAAACATCAGGGAACCTCCGCCATGTTTGACTGTAGGGACCGTGTTCTTTTCTTTGAATGCCTTTTTTTTCTCCTGTAAACTCTATGTTGATGCCTTTGCCCAAAAAGCTCTACTTTTGTCTCATCTGACCAGAGAACATTCTTCTAAAATGTTTTAGGCTTTTTCAGGTAAGTTTTGGCAAACTCCAGCCTGTTTTTTTTATGTCTCGGGGTTAGAAGTGGGGTCTTCCTGGGTCTGCTACCATACAGTCCCTTTTCATTCAGATACTGTTGTACCCTTGGACAGCAGGGCAGTTTGAACTTGTTTGGATGTTAAGGTACCTTCACACTGAGCGACTTTAGAACGATAACGATAGCGATCCGTGACGTTGCAGCGTCCTGTATAGCGATATCGTTGTGTTTGACACGCAGCAGCGATCAGGATCCTGCTGTGAGATCGCTGGTCGGAGCTAGAAGGCCAGAACTTTATTTCATCGCTAGATCACCCGCTGACATCGCTGAATCGGCGTGTGTGACGCCGATTCAGCGATGTCTTCACTTGTAACCAGGGTAAACATCGGGTTACTAAGTGCAGGGCCGCGCTTAGTAACCCGATATTTACCCTGGTTACCATTGTAAATGTAAAAAAAAAACCACTACATACTTACATTCCGGTGTCTGTCACGTCCCTCGCCGTCAGCTTCCCTGCACTGTGTCAGCGCCGGCTGGCGTAAAGCAGAGCACAGCGGTGATGTCACCGCTCTGCTTTACGGCCGGCGCTTACCCTTGGCCCTGCTCTTAGTAACCCGATGTTTACCCTGGTTACCAGGGGACTTTGGCATCGTTGGTCGCTGGAGACAGCTCTCCAGCGACCACAGAACGACGAAACAGCGACGCTGCAGCGATCGGCATCGTTGTCTATATCGCTGCAGCGTTGCTTAATGTGACGGTACCTTTAGTCGAGGTTCTTTATCCAACATCCACACAATCTTGCGTTGAAATCTCTTGTCAATTTTTCTTTTCTGTCCACATCTAGGGAGGTTAGCCACAGTGCCATGGGCTTTAAACTTCTTGATGACACTGCGCACGGTAGACACAGGAACATTCAGGTCTTTGGAGATGGACTTGTAGCCTTGAGATTGCTCATGCTTCCTCACAATTTGGTTTCTCAAGTCCTCAGACAGTTCTTTGGTCTTCTTTGTTTTCTCCATGCTCAATGTGGTACACACAAGGACACAGGACAGAGGTTGAGTCAACTTTAATGCATGTCAACTGGCTGCAAGTGTGATTTAGTTATTGCCAACACCTGTTAGGTGCCACAGGTAAGTTACAGGTGCTGTTAATTACACAAATTAGAGAAGCATCACATGATTTTTCGAACAGTGCCAATACTTTTGTCCACCCCCTTTTTTATGTTTGGTGTGGAATTATATCCAATTTGGCTTTAGGACAATTCCTTTTGTGTTTTTTCGTTTAAGACAAATTAAATGAAGATAACAATAACAAAGAATTTGTGTTTGCAGTCATTTTCAGGAAGAAACTGAGTATTATCTGACAGAATTACAGGGGTGTCAATACTTTTGGCCATAACTGTATTATTCATCACCCATGTTAATCACCATTACTGCCACAATCATCATTTCCTGGACCCATTCCTCCTGGCCCCTTAGACAACATGAGGACCGCACTGCACCACTTCCGGTCTGTGGAACGCTGTGACACGTACGCAATTAGTGGTGGAACGCATAATGCAGTTGCTCCTGGAATGCACGGCCATTCACTTCCGGTTAGGTCACTTTCGGCTTTACCGTCGACGCTGTTTGGACAGCTGCCGACTAATGAGTCCCGCCTCTTACCTATTTAAGCACTGAGCACACACACATACCGATGACAAGCGGTGGATACTGTGTCTGAAGTGGACACTCGCTCCCATAAGGATAAAAGTTTGACTCTTTATATGTCATTAGCCTGGCTGAAGTGCTATATCTATATTTAACTGGTTGCTATTCCCATAGACTTTTACCAAATTCCGGATAGCTATAAAACTTCCATTGGAATACCTACCTACTTCCATAATCGGGTATGCAACTCTCTATGATAATAATATGATCAGCTAACTGCATCTCTCCTCTATAGCATGTACTTTTGTTAACCATACAGATTACATGCACCACTATAGGGGAGACCAGTGTTCATGTGATACCATCTAAAAATTGGTATGTTTCTATACATTTATTTCAATCTCCTATCACCCTCGGATGCTTCTACCATCTATATGTTCAACCATTTTTTAACCTGGTCCGGGGGTTATTCCCATAATTTCCAAATTTCACTAGCCTATCATGATATTCAGATCCTCATCCTAGTTTACATTCTTGCTCTTTCTTGCAATATCAATACTGCTGATTCCATGCATTATCTGGATGTTTTCAGTCTTCCACTGCTTGAGTTACCCTCCTAGTGTGATACATAATGCTTTTTAAGTATACAGGTCCTTCTCAAAAAATTAGCATATAGTGTTAAATTTCATTATTTACCATAATGTAATGATTACAATTAAACTTTCATATATTATAGATTCATTATCCACCAACTGAAATTTGTCAGGTCTTTTATTGTTTTAATACTGATGATTTTGGCATACAACTCCTGATAACCCAAAAAACCTGTCTCAATAAATTAGCATATCAAGAAAAGGTTCTCTAAACGACCTATTACCCTAATCTTCTGAATCAACTAATTAACTCTAAACACATGCAAAAGATACCTGAGGCTTTTATAAACTCCCTGCCTGGTTCATTACTCAAAACCCCCATCATGGGTAAGACTAGCGACCTGACAGATGTCAAGAAGGCCATCATTGACACCCTCAAGCAAGAGGGTAAGACCCAGAAAGAAATTTCTCAACAAATAGGCTGTTCCCAGAGTGCTGTATCAAGGCACCTCAATGGTAAGTCTGTTGGAAGGAAACAATGTGGCAGAAAACGCTGTACAACGAGAAGAGGAGACCGGACCCTGAGGAAGATTGTGGAGAAGGACCGATTCCAGACCTTGGGGAACCTGAGGAAGCAGTGGACTGAGTCTGGTGTGGAAACATCCAGAGCCACCGTGCACAGGCGTGTGCAGGAAATGGGCTACAGGTGCCGCATTCCCCAGGTAAAGCCACTTTTGAACCATAAACAGCGGCAGAGGTGCCTGACCTGGGCTACAGAGAAGCAGCACTGGACTGTTGCTAAGTGGTCCCAAGTACTTTTTTCTGATGAAAGCAAATTTTGCATGTCATTCGGAAATCAAGGTGCCAGAGTCTGGAGGAAGACTGGGGAGAAGGAAATGCCAAAATGCCTGAAGTCCAGTGTCAAGTACCCACAGTCAGTGATGGTGTGGGGTGCCATGTCAGCTGCTGGTGTTGGTCCACTGTGTTTCATCAAGGGCAGGGTCAATGCAGCTAGCTATCAGGAGATTTTGGAGCACTTCATGCTTCCATCGGCTGAAATGCTTTATGGAGATGAAGATTTCATTTTTCAGCACGACCTGGCACCTGCTCACAGTGCCAAAACCACTGGTAAATGGTTTACTGACCATGGTATTACTGTGCTCAATTGGCCTGCCAACTCTCCTGACCTGAACCCCATAGAGAATCTGTGGGATATTGTGAAGAGAAAGTTGAGAGACGCAAGACCCAACACTCTGGATGAGCTTAAGGCCGCTATTGAAGCATCCTGGGCCTCCATAACATCTCAGCAGTGTCACAGGCTGATTGCCTCCATGCCACGCCGCATTGAAGCAGTCATTTCTGCCAAAGGATTCCCGACCAAGTATTGAGTGCATAACTGAACATTATTATTTGATGGTTTTTTTGTTTGTTATTAAAAAACACTTTTATTTGATTGGATGGGTGAAATATGCTAATTTATTGAGACAGGTTTTTTGGGTTATCAGGAGTTGTATGCCAAAATCATCAGTATTAAAACAATAAAAGACCTGACAAATTTCAGTTGGTGGATAATGAATCTATAATATATGAAAGTTTAATTATAATCATTACATTATGGTAAATAATGAAATTTAACACTATATGCTAATTTTTTGAGAAGGACCTGTATACCTTTGTTTTGTTTTTTTGCTTTTTTTTGTTTTCTGTTATACCTACTTGCTGACGATGCAATTTATTTCTTTTTATATTTTCTTTGTAATTTTTTGTAGTAACTGATGAAAGTCAGAGAGCCCGAAACGTTTTTTGTTTACTACAACTTTGACTACATAAAAGTTAATTTGTGATTAAGTTGAGTGCCGAGTTTCTTTTGTATACTGCTTTATGGTGTGGGAGCCTACTCTTGTACCCCCTTCGGTAGTGCTCACAGTGTTCTTTATATACCGTATATGACAGAAAGTACCCACCCACAGGATCATCACATGACAGATGGTATACACTCCCAAGATTGTCACATGACAGAAAATACCCACCCCAGGATCATCACATGACATATGGTATCTGGAGCGCCCCCAGCAAGGCAGTGGGGTACTCGGAGCCGGGTCCTTCGGTTCTCAAGGGGGGATGTCACGGTGGCTGACCCGGTCCATGACCCTAGGGGACGTCCGTTAATAAATGGGGGAAAGGTCTTTAAAGGGGAAATGTTCGTGACGCCACCTGTGGTATTCGGTCAGGGTGACCGACGCTGCTTAGGGGTCCGCTGGGGTGATGTGATGGCAGCTAGTTGTTATACCTTCCCACAGGTGAAGTATGTCCCCAGGGCTTCCCAGAGTGTAGATAGTGGATGGTGTGAGGCGCAGTGAATAACGAAACAAGGTTGCAGTCTCTTTACTTTTACTGAAGGCTTCAGCATCCACAGTCCAGAGCACCGGATCGCAGGGCTCGCAGAGTCCAGCCGGTCTGAAGGCAAATCCAGAGTCCCCTTATCCAGGTGGAATTCAGTAGCCTTCCTCTAGCGCCTGAGTGTTGTAGTACCTCCCTGCTGAGCTTCTCGGTCCTCACAACTATTGTAGATGTTAAGTCTCTTTCTCTCTGTCCCCCTGATGGATAGGATAGGACAAACCTGTATGACTGATGGCCTGAGGCTTTTTACAGGGACACTATCGCGCCCCAGCCCCCACAAGTTGCCACCGTGCCTCCTGGGTATAAGGTCGGATAGGTAACGTGGAATTATCTGTCCTGCCAGTCTCTGAAGTAAAGCGTAGAGATACTTACTCCCTCTGTATTCTGGCTACCGGATTCTGCACCTCAGAAGGAAGCAGCCTGCTCCTGGCTAGTCTCCCTGATATTCCTCTCCTGTGCTCTGCTTTCCTGCACACTCTCTGCAATATGTTCTGCTTTCTACGTCTCTTCCCAGGAGCTGTAGCACTTCATGCCACAGAGCTCATCTTCCTCTGTCTTCCTGACAGGAACTCAACTCTGAACTCCCTTTCCCTCCAGATCAGCATGTTTTATAGGGGAGTTCACCTAAAACAAGCTTAGAGCTCCCCCTTCTGGTCTGGAGTGTGAACATGTTGCATGCATCGTATTTACCTGGAGAGGAGATTTCCTTTATTGCCTTCAGACGTAACATTACTCCCCCTGGTGGAAGAATGACATTACTGCAATGACCAGGACCCTGGGGCGCTGCATATCCACCCCCAAGTTGATCATATGGCAGAAATTGCCCAGCCCCAATATTGTCAAATGATGGAAAGTGCCCACTCCCCAGGATCATCACACGACAGATTATATTCACCCCCAAGATCGTCACATGACAGAAAGTGCCCACTCCCCAGGATCGTCACATTTCCAGCGAAATTTTTGCAATTAATTTTTTGTTTTTCTCGGTTCAAGGGCATTATATCTAAACTAGAACCCTAACAACATGGAGGCAGAATCTGCACTTTTTGTGTCCATCTTCTCATTTTTGACTCTGGAGTCCCAAATTCGAATCACAGCAAATAGAAATTTATTTTAATACTAGATGGTGGCCCGATTCTAACGCATCGGGTATTCTAGAATATGTATGTATGTATATAGCAGCCACATAGTATATAGCACAGGCCACGTAGTATATATGAGCATTTTTAACATTAGATCTTTTTACTATTGATGCTGCATAGGCAGCATCAATAGTAAAAACTTGGTCACACAGGGTTAATAGCGGCGGTAACGGAGTGAGTTACCCGCAGCATAACGCTGTCCGTTACCACTGGCATTAACCCTGTGTGAGCGGTGACTGGAGGGGAGTATGGAGCTGGCGACGGGCACTGACTGCGGGGAGTATGGAGCGGGCGCCGGGCACTGACTTTAGGAAGTATGGAGCGGGTGCCGGGCACTGACTGCGGGGAGTATGGAGTGGGCGCCCGACACTGACTGCGGGGAGTATGGAGCGGGCGCCAGGCACTGACTGCAGGGGAGTAGGGAGGGACTAATCGGACTGTGGCCGTCGCTGATTGGTCGCGGCAGCCATGAAAGGCAGCTGGTGAGACCAATCAGCGACTTGGATTTCCATGACAGACAGAGGACGCGACCAATGAATATCCGTGACAGACAGAAGGACAGACAGAAAGACGGAAGTGACCCTTAGACAATTATATAGTAGATAATTTATCATTTTTGGGGCGATGTGCAAAATAATAAAAGACAAATATTTTGTTAACAGATTTCTTATTGTTGGTGGGACTTGAACCAAGAACTCTAGCACTGCAAAGTCACATTACTAACTACTCAGCCACCATGCATTGCCAATCTTCCAACTTCTAGTTTGCTGATATATAGCACTTTTACTGCCTTTGCTAGCTCAATGAGTCCAGGGGAGAAAAGGGTTAGCAATAAAAGTGGGAAAAGTCAAGGAGGGGCTTCATATATATAAAGAGTTGTTGAGGCCTAGTTTCTCAGAGTACCTGTAGTTATAGCACAGAGAGTGTTAGAATGAGGCAGTGAGACCTACAAGATCAGGAACTTAAAAAATGGAAGACGGACCTAGGAAAATGAGATCAGCTTAAGTGAAGCTGAGAGAGGCCCAACAGGGAAAGTAAGTTGGAGCAATGGTAGAGCAGAGTCATGGTGATCCTGACACAGGACTGTGGGTTGGATAGTGTCACCCTGTAAGGCTACGTTCACATTAGCGTTTTGCGTGTTTGCGTCGGGCGATGCAGCGGCGACGCATGCGTCATGCGCCCCTATATTTAACATGGGGGACGCATGGACATGCGTTGTGCTGCGTTGTGCGACGCATGCGTTTTTTTTGCCGCAAGCGTCGGGCGCAGAAAACGCAACAAGTTGCATTTTTCTTGCGTCCAAATTTCGGCAAAAAACGACGCATGCGTCACAAAACGCAGCGTTTTTGCGTGCGTTTTGGTGCGTTTTTATTTGCGTTGTGCGTTGCGTCGCCGACGCAGCGGCGCACAACGCAAATGTGAACGTAGCCTAACAGTGCTGGACGGCATGGTGTCAGCGTATGGTGGGATATTTAGAAAAGAAAGCATGTGGGCCGGATTCATCACTGCATTCGACAGGTTTTTTGGCTCGAATACTTCTCAAATAGTCACTTTTTTATTTGCGACAAATACACCAAACTCCTCATTTGAGCCTTTTTTCAACTTGTCTTTTGTTGTTTTGCTTGGTTTATGGATTTTGACTTCAATGTGGTTTTAATAGATGTTTTAAACAGTTTCATTTATCTCCTCCTTCCCTGGAGTGATTTTATATATGCGTTATTTTGTGGCATTTTTTTCAAGCTGAATAGTTGCAAAACCAGTTAAAGGCTTTATTTTATTGAATTTGGTGAAAAAAAAGGAAAAACCACCAGTCAATAAAGAATGCGACTTAAACCAAGAAATGATGAATTGAGAGCTAAGTCTTGTTGCATAGGAGTGTTTGTAAAGATAGCTGCTACAGCCAGTGTGCACACAGTAGTAATGAAGGATTCTGATGCAATGGACCTGCATCATTGTGAGATTGTAGTAAAGAACTGTAAAACGCTGCCACGTATAACCATCTACATCAATGTTATCTGTGCAAACCATCATCTGGATGTCTGTTATCTCCTTTCAAGTTCAAATATGAAAATTGTTGAGTGCGTATGCTTATCAAGATTGTGGAGACCATATGTCTTAAACAGTGCCTTCCCTCATCCCACCGATCCCGTAAATGAAAACACCGGCAAGCCTAGATGGGTTGAAACAGGTCGGTCACAGTTTATTAATTACATACGCAGAGAAAGGCACAAATGGATTTTTTATTTTTTTTTGTATAACTATATTTATCATGGCAGCACAAAACATCAATGAATATATAAGGGAGGGAGGGTGGGACAACAGCTTCCAGGGGTCAGCCGGGGAGAAAGAGAAAGTCAATGACCCCGACCACCTGAATTTCACTTACCCAGATCATTTTTGGCTTGCTCCCATCATATAAATAACTGCTTGCTTGTCTTCCTTTCCTTATCTACGGTCTATTGGTCTTCAGATAATAATGACCATATGTCCACGTAATCATTATTCCATATTTTTTTCAGCCTAGTCTCTTGGTCCATGTGTGCACCTAGCGGGCTAATTCCGCAAAAAAAATGTCTTTATGTAAGCTCGCTGAGGTGTTGTCTTATTGTCGGTTGACCCGCATGGTTGTGTCAAGTGTTGAACTAGCGCTTTAATAGCTAAGGCTAGTTCATTGTCCTCTGTGTTATGTACGACGTGGCGTTCGTTGATTTCAAAACACTCACCACTGTCTGCCGCAGGGCGGGTGTCTCCAGATGATTGAGGAACTCTGGCTCCCCCTGTAGCGATGATTCGGTCTTGGCCGGAAGCCCAGGGAGATGGGGATGAGACTCCCTGGCGGCAGCCAATGATGGGGTACGTGACTGCTGGCGACTGTTATGTGCCTGAGACCGAGTGACTCTAGGTGATGGAGGAACTCTGGCTTCCATTTATCGATGTTGGCCGGTGGCCCTGGGAGAAGGGGATGGGTCTCCCAGGCTGGCAGTCGATGATGGAGCACATGACAACTGACATCTGTCATGTGCCTGAGGCCGAGTGACTTCTGTTGATGGTGGAACTCCGGCTCCTGTATGGGCGATGATCTGGCTGGAGGCTCTGGAAGGTGTGGATAGTTCGCTCCGGCTGACAGCCCATAGATAGAGCACGTGACCGCTGTCTTCTGTTGTATGGCCGGACACCCCTTCCCCTTTCTTCCGTTGGTCAGCTGGGCATCCCAATTAGTGCATCACCTGGGGGAGTAGTGGGAGGGGGAAATTGGGCACTGAACGGTGTTTCCTTCTAAGGCTAAGTGCACACTTGCGTTTTGCTGGCCTACGTATGGCTATGTAGTTCCTCCCTTAAGCTCTGCCTATGCTCCGCCTACTTCCGCATGCGTCCTGCGTCGTCCTGCATACCTACCTTTAACATTTGTTATGCAGGGACACACGTTGTATGCGGATGAGTGCGGATGCGGTGTTTTAAGAAACGCAAGTGTGCACTTAGACTAAATTTACCCATATGGGCTCTGCAGTCAGAGGCACGTTCCTTAATTAGTACCGTGCCTGCCATTATCAGAAATGCTGAAGAAAAAAATAGAGAGACATGCATGCGCAGCCGCCTCACCTCTGACAGCCGCACAGGAAAGGGGCACCTTCCTAAGTTAGATCTAATGGACATTTATGGTGTATCTTGATATTTTTTATGTTGTGACCTCAATCATGTAGGACCTGCCTCCCCCGCTTGAAATTCCCCAGACGGTACCCTTAATAAACACCAATTACAGGGTCCCTAAAGTAATATTAATCTTATATTTATATCCTTTTTTATAATATCCAAAATTTGGGCACTACACTAGGTAGCATTTACTACTTCCACCAGTTATTGGATCCCTTTTGTGGATGATAAGGGAAGGTTCACACATACTGGTTCTCCTGGGGAGAAATTCTGTATCAAATCTTTGGATTTTTTTCTAAAAATATAAAAAATAATATACTCATCCTATTTTGGCACTCTTGGTAATAAACAATAGCCTGGAACAATGCCTTTCCATGGGCACATGGCCTCTAGGAAAGACATTTTGTCACATGATCGCTGCAGCTTGTGATTGTCTGCAGTGGTCGCATATCATATCACAAGAGGCTGGATGTACAAAGCCCGAACAGTGGGGTCCCACTCTGAGAATCTCCACCAATCAGTTGTGTAGTGACTATAAATGGTACCACAGTTCTATTTTAAAACAAATGAGTAAGAGCAAGCTGCAGTACCTTTCACGACCACTATACAATATACGGAGCTGTGCCACTTCCTGTATGCCATGGCTTCTTTTATCAACTGATCGATGGAAGTTTTGGAAATAGGATCTGATATTGAAGCCATGCCCTGTCCCAAGGATAGGTCATAAATATTAAAGTTCTGGAAAATCCTTAAATAAATACTTCTATGGTGTTCTCCATAACAATCATCTAAATTCCTCTGAGATCTAGTTATCCATCTACGGATCTACCACAAAATATCATTACCAGTTTTTAGGTGACATTAGCCACCAAGGTAATACCCATAGTGAGAGCTCAGGAACTTGCTATAGACAGTTTTATAATGAAGTTCAAAGTATCAGCTGTCTGCAGTATGTTCAGAAGCTCCCCCTAGTGGTGGCTAGAATTTTGTAATTTAACCCCTTCACATCGCCACCCTTTTTCGTTTTTGCATTTCTCTTTTTCGCTCCCCATCTTCCCAGAGCCATAACTTTTTTATTTTTCCATCAGTATGGCCATGTGAGGGTTTGCTTTTTGCAGAACGATTTGTCCTTTTGAACGACACCATTGGTTTTACCATATCTTGTACTCAAAAATAGGGGAAAAAATTCCAAGTGCAATGAAATTACAAAAAAGTGCAATTCCACAACTGTTTTTTGGATTTTTTTTTACCATGTGCACTGAATGCTAAAACTGACCTACCGTTATGATTGTCCAGGTCATTACGAGTTCATAGACACCAAACGTGTATAGGTTGTTTTTTGTTTAAACGGTGATAAAAAAAAATCCAAAGTTTGTTAAAAAATGGCGTCATTTTCCGATACCCGTAGCGTCTCCATTTTTAGTGATCTCGGGTTGGGTGAGGGCTTATTTTTTGAGCACCGAGCTGACTTTTTTAATTATCCCTTTTTGGTGTGGATACGACCTTTTGATCGCCCGTTATTGCATTCTAATGCAATGTCGGAGCAACCAAAAAAATGTAATTCTGCCGTTTTGACTTTTTTTTTTTTGCTACGCCGTTTACTGATTGGATTGATTCTCTTAATAGCTTCATGGATCAGACTATTCCGAATGCGGCAATACCAAATATGTGTATTTTTTCTTTTTTTTTTTAATTGTTTTTTATTTTGAATGGGACGCAGGGGGGTGATTTGAACGTTTTTGTTTTTTTTTTATATATTTTTAAACATTTTTTTTTACTTTTCACTTGCTTCAATAGTCTTCATGGGAGAGTAGAAGCTGCGACACACAGGCGATGATCAGATCAACTGTGTGTAGCAGAAATGCTCACTTGCTATGAGCGCTAACAGCTGGGCAATCTGACACTGACAACCACAGGTGTTTCCTGCAGACCCCAGGTTGTCATATCGACCCATCGGTGACCCATGATCATGTGACGTGGGCATTATTAGTGACGTGCTTCCGGCACAATCACATTAAATGCCGCTGTCAGAGATTGACAGCAGCATTTAACGGGTTAACAGCCATCGGTGGATCACGGTTCCACCTGTGGCTGTTAGGGGCACATGTCAGCTGTTCAAAACAGCGCCGGAGCCCACATCAAATGGGAGGGACACGACATGAGCCGCACATGTACGGCGCATGTCGTGAAAGGGTTCATTTTAGTTCAATAGAGGGAATTTAGAGCTCTGGCTGTTATGGCAGACGCTCACTTTAAAGCATTTCAGTAGATCTTTGCATGGTGGTTATGTGAAAGGTAAAGTAGCTAAAATTGAGGCATAGTGTCCCCTGTAAGGAAAGTGTTAATCATTAACCCTTGCCCCGTCCTTGCTCACACAGTCATGCTGCAATATTATTACACTAAACATGTAATGACTGGAAACAATTAAAAGCATTAATGAGTGTTTTCTCTGCAGATTGCATTTCTCGTGACTACTGACCAGAGTCGCTCAGGTCGGAACGCATTTTATTTGGCCGACCTGTTTATCAAACCTAGAATCTCTTCCAAGACTTGATAATCGAGTTCTCTAGTGAGAGTTAAAGATCTGAAGTATTTCACTTTCCCACAATGTAATGTATCCACACCCATTCCTGCAGAGCAATTAAAAAGACTAATTATTATATCCATCATGGAGCGTGCCAAACATTGCAACATTGCAATAATATTAACCAGTGGAGTGTTTCTGATAATTAGCTGATAAGGCTAGGTTCACATTGCGTTAGCAGCAGCCCGTTCAGCACATACGCTAACGGGCTGCTGCTAGCGCAAGTGCCGGCGTTACTTTGCGCTAGCGCAGATAGAGCATCTGCTAGCTCTATCTGCGCTAGTGGTGACGGACCCGGAAATGCTGCAGCCCACGTCTCAGGGTCCGTCACTCAATGGGCGTGCACTAGCGATGCGTCCGACATTGCAGTCTATGGCGGCGTTAACGGACTACGTTACACTGCGTTATGCCGCGGTGTAATGTAGTCCGTTAAACGTACCGCCATAACGCAATGTGAACCCAGCCTAACACTTAAAAAACATAAAATCGCTCCTGGGTGACTTTTCAGTAATGATGAGCTAATTTGTTTGGAAAACGATCGCCAAACATAAATTCAGCACGAATATGGCACATTCGGATTCGTGATTGGAAACACAAGCAAAATTTTATAAAATTGGTTAAAATCGGTAACATTCGGTAAAAGTGCAGGAAAATATTTGCGTTGCCACAAAAGTATTTTCAGCACTTTTGCAACAATAATGGTGGTGTATCATGAGTGGCATGTGTTTGATGAGGGGAGGGGGTTTGCAGAGCTCAGAGGTGCGGCGTTCTTCTAAACAGTCATTATTGTTTCCTAACGTTATGTGTGCACTTTGCGGCTAGCCAATCAGGGTGTAGGAAACACCCACAATATCCTGTGGATACAAATAATCACATCAGTATCCCCACAAACCATCCACCATTCCTATTAATCCACAGTGAATATGATTTACTTGTGTCAAAAGTGCTATGTGCTTACTCGGCTATGTGCTCGTTCTGCGTCCACTCACCCCGACGTCCGTTTCACCGCCAGCTTCTTTTGTGGGCGTAATAGGAATGGTGGATGGTTTGTGGGGACACTGACGTGATTATTTGTATTAGACTTTAATCTGGACCGCTCTATTTAGAGATTTCCACTGCACATGATAGCATTGTACCGTAACGGTCAGTCATTTGTATCTTTATGTCTAATATACCCCGTATTCAAAATTCCACTGCAAGTATATATCCGGTGTTTGGTTTTTACTAATATTGTCAGAGGAATATATGGATTCACTACACAAGCTGTATTTTTTTTTTATTTGTAGGAACTTTTAGTAATTCACTTTTTTACATTTGAACTATATATATAAAATCTGCTTTGGATTGTTTATGACTATGTAATTAATATTTCTATGTAATTGGCTGTTCGGTGTCCATTGACAGTAATTTTGCTTTTTTACCTTTTTACCTTTTTTAATATATCATTAAATAGAAGTTAATTCTTATTATTCGGGATCTCTTCATATTTTCATGAACATGGTGTAATATGGAAGTTTAGTGATACTTTAAAATAGTTTGTAGCATCTGGTGTGTTATAGAGGCCTGATCCATAGGCCACAAAAAATTCTTCTGTTAAGTGTCATACAGTAGGAGACCTGACTTTAAAATTATTTGAACTACAAACATGTCCAAAAGCAAGCCATGCAATTCCCACAGGGGTAGCAACCCCACCTCTGCTTTCTTGCGCCAAACAGACTCCTTTAAGGAGCCACATAGTGGCTTCTCACCAGATGGTCCTTCAAGTTTTTGCCCCTTCTGGCTGTTATGAGGGGTATCTCCGAGATATCTTTTTTCAAAACGGAATCCGTTTTGAGAACTGGCCAATGTTTGGTCAGAATCTGGCAAATGGTATCCCACTAACAGTTAAAAGTAGTAATGAACCTTGTTTGGGGATCTCCCTTTTTCTTATTAGTTGAATTACAGAGTAGTTTTTCTCGTGGGGCATATTTTGCCCTGTGGTACCCATTTTTTATATTTCTCTGATTATATCCTCTTTCTGAGAAGCGATCCCTCAGATCCCTTGCTTGTTGTTCAAATTTGTACATTGTTGAGCATGTACGTTTGGCCCTTAAGAATTGCCCAATGGGAATTGCTTTGATGGTCGAGTAAGTATGTGCAGAGGAGGAATACAATAAAGAGTTGACCGATGTTTCCTTGCAATATATATCAGTCTGGGTGGATCTATCCCCTTCAACTGACAGAGAAATGCCCAAAAAGTAAATGTTTTGTTGATGCCATTTATAAGTTAACTTGATGTTATATACATTTCTGTTGAGATTCATCATAAATGTTTCCAAGTCTGGCACAGGACCCTGCCAAATAATCAGAAGGTAATCTATATAGCGAAGCAAGCACTGCACATGGTCAGCGGTGCACGCCCCATACCCACGAAAAACCTCCCACTGCCAAAATCCAAGGAAGAGGTTTGCGTAGGCGGGCTCACAAGCTGCCCCCATGGCAGTGCCACACTTCTGCAAATAATACCGTTCCTTAAAGGTAAAAAAGTTATGATACAAAACAAATTGTAATAATTCCGGTATTAGATCAACAAGGGATCCGTCCAGACTGCTCATCCCAAGGAAAAATGGTGCCGCTCGTATACCATCATTGTGATCAATACATGTTGTAGGGATTGTACTCGCTCAGGTGCAGCGGATGACACTCTGGAGGCACTTTTCATTAAAAGTTCACAGGTTTATTGCTCCATAAACCACATAGCAACAGGAACAACAGGTAAACTGTCTTACTTCAGACAGTTGAATCCTCAATGTCCATATTAGAGCTCCGCTCTCTCTCAGACCTGTAGGCACACAGGCTGTGCCATGTCCAGCACGTAGGCTCTCCAGCCTAAATATGGTCTCTGTGTGCTGTTCAGGACGTCTGTCCCCACGTGGAACCGTCCAACACACAGGCCACTCTGCTCCTATCACACTATTTGAGCAATATGACTGGGGGAAAAAGCGAGGTCATGGCGGAAGGGGAATTAGGCTTGGTGTTCAAGGTGTACATGAGGTAGGTGGTGAGGTTTGTGAAAGCACTAGTGAAGCAATGTTACGTCCTATGCAAAGACAACTGACAACTTCTGGTACTGGACAGGCTACACCACTTCCTTTCTTTGGCAGATGCACAGCAGTTCGCCTTGTCGATGATGCCCAGAATAAGTATGTACTCAAGTGGATGGCAAGCGCAGCTTCAAGTGGCCTCTCCTCCTCTTCCTTCACCTCCATATCATGCCCCGTACAGTCCACAGAGGTGGCACCAAAATTCCCCTTGCTTCCCGCAGCATCCCAACTCTCCAACCGTACAACTGACTGTATGGAACCACAGATAGGTGACTCTGAAGGGCGTTCACACATTCTATGTCATGGTCATCATAAGTGTTCTCAAAAGCTTCGCAGAGTCAAGAGCAGGAAATCTGTACTGATGCCCAAATTTTTTTTAGCTTGGATCCAGGGCAGGATGAAGTAAGGTCCGAACAGCATCCTGACCATCATCATCAGGTGTTAACCCCTGGGGGGAGGTGATCCTGATGAGACTCTGATTTCTGAGGCTCACGTGGACTGTACTGTGCTGTCAGGGCAAGAAGAGTAGGAGGGTGACTCCGAGGGCGATGAATGTGATGACACACAGGATGATGATGATGAGGTGTTACATCCCAGTTGGCGTGAACATAGAATCATACAGCTGAGTAGGTCATGTGAGGAGGAAGACGAGGAGGTTACATTGCACTGTACGTCGCAGACACGTAGTGATGCAGCCACGATAAGCAATGCATCCTCAGCCACAACTGTGCCTGTGACAAGCAGCATCCTCGGGTCTGCAGCTAGCATGGGTGGCAAGGGTTGCCTAGCCTGGGCCTTTTTTGACACTGCCAAGGATGAGCCAACTTACGTAATCTGCCAACTTTGCAAAAAAAAAAAACTGAGTAGAGGTAAAAAGTGCAACAATTTGACTACTACATGTATGAACCTTCACATGAGCAATCAACATGCTTTACTATTGGAATCCCACTGCGCAATAATGCAGACCTCAACAACCATCAGCTGCCCCTTCAATGACACCTGCTGTTTCTTCCTCCTTCTCTATTACCGTGCCAACTATTGAGACGCAGGGCTACGACCGCAGAACCTCGGGTTCTTTATCCGCTCCAGTCATGCTGATTGAGAGCCCGCCATCAGCTATAATGGAAGCGGACATGCCTGCTGTTTTTGACCAATCTCAGAGAACGAGCACACCACAAGTTTCTTAATCCACCGTAGCATCTCCGTCTGCACCTTTCTCATGGTCCAGCAGTTTGTCCAGTTCACCATACTACGCCCTCTCTCAGCACTGCAGCCAGCCCATGTTTCCACAGTTGTGGTCATGTAAAAGATTGTTTCCTCCTATGCATGACAAAGCTAAGAGGTTGAACCCACTGACGCTGCTATCATGAGGCAATTTGAATACTTTGCTTCAAGCAGCAGAGCATTCCTAAAGACAGTGGGTGGCAGAGCGGCAATCAGAAGTAAGAACACGTGGTGCCGCCTCTCCCTGCAATCCCTGCTCTGACACTTGCAGACAGTGTCACAGACACAAACAAGCTAAAGTGCGGTGTGCCCGGCAGGTGACCCTGCCCGGGCTGAGGTGCAGAGGCGGTGCCCTGTCTCCTGCCCTGCAGGCTGCTGTGCTGGGTGTCGGACACAGACACACACATTGCTGGGACCGGCAGCAGTAAAGTAACTATAAAAAACATCATTCGCCACCCTCCACATCCCCCACACTGCTGCTGCTACACAGCAAGTCTGTCAGGGTTCACAGCCTCCCTCCATCAGATTGAAGTAGATTCAAGGAGCCAGTGCCTGGTGTCAATGCAAACACTCGATTAACTGAATTTCTTAAAGCAGTGGAAGGAAAGAGTTTAATTACAAGGGGCAGCCATGAAAGTAATGAATTTTAGATGTTATCTCAACTCAGCAAAGATTTTATAAACTTTCCACTTCTTGGAGCGGAGCTGTGTGTGTATGAGGTGTATGAAGCGGAGCCGTGTGTGTATGAGGTGTATGGAGCAGAGCCGTGTGTGTATGAGGTGAGCGGAGCCATGTGTGTATGAGATGTATGGAGCAGAGCCATGTGTGTATGAGGTGTATGGAGCAGAGCTGTGTGTGTATGAGGTGTACGGAGTGGAGCCGAGTTTGTATGGAGCGGAGCCATATGTATATGAGGTGTATGGAGCAGAGCCGTGTGTGTATGAGGTGTATGGAGCGGAGCCATGTGTGTATGAGGTGTACGGAGCGGAGCCGGGTGTGTATGAGGTGTATGGAGCGGAGCCATGTGTGTATGAGGTGTATGGAGAATGTGTATGAGGTGTGCGGAGCGGAGCCATGTGTGTATGAGGTGTATGGATCGGTGTTATGGACCTGGTGGTTAGGATCACCCGGAACGACCTGATGGTTAAACTCACACAGGACAAGCTCTGGGAAGTGGGAGCTCTGCTGACCGCAACCCCTAATCCTATCACACAACTAGAAATAGCCGTGGGGCGTACCTAACTCTGCCTAGACGCCTCTTCACAGCCTAAGAGCTAACT
This sequence comes from Ranitomeya imitator, assembly GCF_032444005.1. Classification (NCBI taxonomy): domain Eukaryota; kingdom Metazoa; phylum Chordata; class Amphibia; order Anura; family Dendrobatidae; genus Ranitomeya; species Ranitomeya imitator. Next base: position 641,659,297 of record NC_091282.1, on the reverse strand, counting down.
AGCCCTAGAGATAGAAAATAAAGCCTACCTTGCCTCAGAGAAATTCCCCAAAGGAAAAGGCAGCCCCCCACATATATTGACTGTGAGTTAAGATGAAAGTCACAAACACAGAAATGAAACAGGTTTCAGCAAAGGGAGGCCAGATTTACTAAACAGACTGAGGATAGGAAAGGTATCTTTGCGGTCAGCACAAAAAACTACAAAAAAACCACGCAGAGTGTGCAAAAAGACCTCCGCACCGACTCACGGTGCGGAGGTGCCACTCTGCATCCCAGAGCTTCCAGCTAGCAAGGCAAAATCATGATAGCTAGCTGGACAAGGAAACAATGAACAAATAATTAACTAGCAGGGACTTAGCTTCTGCTGGAGTAGACAGTTCACCAGAAAGATCCAAGAGCGAACTGAACCAGTACAAGAACATTGACAGCTGGCATGGAGTAACGATCTAAGTGGAGTTAAATAGAGCAGTCAGCCAAAGAATAAACTACGTCACCTGAGGAAGGAACCTCAGAAGCAGCAGCTCCACTCACAGCCACCAGAGGGAGTCCATGGACAGAACTCGCCGAAGTACCATTCATGACCACAGGAGGGAGTTCGATAACAGAATTCACAACAGATCGGAGCCATGTGTGTATGAGGTGTATTGGGCGGAGCTGAATGTGTTCGAGGTGTGCGAAGCAGAGCTGTGTGTGTATGAGGTGTAAGGAGCAGAGCCATGTGTGTATGAGGTGTACGGAGCAGAGTCAGGTGTGTATGAGGTGTACGGAGCGGAGCCGGGTGTGTATTCAGTGTACAGAGTGGAGCTGCATGTGTATGGGGTGTATGGAATGGAGTCGGGTGTGTATGAGGTGTATGGAGCGGAGCCAGGTGTGTATGAGGTGTATGGAGCATAGTCGGGTGTGTGTGCGAGGTGTAGGGAGCGGAGCCGCTTGAGTATGGAATGGAGCCATGTGTGCAAGGTGTACAGAGCGCAGCCGCGTGTATAGGAGTAACTATGTGTGGCCATTATACAGTATGGAGCATCATGTGTGGCCATTATATAGTATGGAGCATTATGTGTGGCCATTATACAGTATGGAGCACTGTGTGGCCATTATACCGTATGGAGCATCATGTGGGGCTCATTATACTGTATGGAGCAATATATGGGACTCATTATACTGTATGGAGCAATATATTGGGCATGTTATTCTGTAGGGGGTGCTGTGCGGTGCCCACAATACTGTATGGAGCAATATATGGGGCTCATTATACTATATGGAGCAATATATGGGGCTCATTATTCTGTATGGATCACTGTGGTGCCCAGAATACTGTATGGAGGACTATACTGTCTGATTTATGACCTATTGTAGAATGTACAATAGTTATCACTCATGTAATGTGTGGGGGGGACTGTATATGAGATGGGAGCCCTATAGGGGGGCTGTACTGTATATGTCTTTGGGGGGCACCGTTTTGAAGTTCGCCTCAGGCAGCAGTTTGGCTAGGTTCACCCCTGGTTGAACCTCACCATCTCCAATCTGTTGGCCACGGAAATGCTGCCTTTCCGCCTAGTAGATACAGACGGTTTCCGAAAGCTGATGGCCGCTGCAGTCCCCCAGTGCAAATTGCCGAGTTGCCATGACTTTTCTAAGAAAGCTGTGCTTGTGCTACACCATGAGATACGGCCTTCCCAAAACCCTGTCTGATGACAAATGCACACTTAGCAGGATGCATCCCGCCTGTTAGTACAAGGGGCGTCATCAATAGGTTGCATACAGACACTGTGCACCGCACCTATCAGTGTGACTGGCGTCCTATGTGAGCTATATCAATGTGCATTTTTTCTGCTAGGCAGCCAACCCCTGCAATGTTTGGTTGGGGTGGTTGTTTTTATCAAGTAGTTTGCACCTGTGCCGCTCCTAGCCTTTATCAGTGGAGGCCTGCTGCATCCTGCTAAGTGTGCATTTGTCATCAGACAGGGTTTTGGGAAGCCCGTATCTCATGGTATGTATTTTTTCTGAGTTTTTTCTATGTTAGCTGCTTGTGCAGCCTCTGGCCTACTACCGCTACATTGATGATATTTTAATCATCTGGACGGAGTCTGAGCCACAGCTAAAGACATTGCATGAACAGTTTAATCAATTTCATCCTACCATCAACTTGACACTCAACTACTCCTGCACTGAAATTAACTTTTTGGACACCATCATTAAGCTGCAGAACAATAAAATAGAGACATCCCTGTATCAGAAGCCAATCGACCGTCCAACATACCTTTAATGGGACAGTTTCCATCCAAAACACAAAAAAACTCTATTGTCTACAGCCAAGCCATCAGATACAATCGTATATGTTCCAACCCAATGGATAGGGATGAACACCTTGGTGGCCTCAGAAAGACTTTTTTGAATCAGGGCTACCATCCAAGAACAATTGAAAACCAGATTACAAGAGCCACTAGAATATCAAGGAATCACCTGCTACATTACAAAGCTAAAGAAGAAAATAACCGGGTACCTCTAGTAGTTACCTACAATCCAAATCTGGAGGTGCTAAGGGGAGCTGCACGGAAATTACAACCTTTACTACAAAAAGATGCCTGCTTACAATCCATTTTTCCAGACCCCCCACTACTGTTTTAGGCAGCCCCAAATCTAAGAAGCATCATTGTCAAGAGCTCCCTGTCCTCCCCAACAGCTGCAGGTACCTTTCCTTGCAATCAGAAAAAATGTAAAACCTGTCCATTTATAATGACCACGGACAAGATAAAGATCCCCAATTCACATCAGGACTACAAGATACCAGGTACTTTCAGCTGCATCACTTCTAATGTAATGTACCTAATTATTTGTACTAAATGTCCAACTGGGGGTCTGTATGTGGGGGAGACAGGGCAGAAACTGAGAACAAGGATGAACTCTCATCGCTATACAATAAGAGAAAAAAGAATGGATCTACCTGTGGCAATACATTTTTGGCTCCCAAATCATAACATTATGTACATGAAATTACTTGTGTTAAAAGGTAGCTTCAAATCTCAGAGAGACAGTCTGGGAATATTAACTGATGACGACCTTTGACACCCTCGCTGCAGGAATAAATGTGTCGCACGGATTTATGTCTTCTTACATCAACTAAGGAACTTGCCCCTCAGACTATGAGGAGTCATCACAACAGAGACACTAATCAGAGGACAATAAAACAATCCTTATCTAAGAGCTGGCCCAATATTTATGGACATAACTGTTTATCACTCATGGTAATTCTGCTTCATGTCACCTGTCTTATCCATGTTTTTTTTTTTTTTTTCTCTCTGCTATGTTGTGCATAAATATGTGATTCTTCAGAATTTGTTTTAGTCTTTGCCTGATGAAGAGACCTGTGTAGTCTGGAAAGCTTGCAATTTGTTACCATCTTTTTAGTTAGCCATTAAAAGGTATCAACCACTGAGGACTCTCAATTCTAAATATTTTTCTATCTACTGGCTAACACGGTACCAAGATATATATCTTTCCTGTATAGAACTGAATATAAATACCATCAGGGAGTTTGAACCCTTTCACATTTTGGTCTTCCAAAATGGATGAGTGGCCTGAGCTCGCCTCACACGCCTTGGAGGTTTTATCGTGCCCGGTAGCCAGTGTTCTCTCAGAACGTGTCTTCAGCTGCTGGGGGTGTCCTGATGGATAAGCGCAGCCAGCTGTCCCCACCTAACTTTCGTCAAGATGAATAAGTCATGGATCTCCAATGACTTGGAGATTACACCCCAATCGCAGATCGTACAGACTAGGTGATATTGCATTTTTTAGTGTGATGCATTAATGTCACGTAACTGCACTCTGTGATATCTTTAGTGTGGCTTCTGTGCCTGCTGTGGCTGCTCCTGCTGCTGTTAACACAAATTTGAACTGTGAACAGTCATTGTTGGTCTACATCTGCTGGGTTAGCTGTAGTGGAAGATGTCTCGGTCCCAATTACACTATTTCTATTATCATGACAGTTATTTCACTTTGGTGTCAGGCCCTCATTTTTTAAAATGTGAACACTCCTGGTTGGGTGTCCATCTACTGGATTGGGCATAGTGGAAGACCTGTCGGTCCCTATTATATTATTCCTACTGTGGTGAAATTGATGCCACTTTTGTGGTCTCTGCCAGTAATTTTTGAAAATGTGAACACACGTGGTTGGCTGTCCACCTGTTGGATTTGGCGTAGTGAAAGACCTGTTGGTCCCTATTATACTATTTCTACTCTTGTGAAATTGATGCTACTTCTGTAGTGTAAGGTCCACATTTTTTTTAAATGTGAACACTCCTTGTTGGGTGTCCATTTGCTGGATTAGGTGTACTGGAAAACCTGTCGGTCCCTATAATACTATTTCTACTGTGGTGAAATTGATGCCACTTTTGTGGTGTCTGCCAGTAATTTTTGGAAATGTGACCACTCCTGGTTGGGTGTCCATCTGTTGGATTGGGTTCAGTGGAAGACTTTTTGGTCCCTATTATACTATTTCTTTTTAAATCAGATACATTTTTATTGAATTTTTCAACATACAACAAAAGACAACACCCATCCAAACCCCCCACTCCCTCATTGTTCCAGACCACATAGCAATTAGCAAAAATATATTAATCAACATATTTAGGCTAAATACGGCAATCTGTACACTCATGTGCAAATAAACATTATGAAAGATAAGTCCCAAGACTCCGAGTTCTTTAGCTTTCACCTGAAATAGGAAGGACATTATGGAAACAGATTTTATATGCATCACTCCAAGGACCTTAATCAAACATATCTCGCTCGACACAAGTAAGCACCCCCAAGTAAGGACATAATATCCATGCCTTGGTGAATTCGCCAGTTCTCCCATATTTTGCAGAATTTATGCAGGGCTTTCCTGTTTTGATATACTCCTCCAGGTGTAGCAGTAGATTCATAGATTCATTTTTTCCATAAATTCCCTAAACATAGGTGGCACCCTGTTCTTTTAAATACCAACCTTATATTTACATGTTCAGCAACCCCGTCCACAAAACCTAAGATACAAACCATAGGATGCATGGGAACTACTACTAATAATCTTTATTTATATAGCGCCAACATATTCCGCAGCGCTTTACAGTTTAACAGTTTCAAACACAACAGTCATAAGTAACAACGTTAACAATACAATAATTAAAGCGAAATAAGACGACTCTGCTTGTGAGAGCTTACAATCTACAATGAGGTGGGGGAAATACAAAGTACAGGTGTGTATTTACAATGATGTATTTACAATGATGGTCCAGCCATCTTCAGGGGGTTGGGGATAGATGGAGATAGTGAATGGGCTACACACACACAAACATAACATGACTTTGATTACTGAATGTGATAGGCCGCTCTGAACAAATGTGTTTTGAGCGAGCGCCTAAAACTATGCAAATTGTGGATAGTCCTTATATCTTGGGGTAGAGCACTTCAGAGGATTGGCGCAGCACGGGAGAAGTCTTGGAGTCGGGAGTGGGAGGTACGGATTAGTACAGAGGTTAGTCGAAAGTTATTTGCAGAGCGCAGCGGTCGGCTAGGCCAATAGACAGAAATGAGGGAAGAGATGTAAGGGGGTGCCGCATTGTGGAGAGCTTTGTGGGTGAGAACAAGTACTTTGAATTGTATCCTGTAATGAATGGGCAGCAAGTGTAATGACTGACGAAGAGCGGACACGTCCGAGTAAAGATTAGCCAGATGGACGACCCTGGCTGCTGCATTAAGGATGGACTGGAGAGCGGAAAGTCGAGTGAGGGGGAGGCCAATTAATAGAGCGTTACAGTAGTTCAGGCGGGAGTAGATTAGGGCGACAGTGAGGGTTTCTGTTGTTTCCATGGTGGGAAAAGGGCGGATTCTAGAGATGTTCTTTAGGTGTAAGCGGCACGGGCGGGCAAGAGATTGTATATGGAGGGTGAAGGAAAGATCGGAGTCAAACATAACACCCAGACAGCGCGCCTGCTGCCGGGGTATTATAATGGTGCCACCCACAGAGAGGGAAATGTCAGATTTAGGGAGGTTAGTAGATGGCGGGAGCAGAAGAAGATCAGTTTTGGAGAGGTTGAGTTTCAGATAGAGAGCGGACATGATGTTGGAGACTGCAGACAGTCAGTGGTGTTCTGTAGTACAGTGGGGGTAAGGTCAGGGGATGATGTGTATAGTTGTGTGTCATCAGTATAAAGATGGTACTGAAAGCCAAATCTGCTGATGGTCTGTCCAAATAGGGCCGTGTAGAGAGAGGAGAGAAGGGGGCCAAGGACTGAGCCTTGAGGTACCCCGACAGTGAGAGGAAGAGGAGATGAAGTGGAGCCAGAGAACAGAACACTGAAGGAGTGGTCAGAAATATAGGAGGAGAACCAGGAGAGAGCAGTGTCCTTAATGCCTAGTGACCGGAGCCTAGAGAGTAGGAGAGGGTGGTCAACAGTGTCAAAAGCTGCAGAAAGGTCGAGAAGAATGAGCAGAGAGTGGTCACCGTTATGTTTTGCTGTCAGAAGGTCATTGGTCACAGATTTTTTGGTGCAGTTTTTTTCAAATGTAGGGGGTGGAAACCGGACTGTGAAGGGTCTAGGAGGGAGTGAGAGGAGAGGTAACCGGTAAGGCAGGAGTATATCAGGCGCTCAAAGAGTTTAGAGATGAAGGGGAGATTGGAGACTGGTCTGTAGTTATTTGTGCAAGATGGGTCGAGGGTGGGTTTCTTTAGTAATGGAGTAATGATAGAGTGTTTGAAGGAGGAGGGGAAAATGCCAGAGGAGAGGGAGAGATTAAAGATTGTAGTTAGGTGAGTTGTGAGGACTGGAGAGAGAGACTGGAGGAGGTGTGAGGGAATGGGGTCGGTAGTGCATGTAGTCGGACGAGAAGAGGAGAGGAGCTTGGAGACTTCTTCTTCTGCGATGGGATCGAATGTGGAGAGTGAGCCAGGGGAAATGCAGGGAGGGATGGGAGTCGCAGAACTTGGTGATTGGGAGTCGATATCCTGATGTATTTTATCTATTTTCTCTATAAAGTGGGAGGCCAGGTCATCAGCCCAAATGTCTGTGATAGGGGCTTGTGCTTTTGGCCTGAGGAGGGAGTGAAAGGTGTCAAAAAGTTTCTTGGGGTTGTTGGATAGTGAGGAGATCAGGGTGGTGAAGTAGGTCTGTTTGGCGAGGTAAAGGGCAGAGTTATAGGTCCTTAACATAAATTTGAAGTGTATGAAGTCTTCTGGTGTGCGTGTTTTCCTCCATAGGCGTTCAGCACGCCTAGAGCATCGCTGGAGAAATCGGGTGTACGATGTGAGCCAGGGCTGTTTCACTCTGTGCTTGGAGGTTCTAAGGGTGAGGGGAGCTACTTGGTCAAGGGTGCTTCTACTTCTAAGAGTGTCATTGAAGTGATGTACAGCCAGATCAGGACAGGAAAAAGAAGAGATTATGGAAAATGATGAGCATAGGGAGTCTGAAAGTGTATGAGGGCTAATGGCTTGTACATTTCTTCTGACTGAATGGTAGGTAGGAGGATGCTGGGGTGAGCGAGGATTTGTGAGTGTGAAGGAGAGAATGTTGTGGTCAGAGAGAGGAGCGGTGAGTTATCTAGGTAGGAGATTGAGCAGAGCCAGGCGAAAACCAGGTCCAGGGTGTTACTGTCTTTGTGTGTTTCAGAGGTTGAGAGCTGTGAGAGGCCTAGAGAAGTGGTTAGTGATAGAAGCTGAGATGCAGATGTGGAAGTGGGACTGTTAATGGGGATGTTGAAGTCTCCTAGGATAAGGGTTGGTAGTTCTGAGGACATAAAGTGTGGCAGCCAGGCAGAGAAACGGTCCAGGAAGTGGGTGGGTGAGCCTGGGGGCCGGTATATTATATAAATAACTCCGGCACACTACTAACGATAGAATAGTCTTTCATTCATTAATTATTTTTTTATTTCAAAAAACAATGGTGAAATTTACAAAAATGTTATTTTCTCATATTTCACAACAATGGTGGGATTTCCAAAAGTATTTTTCTCACACTTTGATTGGACAAGACATTAATTTCTTTAATCTCAATGTTTCGGCTGCAGAGCCTTTTTCAAAAGATTCAATGTCCCTCTGAAACACATGTAAACAGATATAACCAAAATAGAAACATAAACGTAAACATAAATAAAAGGGGGAACATCATTCAGCATGACCCCCTTAATGTGTTAATGCCACATCATTCACCGTATAAGTGTCATAAAATAACGATCCCATATTGTTTATAATGAAGAAGCATCACATGATATAGTGTTTAAATTTTATCTGCAAGATTAACGGTCATCTTTGGAGAAACACCCTGATTGAGTAATATTCTGTATAAATTCAATTCATATGTAAATACACCCTTATACAAACACACAATATTCCTATCCAGGAGTGTGATTATGACCGGAATATACACTGCACCAAAGTCTAATATGATAGCAGGCGGACCCTTAGACTATCCCCTTATGTGGAAATGCAAAGAAAAAGTTTTTATACTTGCAACAGGTGATGAGCCGGAAAGAGAAACCCACTGTGGGAACTAATGCACAAGGACCTTCTTATATATCACACTAAAAGTGTGGTGACCGAACCGCATACAGAGTCAAAGAAGTGCATATTAATTACCTTCATATGGAGAAACGCCGTGCTAGGTGCTGCGACTCGAAAGGGAACCGCTATTTTCAGGGCGCATGTGAGTAACTAGCGTGTGGCCGGCTTTTTACCTTGTTCCGGCGCTTGTGCCCATGGGAGTATTTCCAGGTGAAAGTGCAAGTGAGGGACGTGTGCAAAAAGGTCCGAAGAGGAGCGAAGAAAACCGAGGGAGGCCGAAATGGTGCGCCTGCGCAGTAGAGCCCGAGCCCGGACTCTAGTTTCCACCTGAGTGCTGCAATGAAACAGGAAAGGAAAACATTAATCACAAAACCGATCTGGCGATATTACATACTATTGCATAAAGGATTACATTTAAGTATGTTGACTAGCACTTTGGTAATAATAAATATTAAGGGACTCTCTATTTCAAAAGAGCCCTGAGGGGACTCCAGTATAGATAAGATGAAGGCTGAATTTATATGGGGAAAGGTTTAGAATGTATCATAAATATCATAGCTCATATGTATACATACAAAAAGGACAATCTGACGTACCACGTAACAAATTCAATAGAATGGAGAATACAATTGAGGATATAATCAATATGAGACCTTATATTTTCTGTTCAAACCATGCGGGGATAGAGTTTGTAACGTGTAAATCCAAAAGGATTCACGCTCCTTTAATTTTTTAATCCTGTCTCCCCCCCTCCTAGAAACAGGTACATGATCTATCACTTGGAACCGGAGTTGGGCCACATTATGATTATTCTGTGAAAAAATGGGCCGGAATAGGCAGAAGGGTCCTACGCACCTAATGGTGGATTTATGCTTGGAAATGCGGTCACGGATATGTTGGGAAGTCTCCCCAACATACCCGAGACAGCAGGGACACTTTATTAAATAAACAACGAAGGACGAATTACAGGTAAACTGTCCCCTAATCGGAAATCTTTTCCCCGAACGTGGATGTGTGAAAGAGTCACCCTGCAACACATTAGAGCATTGGTGACAGCTCAGACATGGAAACGTGCCATTACGAGGTGAAGTCAAGGTCCTTTGTGTCAAACCCCTGTTGCTAGGGCCTACACCCGCCCTAACCAAGTGATCCTTGATATTGGAGCTATTTGCTGCAAATTATTGGTTTGGAATCAAATTCTCTATCCTGTGGATAGGCCTTCTTCAAAATATCCCAATGTTGAAGGATACACTTGTTGATAAGATGATTCAAGGGATGAAATGTGCTAACAAAAGCCATCCTAGGGGCCTTTGGAAGTATGTCTGATCTAGTTGTGTCCCTTCTAGATGTAAGGACATGATCTGGGTACCCCCTATTATGGAATTTATCATTCATTTCCTGATGTCTAATGTAACTGACTTCGGGGTTAGACACAATCCTATCAACCCTATCGTGCTGGGATTTAGGGAGAGCTCTTTTAATGTGATGAGGATGACAACTGTCATATTTCAAGAGACTGTTCCTGTCCGTGGGTTTTACAAAAAGATCCATCTCAATTTCTCTATACTCATTGATGATAACTCTAGTGTCCAAAAAATTCATGGAGACAGGATCATGAGATAATGAAAAGGTAAGGCCGGGTAAACTTGAATTGAGGTCTCTGTGAAAATTGAAAAGAGTTTCTACGTCACCAGTCCATATGAGGAAAACGTCGTCTATATAACGCCGCCAATAGATTACGTCAGATGTGAAACTGGAATGTGTGTAGACATAAGATAAGTCGAAACGGTCCATAAAAATGTTTGCATAAGGGGGTGCCATGTTAGACCCCATGGCCAAGGGCGGACCTACCGCCGGTTCAACCGGTGCAGCCACATCGGGGCCTGAAGGTGGAGGGGGGCCCTTGCAGGCAGGGGCATACAGGGCCCCGGCTTTCTGCTGCTGCTGTAGATCGGTGCAGGCCCCGCACTGTATTAGCAGTTTACAAGTGCCGACCGGCATCCCCCTATTGCAGACAGCAGGCTGTGTGTCTGCTGATCTGACGTCACCTGCGCGCCTGTTTCACTCTGCCGGAGGCCTGGAGAGGAGAGATGAAGTTAGTAGAAAGCCATGGGGTCCCGGGGCAGGAGGTATGTGACGGGCTTCATCTCATTCCTGCTTTCTTATCTGCTTTCTGTAGATCTATCTGTACTGTGAGATTTATTGCACCATCTTAAACTTACAGACAGATAAGGTCCTGGCTCCAGCGCCACCCGATCTCAATGTAAGCTGAAGCTGCAGCAATAAGTCACAGTGATCTTCACCCTGCACTGTGTGACCCTGAGCCCGGCTCCAGGACATCCCACATTATATATCAGATATATATTATAATGTGAGGTCCTGCAGCCTCGTCAGTGCTCAGTGCATGTAACACTATATATATGCCCATGGTACAGTGGTGCCAATATACAGTATGGAGCATCATGTGCGCTCATTATACAGTATGGAGCATCATGTGCAGTCATTATACATTGTACATTATACATTATATTATGGCCTGTGTAGGTCACATGGTCTCCCCTACACAGGTTGCAATAAGGGGGCCCGCTGCGGAACTGGGCTTCCACGTTACACCTGGCAAAGAAGACTTCCATTGACAATCCCGACTCCAGTATAAAGCCCCAACCCCTTTTCGGGTGAAAGGCTAGTACGGTCCCTCGTTTCGTCGAACTCTCATTGCCACGTTTAGTTTTAGATTTCGGTATCGTACGTTAGGCAGTCGATTCTGTTTGTCCTCGGCCCTTCCAATGTGAAATCAGGCATTGTTAATATTGCTCCCAGGTGAGCGCTACGATATAGGAGCCCTCCTGTCTGGACCTGTCCAGTCGGATCTTTGGGGCGTCACATTTAAAGATCACCCCCTCAGGGCTCACGTCCTGTGGTTCACCCATAGACGTCAAGAGCGGGGGCAGTATCCCTTCCATTGTGTCGAGGGGTGCTACGATGAGCTCGGCAGCGGGCGGCTGGTCACAGTCGGGACCGGGAGCGGTCACCGGAGCAGGATCGGTCAGTGGGGCAGGGTCGTTTTCGGTACCTGCGTCTGATGTGGTTCCTGTTGTGAATTCTGTGGCAGAGCTCCCTCCTGTGGTCACAAGTGGTACTTCGGCTGATTCTCTCTATGAGCTTCCGTTGGTGGAGGAGAGTGGTACTGCGGCTTCTGAGTTTCCTTCCTCAGGTGTTGTGGTGAAGTTGTTAGGTGCTGCTCTATTTAATTCCACCTAGTGTTTTGATCCTGGCCTCCAGTCAATGTTCTAGTATTGGACCTGTTTCCTCCTGGATTGTTCCTGTGGCCTGTCTGCTCTGCATAGCTAAGTTCCGCTTTTGTTATTTTGTTTGCTGCTTTTTTCTGTCCAGCTTGCTTATTTGTTTTTTCTTGCTTGCTGGAAGCTCTGGGACGCAGAGGGTGTACCTCCGTGCCGTTAGTTCGGTACGGAGGGTCTTTTTGCCCCCTTTGCGTGGTTGTTTGTAGGGTTTTGTGTTGACCGCAAAGTTACCTTTCCTATCCTTGCTCTGTTTAGAAAGTCGGGCCTCACTTTGCTAAATCTATTTCATCTCTACGTTTGTCTTTTCATCTGAACTCACAGTCATTATATGTGGGGGCTGCCTTTTCCTTTGGGGTATTTCTCTGAGGCAAGGTAGGCTTATTTTCTATCTTCAGGCTAGCTAGTTTCTCAGGCTGTGCCGAGTTGCATAGGGAGCGTTAGGCGCAATCCACGGCTACCTCTAGTGTGGTTGGAGAGGATTAGGGATTGCGGTCAGCAGAGTTCCCATGTCTCAGAGCTCGTTCTATGTTTTTGGGTTATAGTCAGGTCACTGTATGTGCTCTGACTTCTATGTCCATTGTGGTACTGAATTACCAAATCATAACAGTACTGGAGGCCAAAAGTACTAATGATTCTCAATAGAGGGAAAAAAGAAGCTCTGAGACCATTTTTTTTTTCTCTGCACTGTGTTTTGCCTTTTTTTCCCCTAGACATTTGGGTGGTTCAGGACACAGGTGTAGCGATGGACATTAAAGGTCTGTCTTCATGTGTGGATCAGCTCACGGCAAGAGTACAAAAGATTCAAGACTTTGTGGTTCAGAATTCTATGTTAGAACCAAGAATTCCTATTCCTGATTTGTTTTTTGGAGATAGAACTAAATTTCTGAGTTTCAAAAATAATTGTAAACTATTTCTGGCTTTGAAACCTCGCTCCTCTGGTGACCCAGTTCAACAAGTTAGGATCATTATTTCTTTTTTACGTGGCGACCCTCAGGACTGGGCATTTTCTCTTGCGCCAGGAGATCCTGCATTAAGTAATATCGATGCGTTTTTCCTGGCGCTCGGATTGCTGTACGATGAACCTAATTCAGTGGATCAGGCAGAGAGAAATTTGCTGGCTCTGTGTCAGGCTCAAGATGAGATAGAGGTATATTGTCAGAAATTTAGAAAGTGGTCCGTACTCACTCAGTGGAATGAAGGTGCGCTCGCAGCTATTTTCAGAAAGGGTCTCTCTGAAGCCCTTAAGGATGTCATGGTGGGATTTCCTATGCCTGCTGGTTTGAATGAGTCTATGTCTTTGGCCATTCAGATCGGTCGACGCTTGCGTGAGCGTAAATCTATGCACCATTTGGCGGTATTATCTGAGCATAAACCTGAGCCTATGCAGTGCGATAGGACTTTGACCAGAGTTGAACGGCAAGAACACAGACGTCAGAATGGGCTGTGTTTCTACTGTGGTGATTCCACTCATGCTATCTCTGATTGTCCTAAGCGCACTAAGCGGTTCGCTAGGTCTGCCACCATTGGTACGGTACAGTCAAAATGTCTTTTGTCCGTTACCTTGATCTGCTCTTTGTCATCTTATTCTGTCATGGCATTTGTGGATTCAGGCGCTGCCCTGAATTTGATGGACTTGGAGTATGCTAGGTGTTGTGGGTTTTTCTTGGAGCCCTTGCAGTGTCCTATTCCATTGAGAGGAATTGATGCTACGCCTTTGGCCAAGAATAAGCCTCAGTACTGGACCCAGCTGACCATGTGCATGGCTCCTGCACATCAGGAGGTTATTCGCTTTCTGGTGTTGCATAATCTGCATGATGTGGTCGTGTTGGGGTTGCCATGGCTACAAGTCCATAATCCAGTATTAGATTGGAAATCCATGTCTGTGTCCAGCTGGGGTTGTCAGGGGGTACATGGTGATGTCCCATTTCTGTCTATTTCGTCATCCACCCCTTCTGAGGTTCCAGAGTTCTTGTCTGATTACCGGGATGTATTTGATGAGCCCAAGTCCGATACCCTACCTCCGCATAGGGATTGTGATTGTGCTATCGATTTGATTCCTGGTAGTAAATTCCCAAAAGGTCGACTGTTTAATTTATCTGTGCCTGAGCACGTCGCTATGCGGAGTTACGTGAAGGAGTCCTTGGAGAAAGGGCATATTCGCCCGTCATCGTCGCCATTAGGAGCAGGGTTCTTTTTTGTGGCCAAGAAGGATGGTTCGCTGAGACCTTGTATAGATTACCGTCTTCTAAATAAGATCACGGTTAAATTTCAGTACCCCTTGCCGTTGTTATCTGATTTGTTTGCTCGGATTAAGGGGGCTAGTTGGTTCACCAAGATAGATCTTCGTGGTGCGTATAATCTTGTGCGTATTAAGCGAGGCGATGAATGGAAAACTGCATTTAATACGCCCGAGGGCCATTTTGAGTATCTTGTAGTGCCATTCGGACTTGCCAATGCTCCATCAGTGTTTCAGTCCTTTATGCATGACATCTTCCGAGAGTACATGGATAAATTCCTGATTGTATACTTGGATGATATTTTGATCTTCTCGGATGATTGGGAGTCTCATGTGAAGCAGGTCAGAACGGTGTTTCAGGTCCTGCGTGCTAATTCTTTGTTTGTGAAGGGATCAAAGTGTCTCTTTGGTGTTCAGAAGGTTTCATTTTTGGGGTTCATTTTTTCCCCTTCTACTATCGAGATGGACCCTGTTAAGGTCCAAGCCATCCATGATTGGACTCAGCCAACATCTCTGAAAAGTCTGCAAAAGTTCCTGGGCTTTGCTAATTTTTATCGTTGCTTCATCTGCAATTTTTCTAGTATTGCTAAACCATTGACCGATCTGACCAAGAAGGGTGCTGATGTGGTCAATTGGTCTTCTGCTGCTGTGGAAGCTTTTCAAGAGTTGAAGCGTCGTTTTTCTTCTGCCTCTGTGTTGTGTCAACCAGATGTTTCGCTTCCATTCCAGGTCGAGGTTGATGCTTCTGAGATTGGAGCAGGGGCTGTTTTGTCGCAGAGAAGTTCTGATTGCTCGATGATGAAACCACGCGCCTTCTTTTCCAGGAAGTTTTCGCCTGCTGAGCGAAATTATGATGTTGGCAATCGAGAGTTGCTGGCCATGAAGTGGGCATTCGAGGAGTGGCGTCATTGGCTTGAAGGAGCTAAGCATCGCGTGGTGGTCTTGACTGATCATAAGAACTTGACTTATCTCTTGTCTGCCAAGCGGTTGAATCCTAGACAGGCTCGTTGGTTGCTGTTTTTTGCCCGTTTTGACTTTGTGATTTCGTACCTTCCGGGCTCTAAAAATGTGAAGGCGGATGCCCTGTCTAGGAGTTTTGTGCCCGACTCTCCGGGTTTATCTGAGCCGACGGGTATTCTCAAAGAGGGAGTAATTGTGTCTGCCATCTCCCCTGAGTTGCGGCGGGTGCTGCAAAAATTTCAGGCTAATAAACCTGATCGTTGCCCAGCGGAGAAACTGTTTGTCCCTGATAGGTGGACGAATAAGGTTATCTCTGAGGTTCATTGTTCGGTGTTGGCTGGTCATCCTGGAATCTTTGGTACCAGAGAGTTAGTGGCTAGATCCTTTTGGTGGCCATCTCTGTCGCGGGATGTGCGTTCTTTTGTGCAGTCCTGTGGGATTTGTGCTCGGGCTAAGCCCTGCTGTTCTCGTGCCAGTGGGTTGCTTTTGCCCTTGCCGGTCCCGAAGAGGTCTTGGACACATATCTCTATGGATTTTATTTCAGATCTTCCCGTCTCTCAAAAAATGTCAGTCATTTGGGTGGTTTGTGATCGCTTCTCTAAGATGGTCCATTTGGTACCCTTGTCTAAATTACCTTCCTCCTCTGATTTGGTGCCATTGTTCTTCCAGCATGTGGTTCGTTTACATGGCATTCCAGAGAATATCGTTTCTGACAGAGGTTCCCAGTTTGTTTCGAGGTTTTGGCGAGCCTTTTGTGCTAGGATGGGCATTGACTTGTCTTTTTCCTCGGCTTTCCATCCTCAGACTAATGGCCAGACCGAACGAACCAATCAGACCTTGGAAACATATCTGAGATGCTTTGTTTCTGCTGATCAGGATGAGTGGGTGTCCTTTTTGCCTTTGGCTGAGTTCGCCCTTAATAATCGGGCCAGCTCGGCTACCTTGGTTTCGCCGTTTTTCTGCAACTCTGGGTTCCATCCTCGTTTCTCTTCAGGGCAGGTTGAGTCCTCGGACTGTCCTGGTGTGGATACTGTGGTGGACAGGTTGCAGCAGATTTGGACTCATGTAGTGGACAATTTGACCTTGTCCCAGGAGAAGGCTCAACGTTTCGCTAATCGCAGACGCTGTGTGGGTCCCCGACTTCGTGTTGGGGATTTGGTTTGGTTGTCTTCTCGTCATATTCCTATGAAGGTTTCCTCTCCTAAGTTTAAACCTCGTTTCATTGGTCCGTATAGGATTTCTGAGGTTCTTAATCCTGTGTCTTTTCGTCTGACCCTTCCAGATTCTTTTTCTATTCATAACGTATTCCATAGGTCATTGTTGCGGAGATACGTGGCACCTATGGTTCCATCTGTTGATCCTCCTGCCCCGGTTTTGGTGGAGGGGGAGTTGGAGTATATTGTGGAGAAAATTTTGGATTCTCGTGTTTCAAGACGGAAACTCCAGTATCTGGTTAAGTGGAAGGGTTATGCTCAGGAAGATAATTCCTGGGTCTTTGCCTCTGATGTCCATGCTCCCGATCTTGTTCGTGCCTTTCATATGGCTCATCCTGGTCGTCCTGGGGGCTCTGGTGAGGGTTCGGTGACCCCTCCTCAAGGGGGAAGTACTGTTGTGAATTCTGTGGCAGAGCTCCCTCCTGTGGTCACAAGTGGTACTTCGGCTGATTCTCTCTATGAGCTTCCGTTGGTGGAGGAGAGTGGTACTGCGGCTTCTGAGTTTCCTTCCTCAGGTGTTGTGGTGAAGTCGTTAGGTGCTGCTCTATTTAACTCCACCTAGTGCTTTGATCCTGGCCTCCAGTCAATGTTCTAGTATTGGACCTGTTTCCTCCTGGATCGTTCCTGTGGCCTGCTGCTCTGCATAGCTAAGTTCTGCTTTTGTTATTTTGTTTGCTGCTTTTTTCTGTCCAGCTTGCTTATTTGTTTTTTCTTGCTTGCTGGAAGCTCTGGGACGCAGAGGGTGTACCTCCGTGCCGTTAGTTCGGTACGGAGGGTCTTTTTGCCCCCTTTGCGTGGTTGTTTGTAGGGTTTTGTGTTGACCGCAAAGTTACCTTTCCTATCCTCGCTCTGTTTAGAAAGTCGGGCCTCACTTTGCTAAATCTATTTCATCTCTACGTTTGTCTTTTCATCTGAACTCACAGTCATTATATGTGGGGGCTGCCTTTTCCTTTGGGGTATTTCTCTGAGGCAAGGTAGGCTTATTTTCTATCTTCAGGATAGCTAGTTTCTCAGGCTGTGCCGAGTTGCATAGGGAGCGTTAGGCGCAATCCACGGCTACCTCTAGTGTGGTTGGAGAGGATTAGGGATTGCGGTCAGCAGAGTTCCCACGTCTCAGAGCTCGTTCTATGTTTTTGGGTTATAGTCAGGTCACTGTATGTGCTCTGACTTCTATGTCCATTGTGGTACTGAATTACCAAATCATAACAGGTTCCACCGATGTTGATCGGCTCCGCTGATGAGGACACTGGAGTCTGCTGCGGCTCTGACCACGGTTCTTCCTGTGCAATCTTCCTGCACAGCTCCGACTTCCATTTCTTCACTGTTGCCGCCTCCGCGTCCGGGAGTGGAAAGTTCGATGCCTCCATCGGCGGGTCCAGGGAGTCCGGATCCTCCAGTAGCGGCAAGCTCTGGTTCGCCTCCGGTGGGCTGGGGTGGCCCTGGGTCACTTCGTCGTCGTTCAGGTACCCGCTGGTCGCCATCTCGGCTTCTAGATCTGCAGCAGCACACACACGTTGTTCTCCATTTTCTGGGGTCTCGGCTCCTGCATTCCTGAGCTCGTCATCCTGCAGCTGTAGTCAGAGGGGGCGGTCGCTACTTTTGGCGCCCCTTTTGCGGTCTCCTCCCATGGCACGCCCTCTTTCTTCTCCAGCGCTCCTCGTGGCGCTGTAATGGCGGCAGTTTTGGCGGGAATTTTTGGTAGTAAACGGCAATACACCGTTCTTTCAGCAGAAACAGTTCAAACACAATTCTGGCACAGTTCTAAGGCACACATGACCCGATTTCTCAGGTTTAAGTAGATCCTGTTCGTGTTGCCAAGATTTGGATCGCCCCCATGTAAGGGCAATGGGGTACTCGGTGCCGGGTCCTTCAGTCCTTACACAGTCCGGAAGAAAATGGCCGCTCCTTACTCCCCGCAGTCAGTGCCCGGCGCCCCCATACTCCCCTCCAGTCACCGCTCACACAGGGTTAATGCTGGCGGTAACAGACCGCGTTATGCCGCGGGTGACGCACTCCATAACCGCTGCTATTAACACTGTGTTTCCCCAACTTTTTACTATTGATGCTGCCTATGCGGCATCAATAGTAAAAAAATGTAATGTTAAAAATAATAAAAAAACAAAAAACCTGCTATTCTCACCCTCCTTAGTCCGCCGAGCCGCACGTGCCTGCCGCCATCTTCCGTTCCCGGCGATGCATTGCGAAATTACCAAGAAGACTTAGTGGTCTCGTGAGACCGCTAACTCTTCTGGGTAATTTCGCAATGCATCCTGGGAACGGAAGATGGCGGCAGCCGCGCGCGTATGGCTGGAGCTTCACCGGATCCCATGGGGTGAGTATAAAATAGCAGGAAAGAAATATATCTTGGTACCGTGTTAGCCAGTGGATAGAAAAATATTTAGAATTGAGAGTCCTCAGTGGTTGATACCTTTTAATGGCTAACTGAAAAGATGGTAACAAATTGCAAGCTTTCGAGACTACACAGGTCTCTTCATCAGGCAAAGACTAAAACAAATTCTGAAGAATCACATATTTATGCACAACATAGTATAGGAAAAAAAAAAAAAAAGGGAAAAAAAAAAAAAAAAAACCATGGATAAGCCAGGTGACATGACACCTGGCTTATCCATGGTTTTTTTTTTTTTTTCCCTTTTTTCTTTTCCTATACTATGTTGTGCATAAATATGTGATTCTTCAGAATTTGTTTTAGTCTTTGCCTGATGAAGAGACCTGTGTAGTCTCGAAAGCTTGCAATTTGTTACCATCTTTTCAGTTAGCCATTAAAAGGTGTCAACCACTGAGGACTCTCAATTCTAAATATTTTTATAAAATAGCAAAAATCTGTGTACAAGTTATACTCAACAGATGTACCCACTAGAAATAATATTACTAGATACAGCGCAAGTGGAAATAAAACATAACTTTTACTAGAAATGGATAAAAGTATAAACAAAAGTCACCCAAAAGTGATATAAAAACACATGGGGTAAGGTCTCAGCCAAGAGACACAACAAAAAAAAACCCCTAATAGGATTCAAAGAACTCCACCTGCAGAGGCACTTGCGGATGAAAGGCAGACCAACATATGATTCAAACACCAGCTGCCAGAAACAAATACATATGAATCACGGAGCAATATTTCATACAGTTGGTTGCATGTGAATAAACAATTATCGCGGAATGGCAAAGAATGGCACCTATACCACGGTGTCACAAATGAGAATCAAAGATAAAAAATGAAACGATCTCACCAATTCCAGGATGCATGAGCAGGAGCACCGGAAAACCTCTGTTCAAGGAACAATCCAGGATTTGATGCAGAGAACCGACAATGCCCTGCCATTCCCTATGGGGCTAACAATAGTCTATCACCAAAGCTCCTGCCCTTACAAGGGCAGTCCACAGCTACCCCTGTATCAACATGCCCTGCACTCTCCCTGTGGTCAGTCCCGACGCGTTTCCTCCAAGCTAATCATCAGGGGACCTGCTTGATTAAAGAGATAAGTGCCTATGTGCTCAAAAAGGGAGACATAAGTTGCTGCCACCCCCTATGCTATCCTGCAGAGAGTGGACAAAGTGTGGGGCTAGTTCTTAAATAGGAAGTGGCTCAAGAAGATATTGAACCACTTAATAAGGGGCAAATGAGTCACCTGTGTGATGGCTAAGGGTCACTCATAACACGCCTGCTCATTGGCTCATATGTTATAACGCCAACTAGATGGCCAATAGAGTAGACCTTATTTGACTGATGCACAGGACGCTCTCAGCGTCATAGGTCGGTAACAAATAGACATACTAACCTATGTGATTGCGTCACATGCCATAGACCACGAGGACACAGAACGCCAGAGTGGGTGAAGAGATGGCCGGCAATCGCCGACATGCGCAGACGAGACCGGAAGCTGTGGCTCCTCAGCGCGACAGGCGGCGATTGCTGACATGCGCACACAAGACGGGCAGTTGTAGTTGCCAAGCACCCAGGACGCCGGAGTGGGTGCAGCAAGAGCCGGCAACCGCCGGCATGCGCAGATGGAACCAGAAGTTGTGGCTCCTCAGCGCATCAGACGGCGGATGCTGACATGCGCACACAGGACGGGCGGTTGTAGTTGCCAAACACCCACAGACGCGCACCTGCCCATACAATAGAACCCAGAGCGCCTGCGTGGGAAATGTAAGAGCCACCCTGTGCCAACATACACAGCAAGCGCCAAACCCTCCAAATACATAGCAGCTAGGAGCACCCCATGGGGTGAGTATACTGTATAACTATTTTTTATTTTAATTATTTTTTTAACAGGGATATGGTGCCCACACTGCTATATACTACGTGGGCTGTGTTAGATACTGCGTGGCTGCTATATACTACATAGGCAGTGTTATATACTATGAGCTGTGTTCTATACTGCGTGGGCTGTGCTATATATTACGTGGCCACTGTTATGTACTGCGTGGGCAGTGTTATATACTACGTGGCTGCTATATACTGCGTGGGCTGTGCTATATATTACGTGGCCAGTGTTATATACTGCGTGGGCAGTGTTATATACTACGTCACCTGTATTATATACTGCGTGGCTGCTATATACTGCATGGGCTGTGCTATATATTACGTGGCCAGTGTTATATACTGCGTGGCCTGTGTTATATACTACGTCGCCTGTGTTATATACTGCATGGCTGCTATATACTGCGTGGGCTGTGTTATATAATACGTGGCTGTGTCATATACTGCGTGGCCACTGTTATATATTGCATGGCCTGTATTAACGCATCGGGTATTCTACAATATGTATGTATATAGCAGCCACATAGTATATAGCACAGGCCACGTAGTATTTGTCTGCTATATACTACATGGCTCCTATATACTACGTGGCCTGTGCTATATACTATGTGGCTGCTATATACATACATAAATACATATTCTAGAATACCCGATGCGTTAGAATCGGTCCACCATCTAGTATATATATATATATATATATATATATATATACCTATTCTATGTGTAGATATTTATTTTACCTATTCTAATAAAACCTGTCAGTGTGATTTTACTGTACACCGCACTGAATTGCCGGCTTTTCTATAGAACACCGGTGCGTATTTCTCGCAAGTCACACTGTTGGTCCATGTGTAATCCGTATTTTTCTCGCCCCCTTGACTTTCATTGGCGTATTTTTTGCGCAATACGCTGACAAACGCAGCGTGCTGCGATTTTGTACGGCCGTAAAATACGGATGCGTAATATAAGCCAGATAGAAGCTGCCCCATAGAGAATCATTGGTCCGTCTTCAATGCGTAGTTTTTGCGCATCTCAAACGTCCGTAAAACTCTCTAGTGTGATGCTGGCCTAACAGTAATTGATAAAGAGAGCTTCTACTCACTTCTCCCCCTCCCTGCATGGTGACCTC
This sequence comes from Ranitomeya imitator, assembly GCF_032444005.1. Lineage (NCBI taxonomy): Eukaryota > Metazoa > Chordata > Amphibia > Anura > Dendrobatidae > Ranitomeya > Ranitomeya imitator. Next base: position 641,637,636 of record NC_091282.1, on the reverse strand, counting down.
CGTATATTTCACGGGGTATGCCCACTACATAGAAATCAATGAGTCGTTTTGTGCTCAGATTTTAATTAGAGTTCTAAAAATTAATGTCTTTATTTTTATTTAATGTTTTTTTTACCATTTATAAATTTAATTATTTAATTAACCCCTTAGCGACCGCCGATACGCCTTTTAACGGCGGCCGCTAAGGGTACTTAAACCACAGCGCCGTTAATTAACGGCGCTGTGGAAAAAGTGAATAGCGCCCCCCAGAGTCGGATTTTCTCCGGGGTCTCGGCTGCCGGGGGTAGCCGAGACCCCAGAGAACATGATTCGGGGTTTTTTTTACCCACCCCGCATTTGCGATCGACGGTAATTAACCGTTTACCGGCGATCGCAAAAAAAAAAAAAAAAAACGCGATCTTTTTTAATTTCTCTGTCCTCCGATGTGATCGCACATCGGAGGACAGAGAAAAGGGGTCCCAGAAAGCCCCCCAATACTTACCTGTCTCCCCCGATGCTCCTCGTGGCTCCCGGTGGGCGCCGCCATCTTCAAAATGGCGGGCGCATGCGCAGTGCGCCCGCCGGCCGGCCCCCCAAGAATCTTTGGGGTCTCGGCTGCCGGGGGTAGCCGAGACCCCAAAGAGCATGATCGGGGTCGGTTTTACCGACCCCCGTTTTGCGATCGCCGGTAATTAACTGTTTACCGGCGATCGCAAAAAAAAAAAAAAAGTAAAGTGTAATTCTCTGTCCTCTGATGTGATCGCACATCAGAGGACAGAGAAATAGGGGGATTCGGGGACCCTATCATACTCACCTGTGTCCCTGGATCCTCCTGCTGCTCCTCCTGGCCGCCGGCAAAAGAAAATGGCAGGCGCATGCGCAGTGCGCCCGCCATCTGTCTCCATCTGCTGGCCGGCAGGAGAACAGCAGTTGGGGCTAAAATTAGGGTTAGGGTTAGGGGTAGGGGTAGAGTTAGGGGTAGGGTTAGGGGTAGGGCTAGGGGTAGGGCTAAAGGTAGGGGTAGGGTTAGGGCTAGGGCTAGGGTTAGGGTTAGGGCTAGGGCTAGGGTTAGGGCTAGGGTTAGGGCTAGGGTTAGGGTTGGGGCTAAATTTAGGGTTAGGGTTGGGGCTAAATTTAGGGTTAGGGTTGGGGCTAAATTTAGGGTTAGGCTTCTTTCACAATTACGTCGGTACGGGGCCGTCGCAATGCGTCGGCCCGACATACCGACGCACGTTGTGAAGACTGTGCACAACGTGGGCAGCGGCTGTAGTTTTTCAACGCATCCGCTGCCCAATCTATGTCCTGGGGAGGAGGGGGCGGAGTTACGGCCACGCATGTGCGGTCAGAAATGGCGGATGCGACGTACAAAAAACCGTTTCATTGAACGTTTTTTTGTGCTGACGGTCCGCCAAAACACAACTGATCCAGTGCACGACGGACGCGACGTGTTGCCATCCATCACGATCCGTCGGCAATACAAGTCTATGGGCAAAAAACGCATCCTGCGGGCACATTTGTAGGATCCGTTTTTTGTCCAAAACGACGGATTGCGACGGATGCCAAACGATGCAAGTGTGAAAGTAGCCTTAGGGCTAGGGTTAGGGTTGGGGCTGAAGTTAGGGCTAGGGTTGGGGCTAAAGTTAGGGTTAGAGTTGGGATTAGGGTTAGGGTTTGGATTAGGGTTGGTATTAGGGTTAGGGTTGGCATTAGGGTTACGCTTGGGATTAGGGTTAGGTTTGGGATTAGGGTTAAGGTTAGGGTTGTGATTAGGGTTGTATTGGGATTAGGGTTAGGTTTGGGATGAGGGTTAGGTTTGGGACTAGGGTTAAGGTTAGGGTTGTGATTAGGGGTGTATTGGGATTAGGGTTAGGTTTGAGGTTAGGGTTGAGATTAGGATTAGGGGTGTGTTGGATTTAGGGTTATGGTTAGGGTTGACATTAGGGTTGTTTTGGGGTAAGGGTTGTGATTATGGTTAGGGTTAGTGATTAGGATTATGGATCAGGTTGGGATTAGGGTTAGGGGTGTGTTGGGGTTAGGGTTGGAGCTAGAATTGGGGGGTTTCCACTGTTTAGGTACATCAGGGGGTCTCCTAACACGACAGCCAATTTTGTGCTCAAAAAGTCAAATGGTGCTCCCTCCCTTCTGAGCTCTGCCGTGCACCCAAATAGTGGGTTACCCCCACATATGGGGCATCAGCGTACTCGGGATAAATTGGACAACAACTTCTGGTGTCCAATTTCTCTTGTTACCTTTGTGAAAATAAAAACTTGGGGGCTACAAAATCTTTTTTGTGGAAAAATATATATATATTTTTTTTTTTTATGACTCTGCATTATAAACTTCTGTGAAGCACTTGGGCATTCAAAGTTCTCACCACACATCTATATAAGTTCCTTGGGGGCTCTAGTTTCCAAAACGGGGTCACTTGTGGAGGGTTTCTACTGGTTAGGTACATCAGGGGCTCTGCAAACGCAACATAATGCCCGCAGACCATTCTATCAAAGTCTGCATTCCAAAACGGCGCTCCTTCCTTCCGAGCTCTGCCGTGCGCCCAAACAGTGGTTTACCCCCACATATGGGGTACCAGCATACTCAGGACAAATTGGACAACAACTTTTGGGGTCCAAGTTCTCTTGTTACCCTTGTGAAAATACAAACTTGGGGGCTAAAATTTCATTTTTGTGGAAAAAAAAATATTTTTTATTTTCATGACTCTGCATTATAAACTTCTGTGAAGCACTTGGGCATTCAAAGTTCTCACCACACATGTAGATAAGTTCCATGGGGGGTCTAATTTCCAAAATGGGGTCACTTGTGGGGGATTTCTACTGTTTAGGCACATCAGGGGCTCTCCAAACGCGACATGGCGTCCGATCTCAATTCCAGCCAATTCTACATTGAAAAAGTAAAACGGCACTCTTTCTCTTCCAAGCTCTGCGGTGCGCCCAAACAGTGGTTTACCCCCACATATTGGGTATCGACGTACTCAGGAGAAATTGCACAACAACTTTAATGGTCTAATTTCTCCTGTTACCCTTGTGAAAATAAAAACTTGTGGGCAAAAATATCATTTTTGTAGAAAAAATGCAATTTTTTTTTTCACGGCTCTACATTATTAACTTCTGTGAAGCACATGGGGGTTCAAAGTGCTCACCACACATCTAGATAAGTTCCTTAAGGGGTCTAGTTTCCAAAATGGTGTCACTTGTGGGGGGTTTCCACTGTTTAGGCACATCAGGGGCTCTCCAAACACGACATGGCGTCCAATCTCAATTCCAGCCAATTCTACATTGAAAAAGTAAAATGGCACTCCTTCTCTTCCAAGCTCTGCGGTGCGCCCTAACAGTGGTTTACTCCCACATATTGGGTATCAGCATACTCAGGAGAAATTGCACAACAACTTTGTTGTCTAATTTCTCCTGTTACCCTTGTGAAAATAAAAATTTGTGTGCAAAAATATCATTTTTGTAGAAAAAATGCGATTTTTTTTTTCACGGCTCTACATTATAAACTTCTGTGAAGCACATGGGGGTTCAAAGTGCTCACCACACATCTAGATAAGTTCCTTAAGGGGTCTTGTTTCCAAAATGGGGTCACTTGTGGGGGGTTTCCACTGTTTAGGCACATCAGGGGCTCTCCAAACGCGACATGGCGTCCAATCTCAATTCCAGCCAATTCTACATTGAAAAAGTAAAACGGCGCTCCTTCACTTCCAAGCTCTGCGGTGCGCCCAAACAGTGGTTTACCCTCACATATGGGGTATCGACGTATTCAGGAGAAATCGCACAACAACTTTTGTGGTCTAATTTCTCCTGTTACCCTTGTGAAAATAAGAATTTGTGGGCGAAAAGATCATTTTTGTGTAAACAAAAGCGATTTTTTATTTTCACGGCTCTACGTTATAAACTTCTGTGAAGCACTTGGGGGTTCTCTCCGTGTTTGCGTGGGTTTCCTCCCACATTCCAAAGACATACTGATAGGGAATTTAGATTGTGAGCCCCAATGGGGACAGCGATGATAATGTGTGCAAAACTGTAAAGCACTGCGGAATATGTTAGCGCTATATAAAAATAAAGATTATTAAGAGTAAACATGTGTAGGAACTGATTTTAAGCTACCCCCCAAACAAACCTTATAAAAGAAGGTGTGGGCAGTGGAAGACCATTACTCTCAAGACACTACTAGGATTGGAAGACTTTTTTGGAAGCATTGGAAGACTCTGACTATAATGTGAGTATACAAGCTATATGTCTGCCTGTCTGTTTTTCTCCCTGCAGTCTGTAATCATTTCTGTCTCTCTTGCAGCATTCCTCATCATGTCCTCCAGTGAAGACCAGACCACACAGAGTGGACAGGAGACTGAAGAGAGTATATTTGCTACTGATTGGTAAGTATTCACTGTCACTATTACACATGTGGAAACATTTTTATTTTTCTTTTTACAGAACCATTCCTGGGCAGATGAGCTGGAGCAGCAGGCTCAAGTTACGATGGCAAGACGGCGTGTAAGTATTCTTGACTGTTTTTATTTATTCTTGACTGTTTTTGGCACTCTTGCCTTTTTTTAAAATTATTTTTGCCTTTTTCTCCTTCGCCTCATTGGGGGACACAGGACTGTGGGTGTATGCTACTGCCACCAGGAGGCTGACACAAAGTAAACATAAAAAAAGGTTTAGCTCCTCCTCCATCGTATACACCCTGACACAGGCAGAAGGCAAACCCAGTTTATGCTTAGTGTCTGAAGGAGGCACAGGTCTGATTTTCAGACTCTCCATATTTCTTCTCTTCACATAGAATTGAGACAGGGGCGACGGACCCTTTTGAAGGGGTCCGATCTCCCCAAACCAACGTGGAGTGTCGCCTCCACGTATCCTTTCCCACAACGTGGAACTCTTTGCCAGACTCAGCCCTGACTACCCTAAGGTAACAAGACCCTAGGCTGTACAGGTGCATATGTACTGTCCGTGCGGCCTCCACTGCATCACCAATGCGTAGACAGCAGTGATATAAAGGAGGCAGACGGTCCCTCTCCTCATCCCCTGAAGGGAAGATGGAGTTAGGGTGCCTGCACCGTCCTTTCTAACAGCCCCCCTCTGACCTTAAGCTCCATAGCGTGGTGGGGGGCTGGGAGGGTTTCTGTAGCAGCAGCATCCCGGGAACAGCGGGCGCTGCTTTTTTTCTGCCTTTGGCAGCGCCACTCTGCAGGGATCCCGGTGCCTGGTCGCCTCTTCATCCGCATGCAGGTCCGGGTAAATTTTTACGCCCGGCGTCTGCCGAGTCAGGCCACGGTCAGAAGTCCCGCCCCTTCCGGTCGCATCATCGGCCGGCGGGTCCCGCCTCCCTCTCCCTGGGCAAATGCTGGGGGAGAGAAAAATCTTGGCCCCGGCTTCTGCCATTTTAGGTGGCCGGCGGAAGTCCCGCCCCTTCCAGCCGCATCATCGGCATGGGGAAAATTTAGGCCGGCTTCAGATCCCCATAGGCCGTAGACTGAAAACACCGCCATTTCCAGCGGGACCACCCAACAATGAAGCGCTCCTTTTAAGGGAACAGCGCGGTTGCATCGCCCTGTGACAGGTTCCACAGGACGGACGGGGACACAGGACTGGGATAAGTGCTACTCCCCCCAGCCTGACAGCTGCCATATCTGTTTTTTTTGCAGCCTATCTAAAACGCTGTTTATAGCATCAGCAGGGTCACCATGTCTAGAAGGACCAAGTCTCACACGGTTTTATACACCGCATGTGTAGCCTATCCTTCCACTTTCTGCGTGCCCAGAGTAATCGTTTCTGTGAGGCCTGCAATTCCGAACGCCCTCCGGAACCCAATCCTGCGACTCAGGCAGAAACTGTAGTTTCTCCCCCAGAGTGGGTCACGTCCTTGTCACAATCTATGGCATCCCTAACCAAGGCAATCGAGTCCCTCCAAACCCCGGCTGGGGCCAGGGACAGCGGTTCTTCTACCTTGGAGAGGTCTCCCGACTCACTGGAACCTCCGGCCTGCAGGGGCCACGCTCTCACTAGGCAGACGCGGGGGAGGCGAACCCATACAGCATCTCCCGGTCCATCAGGTGCATCTGCATCCTTAAGTTCCGCCTCTCGTTCACCCATACCAGCGGAGGTTAGTGAACATGGTTCAGACTTCAATTCTGAAGGGTCCCTCGATTTTGAGGCACCTGATTATCAGGAGTCAGTAGACAGCCTAATTGAGGCCGTCAGCCAAACCTTGGGTATAGAGGATGAATCTACCTTGGCCTCGGGTCATAAGGTATCGTTCAAGAAGATCAAGCAGCCTCATAGGGTGTTTTCCACTCACCCTGAGTTTGAGGACTTAGTCCAATGTCATAGAGAGAGTCCGGACAGGCGTTTCTCGGGACAAAAGGCTCTAAATACAAGATACCCTTTCGCCCCTGAGCTGCGTAAGAAGTGGACAGAATCCCCGTCGGTAGATCCACTGGTTTCTCGTTTACCTCCAACACACTGTTATACCTTCCCAACGGTTCCTCTATTAGGGATCCAACTGATCGGCTCATAGAAAGTTTGGCCCGTTCAGTTTTCGAGCCTTCAGGTTCGGCCCTCTCACCCTCTTTTGCGGCGATTTGGGTAGCTAAGGCTCATTGGGGGACACAGGACTGATATCTTGGTCAGAATCTTTAACTAAGGCTCTACAGGTGAGGGACTTACTGGCGGAGTTGACGGAGATGTCAAATCAGATAGCTCTAGCTGGGAGCTACCTGATCAATGCATCTTTGGATGCAGCGAATGGTGCGGCATTAGCTGCCGCAAATGCAATTGCTATTAGACGGGCCCCTTTGGTTGAGAACATGGAGGGCGGATTCTACCTCGAAAAAATCCCTTACAACTCTCCCATATCAAGGTGGTCGATTTTTTGGGGAAAAACTGGATCAGTTCATTTCTGATACCACAGGGGGGGGGAAGCAATTTTCTCCCACAGCAAAAGATTAAACAACCCTCTTGTTTCAGGCTCATTTCAAATCCTTTTGTAACTCCAGTTGGACCCCAGCGTCAAACCCCGCTGGCCCAGGTCGACCTAATCAGGACAGTCAAATAAGTAAGGCAGCACACTGTGGCGCTAAAACATGCAAACATGAAACATGAAAATTGAACTGCATTACTGCACTAGAAATATGAAAAAATGAGAGCGTTTAACACATAAATTGGCCAATTCATGTGTACCTGGTAGCCACATTAGGGCATCTCTCATATACTAGGTCCTAATCTTTCCTTTCCTCGCTAAGAATAAACGTCTTCATCTGAATGGGTACTGTGAAGCCTCTTCTTAGACTAAATTAGTCTAAGAAGATGCTTATCTTCACATTCCCATATTACCTTCGCACCAAAAATTTCTACGATTTGCCGTAGGCAGCCTACATTTTCAGTTCACAGCCTTACCTTTCGGGCTGGCCACCGCACCCAGGGTATTTACAAAGGTCATGGCAGCAGTGGTGTCTATCCTGCATTCCCGGGGCATACTCGTTTTACCATATCTAGACGACCTCCTTATCAAGGGGCCGTCTTTTCGAGCATGCGAGGAAAATGTCAGCATTACCCTGCTGACCTTCTGCAAAGAGGTGAGGATCCTTTGCCGGCCGATCTACCATACAATCTGCTTCTGCATGAGGGTTTTAGGAAGGATGATGGCAGCAATAGAGGTGGTACCTTTTGCGCAATTCCATCTCCGTCCTCTCCAACATGTACTGTTGGCAGCATGTGACAAAAATCCGTATTTTCTCAACCTCAAGTGCCTTATGTCTCTCCAGGTCAGACAGGCTCTTGCATGGTGGTCAATGAGCCCTTCTCTACGACAAAGGAAACCCTTTCCCCCAGCCCATTGGCTGGTAGTCATGACAGACGCCAGTCTTCTCACTTGGGGAACAGTGTTTTGCCACCACACAGCTCAGAGACGCTGGTCCTCGCGGGAGTCAACCCTCCCGATCAATCTATTGGAGATTCGGGCGATTCGGCTGGCACTGCAACATTTTCATCATCTTCTAGCAGGCCGCCCTGTCCAGATTCAATCGGACAATGCCACAGCGGTGGCCTACATAAATCATCAATTGGGTACCTGCAGCAGGGCGCCCATGCACAAGGTAAAACAGGTCCTCGACTGGGCCAAAAAGAACCACACTGTGATTTCCGAAGTCCACATTCCGGGCGAGGAAAACTGGGCTACAAATTTTCTTAGTTGTCAGGGCCTTGCATCCCGGGAGTGGTCTCTCCATCCCGAGGTGTTTCAAATAGATCATCGCTGGGGAACCCCGGACATGGACCTGATGGCTTCCGGAATGAATGCCAAGGTACCCAAGTTTGTAGCCCGGTATCGAGATCCACAGGCAATTGCCGTGGACAAGTTAGTTCGACCTTGGAACCAGTTTCATCTCCCATACCTGTTTCCCCTTCTGGCACTGCTCCCTAAGGTAGTCAGGAAGATCAAGACAGAGGGAGTCCCAGCAATCCTGGTTGCTCCAGATTAGCCTCGTCGGTCATGGTACACAGACCTAGTGCAGCTGCTCACCAAGATTTCTTGGCGGCTTCCAGAACACCCAGATCTACTATCTCAGGGCTCGATCTACCCCCAGAACTCAGGGGTCCTGTGTTTAACGGCCTGGCCATTGAATCTTGGATTCTGACGCAGGCCGGGTTCTCACAAAAGGTTGCCGCTACCATGATTAGCGCCCGCAAATCGGTCTCAGGCCATATTTATCATCACACCTGGAAGGTTTTCTTTTCATGGTGCAGAAAGCGTGGTCTTCCCCCACTACGTTACTCCATCCCTTTTCTCCAAGCCGGCCTGGATTCGGGGCTTGCACCAAGTACTCTCAGAAGACAGATATCATCCTTATCAGTTCTTTTTCAGCGCAGGATCGCCATCAATTTACAGGTGAAAACTTTTCTACAGAGAGTCGCTCAGATGGTACCGCCTTACAAGCCCCCTTAGATTCTTGGGACCTTAACTTGGTCTTAAGTGCCTTGCAGGAAGCTCCTTTTGAGCCTCTTCAGGACGTCTCTTTGACCTACTTTTCCTGGAAAGTCGTGTTCTTGGTGGCCATAACTTCCATTAGGCGGGTATCAGAGCTGGCGGCTCTATCCTGCCGGGCTCCGTTTCTACGGTTCCATCAGGATAAGGTTGTGCTCAAGCCAGCACCCTCGTTTTTGCCAAAGGTGGTTTCCTCGTTTCACATTAACGAGGACATTGTCTTACCTTCTTTTTGCCCGGCGCCAATGCACCGTGTGGAAAATGTGACCTAGTGAGAGCACTTAGGAGGTACATTTCATGGACGGCACCTTTTCGGCAGACAGATGCGATGTTTGTCCTTCCTGAAGGTCGAAGGAAGGGACTCGCTGTCTCAAGATCCACTATGGCCAGATGGATACGATCAGCTGTTCAGGAGGCCTACCGCGCCAAGGGCGTGGTTGTTCCGGCCGGAATCAGAGCACACTCCACTCGAGCAGTGGGGGCATCCTGGGCGCTTTAGACAAACAAGTTTGCAAGGCAGCAACCTGGTCCAGTTTGCATACCTTTTCCAAACACTATAATGTCCATACACAGACTTCTGCAGATGCAAGTCTGGGTAGAAGGATTCTTCAGGCAGCGGTGGCGCACCTACAGATGCTTGGATATTACTCCGTTGAGTCAATTTCCAACCCAGGGACTGGTTTAGGACATCCCACAGTCCTGTGTCCCCCAATGAGGCGAAGGAGAAATAGGGATTTTAGTGTTACTCACCGTAAAATCCTTTTCTCCGAGACGCTCATTGGGGGACACAGTTCCCTCCCTGTTAGCCAGATGGCTCTTTTTTGGTATTTGACTTTATCAGTCGGTAGAGTCGTTCTCTAGACATGTTGTTTCTGTATTAATGCTGACAGTTATATTTGTTCTCCTACTGCTTTTTGCACCAAACTGGGTTTGCCTTTTGCCAGTGTCTGGGTTTATACGACGGAGGAGGAGCTAAACCTTTTTTTATGTTTACTTAGTGTCAGCCTCCTGGTGGCAGTAGCATACACCCACAGTCCTGTGTCCCCCAATGAGCATTTGTTTTAAGTGTTTTATCTTTCCAACATTAATGTCTTTGTTTCATTTCTAGGTTCGAATTGCGTTGTGGTACACCCGGGAGTAGCAGCACTCGGACACTGTGGTGATTGAGCAGCTGTGGAATGAGGTGGCCCAAGCTCTGATGGATGACTGGGACAACGCCATGAGTCAGAAAGGCTTTTCGTAAGTATTGCAGTGTGGTCTGATGTGGCAGTGAACCTGAAGGCCGGGATCACACAACTATGAGTGATTGTGAGAAACTCCTGTGAGTTTCTCGCATCACACACAGTTGTGTGATCCCGGCCTAAAGTGCATTGTTTAACAATTTTTTTTTCCTATTCACAGTGAACAAAGTCAAAACCCGTTGGCGTTCAATGAAGGATCGCTTCAACAAGGACCTGAGACAGGAGATCCAAGTTCGCAGTGGTGCTGCAGCAAGGCTTGGGAAATATAAATACCACCGGGTGCTGTCTTTCCTGAGGCCTGTCCTTGTTCAGAGAATGTAAGTATTTTTGTGTTGTATTCCATTGTGTTGTATTCATTTATCTGAATTTTTCTATTCCACAGGAGTTGGCGCTTTTTCATTTGTTATTTTTTGGTAGTATGTTTTACTTTTCTTTTCTTTTCACAGAACCTGTAGCATCACCCTCAAACCTGGATCGTCCTCTGGAGCGGTCCCTCATCGAACAGCCATAGACCAGTCCCAGCCATCCACCAGCAAAGCAGCAAGTGGACTGGCGCCACAGTCTGGAGAACAGGCAGCTGATCCTTCAGGTGTTCCCCTGTCCCAGTCCTCTGCCTCTTTTTTGGGGTGGGTTCTTCCCGCAAGTGGCAGAAGGCTTCAGACAGGTCACTCATGCTCGAGTTTATTCACTTGGGCTCGGTCTTCCAGAATGGCTTGAAGGCGCTGGGAGATAGACTGGAAAGTGGTCTGACCATATTAACACACTTTTCGAGGATGTCAACCAACGCCTTAACCGTCTGGAAGCCGACCTCCAGAGACTAGGACACCATTTTTTTAATAAGATAGAGCAGGGCATGTCGGAACACCTTACACCTGAACTCCAGCTCAATGTGATGCAGGCCTTCAATGCTGCTTACGTTCAGGCTATGCAGCAGACTCAGTACTTCCAGCAGCCACAGGTGGTACTTCCACCTGTGTCACAAATTACACACTTAACCTCAATACCGAGTTCTGCTACATACCGCTGTATGGCCACCAGCATTCCCAGTCCTGCCGCACACCACTACAGTGCCACCACCATGCTAGGTGCTGCTGAAAGCCACTCCACCACCAGCATGCCGAGTCCTGCTACCACCACCACCATGCCGAGTCCATGCCTCAAGATCCTGCACGGCTGTCCACCGCCACCACCACTAGGCTGCCTCAAGGTCTTGCACAGTTGTCCACTGCCACCAACTCTATGCCGCCTCAAGATCCTGAATGGCTGTCCACCGCCACCACCAGGACGGGTCCAATTTCTGAATGCCCTGCTGACACCACCACTCCCACCCTCCCAAGGAGACACAAAAAAAGGAAGCTGCCACATAAAACGGGACAGAAAGCCAAAAAGACTTGTGCCAGCAGAAGTGTCGTACTACCTCCACCCTCACTTCCCAATGTGTCATTTTTCTCTGCCTTCCAATGTGTCTCTCACATCCCATTCTTCCACTCCTAATGTCCAATATCAAAAATTACCGTACACTTGAAGCTAGTATGATGCAAATATATAACAAGTTTATTGTGTTCACAAAACAGGTTGCCACAAAAAGGAAACAAAAAGTGCAGATAGAAACCCAACGTTTCGACCCTCCCGGGCCTTATTCATGGGGTTACTTGATGCACGCTAGGATACATATGTAGGTGGCAGGCATTGAGTAGGAGGGCAAGTCCCTTGGTATATAAGCTGTCGCTTAACCTGGAACAGGCTGGGAGTATGCTGTTTTGTAATGCAAAGCGATAGTAGCACACAGGGGCTGTGACATCCGTAGTGGGCCTGTGTATTGCTGAATGACCCGTGCGGGCAGCGCTCCTGAGGCTTGTACTGATGTAAATGGAGGGTGCTGGATGAGCGGCACTCCTAATGTGTCTACTTCCATCCTTGACCTCCCAGACCGCACAAGTTTAGTTAGCCCTTTCCCTGGAAACCCTTCATCGTCCACCGTAGACCATCCTCCCCGCTCCACAACCCCCCAGGTCCATAACATTTCCCTCATTGGTTCGTAAAAGTTGATTTTTTTAAATAAATTTGTGTTGTTTTTCCCCAATCACTGCTTGTTCTTTGTCTCTTTCGTTGCCAGCAACAAACACCGTGCGCCGTCAACACACATGTCACCGTGTACACACACTGTGTTTTTGCCACCTCATAAATTCATGACACACAATCTACTGCACCTCTTCTTTATTTTCTTTACACTGCAGCTTTGCTTCTTGTGCCTGTCATGGAGCTATGAGGTGTCAAAAACACAAAGAGAACTGAAAATCCTCCAAAAATATATATTATTACAGCAAAAAAGGTCAGGGGTCAACAATGCTCACCTGCCCAGGTGTCAGCACTAGTGCACTCAGGATGCTGTGTTTTCTGCATCCTGAGTACACTAGTTGTGACACACGGGCAAGTGAGTAAAGATATGAGGTGGATTAGCTCCATCATCTCTTCAGTCTGCACTAATAAATAGAACTATAGAAATGCAGACTGAAGAGACGATGGAGCTAATCCAATGTCACCTACCATAGCACTTACCTCAGAGAGAAGAGGTGTAGTGTAAAGCATGGGTTACATAACCCAATAACCCAATTTGGTTATAATCCAATCCGTGTCTCATGCAATCTGCATGATACAGAGAGTGGATTTTATAAAAACAGTAGTTGTGAACCGGTGATCACCTTATTAAACTTTAAAAAAATTATTCTAACATATAGGGCACTTGGAACAGGCGTTTAGCTAGATATGTTTTATTGTCAGCAAACATTAAAGTACATTTTAATAATTACACGTACATAACATTACACAACATTACAAGAACACTAAACCATTTCATCTTGCCAGGACAGACGTCCACTCTCAGAAACAAAGTAGGACACAAATGTATCCTCATTTGGGCAACTTCAACTGTTGTCCTGAGAGGGTGATGCTGGTAATCTGGCAATGGGTTAGAAACAAGTTTATCAAGTTCAACATTGGGTCGTTCTTTAGCCATTATTTAGTTGTGCAGAACCACACATGCCTTGACAACCACATTGACGGTCTGAATTTTGAGATTAATGGATGTCCCTAAAATGCGCCATTTTGAGACAAGGATACCAAAGGCACACTCAACTATTCTTCGTGCCCTGGTCAGTCTGTAATTAAAAATCCTTTTTGTGTGTGTCAAGTCCTGACTGGAGTATGGTTTCAGGAGTTTTCCACACATCTGAAAGGCCTCATCCCCAACCACAACAAATAGCATTGGCGGGCCTTAAGTGTTGGGAAGAGGTTGTGGCAGGGGGGAATTGAAATGATTGCCACACAACTGTTGGACCATGTCCAAGTTTTTAAATGTCTGGGAGCCATTACCACAGCCAAAAGATCCAATGTCCACGGCGACAAACCTACAGTCTGCAGCTGCTATCGCCATGAGCACTATGGAAAAATATTTTTTTTATACTGAAAGTACTCGGATCCAGTTCCAGCCGCTTTGGTAATTCTAATATGTTTTCCATCCACTGCTCCCAAACAGTTGGGGAAATTAAAAATTTGCCAGTATTTATCGATATTTTCCTGCCAGATTTCCGTGGTGGGTAGGGGGATAAATTCCTCACAGAGAACATCCCACAAAACCCGGCAGGAGTCTGGGACAATCCCAGATAGTGTGGAAATTCCTATACGGAACTGGAAATGGAGCGATGATAGGCTCTCTCCGGTAGCCAGAGAAAAAGAAAAAAAATCAGAACAATAATATTTATGACTGGGGTTGTGCAAAACAGAGAAAGAAAGAACCAACCACGTAGTATATTGCCCAGTCACGTAGTATATTGCCCAGTCACGTAGTATATTGCACAGCCGCGTAGTGTATTGCCCAGTCACGTAGTATATTGCCCAGCCACGTAGTATATTGCCCAGTTACGTAGTATATTGCCCAGTCACGTAGTATATTGCACAGCCACGTAGTATATTGCCCAGTCACGTAGTATATTGCCCAGCCACGTAGTATATTGCCCAGTCACGCAGTATATTGCCCAGTCACGTAGTATATTGCCCAACGACGTAGTATATTGCCCAGCGACGTAGTATATTGCCCAGCGATGTAGTATATTGCCCAGTCACATAGTATATTGGCCAGTCACGTAGTATATTGCCCAGACACGTAGGTATATAACACTGCCCACGCAATATTTAGCAGTGTGTGCATTATATCCCTGTTAAAAAAAAAATTAACATAAAAAATAGTTATATACTCAACCCTGGGATCCAGCGAAGCTGTGTGATGCGGCCGCCATCTTCCGTTCCCAGGATGCATTGCGAAATTACCCAGATGACTTCTGGGTAAGTTCGTAATGCATCTCTGGGAACGGAAGATGGCAGCCGGCGCGAGCACATCGTTCGACGACGGAAGGTAAGAATAGCAGTTTTTTTGTTTTTTTTATTATTTTTAACATTACATCTGTTTACTATTGATGCTGCATAAGCAGCATCAATAGTAAAAACTTGGTCACACAGGGTTAATAGCAGCGGTTACGGAGTGCGTTACCTGCGGCATAACGCGGTCCGTTACCGCTGGCATTAACCCTGTGTGAGCGGTGACCAGAGGGGAGTATGGAGCAGGCGCTGACTGCGGGGAGTATGAAGCGGGGAGTATGGAGCGGGCACCGGGGACACTGACTGCAGGGAGTATGGAGCGGGCGCCGAGCACACTGACTGCGGGGAGTATGAAGCGGGCGCCGGGGACACTGACTGCGGGGAGTATGGAGCGGGGAGTATGGAGCGGGCGCCAGGGACACTGACTGCGGGGAGTATTGAGCGGGCGCCGGGGACACTGACTGTGGGGAGTATGGAGCGGACGGCGGGCACTGTGACTGCAGGGGAGTAGGGGAGAGACTAATCGGATTGTGCCTGTCGCTGATTGGTCGCTGCAGCCATGACAGGCAGCTGGTGAGACCAATCAGCGACTTGGATTCCATGACAGACAGAGGCCGCGACCAATGAATATCCGTGACAGACAGACAGACAGAAGGAGAGAAAAACGGAAGTGACCCTTAGACAATTATATAGTAATATTTAGGACAGTTTTTTTGCAAAACAAAAAAAAGAAAAATAGTAAGTACATTGCAGAACAATAAGAATTATGACAGGTGTTAATGTTTAAATGTTACGTACCTTAGTGTCACCAGCAGACGTTCCTCAGCAGGAATTGCTCTACGGAGCTGGGTGTCCTGCCTGCTGATGGCTCCTTGTACACGGACCAACAATTCCATGAAGCTGTCTTGAGACATCCTCATGTACTTGAAATATTTCTCTGGCTATTCACAGAGCTCACTGAATAAGGAGTGGTAGGCTCCACGGCTCTGTCAGAGTTCAAGACTCGGGTGCTGCCAAAAGCGCCCACGCCATCTTCTTTGTTTTTCTCTTTTCCATTCTTGCTCACAAGCAAATGCAAAGGAAAGAAACAAATTGACATCCAAATCCAGATTCCGACAGAAACTCTCCATGCGAAGATTCATCTTGACCCAGGATACTGGAGCAAAATCAAAGGATTTCATCTGTACAAGGATTTATATACAGAAATCCCAACGCTTATTTGGCGTGGCTTGTTTCAAGGAAATTCTCCTTGAAAATGTTTTCCTACCAAACGCATGCGCATAAAAAACGTGAACACATGCAAACGTTGCGTCTTTTTCCCGTCATTCGTAAGCTGATGCGGATAAAATAAACGCTGCGTTATCATGCATTTGCATGCGTTTTTGCATGCGGTTGCAGACGATACATTACGGACTCAACCGCAAATGTGAACCTAGCCTTACTTGGTGACTCTAGATCCAGATATGGTAAGGGTTGTGCATGTATACTTAAGCTCTGTAAGAAAATAATACTTTTTCCAAGTGGTCAATCAGTGAAAATAGCTCTGACCTACTGAAGACTGGAGTTCACACAATCTTTGAAGATGAACTGTAAAGTTGAACAAACAATTCATAGGATCAAGGTCCAGCGGCAACCATGGTAGTCCATGTCCGCTAGACCTGAGCATTGTGAAAGTACCTACTACCTGCTAGTATCTCTAGTACCTCTTCTGATTAGTAGGTCTGATGCAATGTGACTTTCTGTACATGTAACATAATGCCAGGCAAACTTATCAAAAGAGACACCAAAGATACCAGCAAATAGGTTGAGAATCGCAGGGTTCGAGTATCATTAGTAGTTAGTGGCCACTGGACCAGGATCCTGTAAATCTTTTTGCTTATCTCCAGTGGCGTAACTAGAGGCTGATGAGCCACGGTGCATGATGGGGCCCCCCATCCTGAAAAAATTGTGTGTTTGTGTGTGTGTATATATATATATATATCTACTATATAATTGTTTAAGGGTCACTTCCTTCTGTCTGTCACAGATATTCTTGGTCGCGGCCTCTGTCTGTCATGGAAATCCAAGTCGCTGATTGGTCACGGCAAAACAGCCACGACCAATCAGCGACGGGCACAGTCCGGAAGAAAATGGCCGCTCCTTCCTTCCCGCAGTCAGTGCCCGGCGCCCGCATACTCCCTTCCGGTCAGCGCTCACACAGGGTTAATGACAGCGTTGACCGCGGTGTAACGCACTCCATTAATGCTGCTATTAACCCTGTGTTACCAACTTTTTACTATTCATGCGGCCTATGCAGCATGAATAGTAAAAATATCTAATGTTAAAAATAATAAAAAAAATAAAAAATCGTTCACAACAGGCCTTTCCCGCTCGCGATGCTCCGGTAACCGGTCCATGCTGCGATCTCACGAGATGATGACGTAGCGGTCTCACGAGACAGCTACGTCATCATCTCGCGAGACTGCAATGCACTGACCGGAGCTCGCGAGGACTCAGCGTTGGTAACCGCTTCGCTTGGATCCGGGGGCTCCAAAGGTGAGTATATAACTAATTTTTATTTTAATTCTTTTTTTTAACAGGGATATGGTGCATACTATGTGACTGGCCAATATACTATGTGGCTGGGCAATATACTATGTGGCTGGGCAATATACTATGTGGCTGGGCAATATACTAGGTGGCTGGGCAATATACTAGGTGGCTGGGCAGTATACTACGTGACTGAGCAGTATACTACGTGTCTGTGCTGTATACTATGTGGCTCTGTGCTGTATACTAAGTGACTGGGCAATATACTACGTGACTGGGCAATATACCATGTGGCTGGGCAATATACTATGTGGCTGGGCAATATACTATGTGGCTGGGCAATATACTATGTGGCTGGGCAATATACTATGTGGCTGGGCAATATACTACGTGACTGGGCAATATACTACGTGGCTGGGCAATATACTATGTAGGTGGGCAATATACTACGTGACTGGGCAATATACTACGCGGCTGGGCAATATACTATGTAGCTGGGCAATATACTACGTGGCTCTGTGCTGTATACTATGTCACTGGGCAATATACTATGTGGCTAGGCAATATACTACGTGGGCTGTGCAATATACTACGTGGCTCTGTGCTGTATACTATGTCACTGGGCAATATACTATGTGGCTAGGCAATATACTACGTGGCTGGGCAATATACTACGTGGCTGGGCAATATACTACGTGGTTAGGCAATATACTACGTGGACATGCATATTCTAGAATACCCGATGCGTTTGAATCGGGCCACCATCTAGTATATATATCTGTAGTGTGTATATATGAATATATTATACATACATATACATACAGTCAGTGGCGCAACTAGAGTATGATGGGCCCCGATGTAAGATTTCGACTGGACCCCTGCCATCCTGAATAAAATCTATATATGAGCAGCGCCCCAGAGACCTGGTCGTTGCAGTATGGTGCTCTGCCGCTAAGGGGAGCAGCGGTACGTCTGATGGCACTAAGGAGTTCTTCTGACCAGGTATCACCAGAACACATTACACTTCACACTCCGGCCACTAGGGGGAGAAAAAGGCTTTATTTATTGGGCCACTCCTCACACTGGTAAAACTAGGGGCTGGGGAGGAAGTTAGTCAGAAGCTGACTGGGTTGGAAGCAGGCAACATCCCATGGCAGGGGGTGTTGCAGGGAGAAGGCACAGGGGGGCCCCTGTCAGGCGTGGGAACCTGGCAGGTGCCTAGCGAACAGAACAGAACGTGAAGGAACCACGCCTGCACACCCTGCGGCGGTATCCTAAGAAAGAGACACGAAGGGAAGGATATTGTGGAACCGTGTAAACGAGATCAAGCACAAAGGAGAGCCAGTAAGAGTCGTGCCGAGAGAGAGAAAGGCAACATCTTACTGAGGCGCGTAGTCGGTGGCCGGATCACCGTAGGAGTAACTGACTTCAGGCCTTACTTCAAATTCAGCTGGACAGTTAATCATAGGTTGGCTGTCTACCTTCTACACCTACGAAGACATAGGGGCAACATTGGGAGAGGGGCGTCTCTAGGGTCCCGGAAGACCTCCAAGCCTTCCCGTCAAACGGGTGGCGTCCTAGCCATAACATATCTGGGGAATGTTAGAAACTAGCAACATCTGGAACCAAAGAACGAGAGAGAGAAAGAAAGCTGTAGAGAACGAACGAACGAGAGCAGCAGTTGTGAGGACTATTCCGAATGCTCAGCAGGGTAGGACTACAACACACAGGCGCTATCGGTAGGCAACGATTTCCATCTGCGAGGGAAACTCTGGATGTGCCCATCGGACTGGCCGGTCTCTGATAGCCCGGTTGAACGTGCTCTGGACTGAGGATATTGAAGCCTTCAGTAAAGAGGTAAAGAGACTGCAATCCTGTGTCCTCGTTATTGCCTGCACCTCATGCCATCACCATCTACCTTACTGGGAAGCCCTGGGGACATACTTCACCTGTGGGAAGGTATACTGTTATGACCTGGTGGTTAGGAGCACCTGGAACGACCTGATGGTTAAACTCACACAGGACAAGCTCTGGGAAGTGGGAGCTCTGCCGACCGCAACCCCTAATCCTATCACACAACTAGAAATAGCCGTGAAGCGTACCTAACACGACCTAGACGCCTCTTCACAGCCAAAGAGCTAACTAGCCCTAAAGATAGAAAATAAAGCCTACCTTGCCTCAGAGAAATTCCCCAAAGGAAAAGGCAGCCCCCCACATATATTGACTGTGAGATAAGATGAAAGTCACAAACACAGAAATGAAACAGGTTTTAGCAAAGGGAGGCCAGACTTACTAAACAGACTGAGGATAGGAAAGGTATCTTTGCGGTCAGCACAAAACCCTACAAAAAGACCACGCAGAGTGTGCAAAAAGACCTCCGCACCGACTCACGGTGCGGAGGTGCCACTCTGCATCCCAGAGCTTCCAGCTAGCAGGGCAAGATCATGATAGCCAGCTGGACAAGGAAACAATAAACAAATAAATAACTAGCAGGAACTTAGCTTCTGCTGGAGTAGACAGGTCACCAGAAAGATCCAAGAGCGAACTGAACCAGTACAAGAACATTGAAAGCTGGCATGGAGTAACGATCTGAGTGGAGTTAAATAGAACAGCCAGCCAAAGAATAAACTACGTCACCTGTGGAAGGAACCTCAGAAGCAGCAGCTCCACTCACAGCCACCAGAGGGAGTCCATGGACAGAACTCGCCGAAGTACCATTCATGACCACAGGAGGGAGTTCGATAACAGAATTCACAACAGTATACCATCCAGCTGCCATTCCATCACCCCAGCGGACGCCACAGCAGCATCGGTCACCCTGACCGAACACCACAGGTGGCGTCACGAACTCCTGACAGACTGTACTATCACCTTTATTGGACGCCCCTTAGCAGGGTCACGACCGGGTCCAGCCACCGAGACAACCGCATAACCGAGCAGAAAGGACCAGTACCGAGTAACCCGTGGCCCTGTGTCTGGGGGCGATCCAACTTGGCGTCACGAACAGGATCGTACTTAAGCCTGAGAAGCAGGTCATGTGTGCCTTGGAACTGTGATTGAAACGTGTTGGACTTTGATTTATTGCATAGACTGTGAATTGCTATTGACGCATGATTCCCGCCAAAACCGCCGCCATTGCCGCGCCACGAGGAGCACAGGAGAAGAAGGAGGGCGTGTCATGGGAGGAGATCGAGAAAATGGCGCGAACAGCAGGACCCGCCCACTCCGACTACGGCTGCAGGAGGACGAGCTCAGGAATGGAGGAGCTCAAACCCCAGAAGATGACGAAGCCTCGTGCGTGTGCTGCTGCAGGCACAGGAGCGGAGCTGATGACCAGCGGGTACCTGAACAACGACGAAGTGACCTGGGAGCACCGCAGCCCAGCAGAGCCGGACCAGGGCTTGCCGTCACGGGGGAACTCGAATCCCCTGGAGTTGCTGGAGGAGGCTCCGGACCACCCGACTCCAGACGAGGGGTCGGCGACGGCGAGGAAATGGAAGTCGGAGCTGTGCTGGAAGGCCGCCCAGGGGGAGCCTTGGTCAGGGCCTCAGCGGACTCCAGCGTCCTCATCAGCGGAGCCGACCGACATCGGTGGAACCACATCAGACGCAGGTACCAACAGCGCCCCTGCCCCACCGACCGTTCCGGCTCCGGTGACCGCTCCCCAGCCCATTGATGACTGGTGTCCCGCTACTGCGATCGTGGTGGCGGCCCTTTACGCCATGAAGGGGATCCTGCCCCCACTACCGACGCCTCTGGGTATACCGATCGACATCAGCCCCAGGGGAGTGGTCTTTGAGTGGAATGCTCCCCGGTTTCAGCCAGACGGGTCCCGACAGGAGGGCTCCTACGTCGTCAGGCTCACCTGGGATCAGTATAGGCGAAGCCTGATCTCACAATGGGAAGATCGGGAGCGAATGGAACCGACTGTCCGATCCGAGGAACGAGTGCCCCTCGTCAATTGTTGCCCTAAGAGTTTGATAAAACAGGGGATTGTGCTGGCCTTCCACCGGGGGAGGGGTTGTGGCTTCATATTGGAGCCGGGGCTGCTGACCGAGGTCTATGTGACTAGCTGCAACGTGGAACCCCAGTCCCGCAGTGTACCTCCACTCCGAAACTTGTACAGAGGGGACCATGTGACTTACACCCGCCACTGGAGTGAGCGAGGGTGGTATGCTAAGAGAGTCAAACGCTGTGCGCTAGTGGTCGCACCATCTACGATCACGACTGAAACTGGTGGTGGGACTCCACTGACCCCTGACCGCACAGGACCCAGCACTACCACCTTGGCGTGTGGTGTCCTGCTTGCGGAGTCTACCACCGGCATCACCGCTCGTACCCAGACCGCTGCCGATCTGATGGAGACGGTGCTGGACTGCGACACAGGGCCAGACCTTTCCCGGCCGGGTCGTGGTCACCACCGGCTGATGTCGTGTCACCTATTACAGCACTAAACCTCAAAACCCCGAAATGTACATAGTTAACTGTTTCCTGCTGTTGCTGCTACTTTAAACCCATCCAGGGTTAACTCCTAGGGATCCCTTTGTTTACCCGGGATCCCTAATGTTTCTATTTCTTTTCTACCTATGCACAAGTTATCACTGTTTAAAAGACTGCCGGATCATGGACGGTGAATGAATCCAAAACTGTTTTGTATATAGTTTGCACCTTCTTAAAGGTGCTCCCTACTGGTTTTATAAGCCAAAGAAGACTTTGCGAAGACATGATGCAGAAGGACTTGCTTGCTGAAAGAGAATCTGCACCAGAGACTTGGGTCCCTCTTAAAGGGAATGTTTGATGATTACTTTGATAAAGGTTGAAACGTTAATAATGTTGAAGAATTTAGAAAGTTTTGATAATGTTAATCAAGATTGAGGACAGGAAAGCTGGAAGTGAACCCGAAGGGGTTAGAGAGGGAGTCCTCCTGAGAGATGTAGAAAGATGGTCGGCACAATGGCAGTAGGCTCAGCCAAGGAGCTAGGCGGTCCTGCATTGATAAAGTTGGAACGGAAAGAAAGTTGAAATGTTGTAATAGTATTTTATGGTAGGCCTTTAGTGGGTTCAGCGTATACGCCCTTAAAGGAAAAGTTAACTTATTGTTCAGAGGTTGCACTTAGTAGAATAACCGGCTGGGTGCTGAGAGTTATTTATAGTCAAAAATGTTATTTAAAAATATTTAATCTTGTTTTTGTTTGTAACGTTCAAGTGTCCTTACCTCCCATAAAGGGAAGCACCTTTTCTATGTACCTTTTCTAAGCATTCCAAAAATTTGTATGTCTTTTTGCTGTATTATATTGTTGTTCTTCTTCCCAGTCCAGGAGTACTGGATTTAACCGGGGGAAAGTGCAGCGCCCCAGAGACCTGGTCGTTGCAGTATGACGCTCTGCCGCTAAGGGGAGCAGCGGTACGTCTGATGGCAATAAGTTCTTCTGACCAGGTATCACCAGAACACATTACACTTCACACTCCGGCCGCTAGGGGGAGAAAAAGGCTTTATTTATTGGGCCACTCCTCACACTGGTAAAACTAGGGGCTGGGGAGGAAGTTAGTCAGAAGCTGACTGGGTTGGAAGCAGGCAACATCCCGTGGCAGGGGGTGTTGCAGGGAGAAGGCACAGGGGGGCCCCTGTCAGGCGTGGAAACCTGGCAGGTGCCTAGCGAACAGAACAGAACATGACGGAACCGCGCCTGCACACCCTGCGGCGGTATCCTAAGAAAGAGACACGAAGGGAAGGATATTGTGGAACCGTGTAAACGAGATCCAGCACAAAGGAGAGCCAGTAAGAGTCGTGCCGAGAGAGAGAAAGGCAACATCTTACTGAGGCGCGTAGTCGGTGGCCGGATCACCGTAGGAGTAACTGACTTCAGGCCTTACTTTAAATTCCGCTGGACAGTTAATCATAGGTTGGCTGTCTACCTTCTACACCTACGAAGACATAGGGGGCAACATTGGGAGAGGGGCGTCTCTAGGGTCCCGGAAGACCTCCAAGCCTTCCCGTCAAATGGGTGGCGTCCTAGCCATAACATATCTGGGGGACGTTAGAAACTAGCAACATCTGGAACCAAAGAACGAGAGAGAGAAAGAAAGCTGTAGAGAACGAACGAACGAGAGCAGCAGTTGTGAGGACTATTCCGAATGCTCAGCAGGGTAGGACTACAACACACAGGCGCTATCGGTAGGCAACGATTTCCATCTGCGAGGGAAACTCTGGATGTGCCCATCGGACCGGCCGGTCTCTGATAGCCCGGTTGAACGTGCTCTGGACTGAGGATATTGAAGCCTTCAGTAAAGAGGTAAAGAGACTGCAACCCTGTGTCCTCGTTATTGCCTGCACCTCACACCATCACCATCTACCTTACTGGGAAGCCCTGGGGACACACTTCACCTGTGGGAAGGTATACCATCCAGCTGCCATTCCATCACCCCAGCGGACCCCACAGCAGCGTCGGTCACCCTGACCGAACACCACAGGTGGCGTCACAAACCCCTGACAGACTGTTGTTATGACCTGGTGGTTAGGAGCACCCGGAATGACCTGATAGTTAAACCTCATACAGGACGAGCTCTGGGATGTGGGAGCTCTGCTGACCACAAGCCCTAATCCTATCACACACACTAGAAATAGCCGTGGAGCGCTCCTGACCATACCTAGGCGCCTCGTCACAGCCTAAGAACTATCTAGCCCTAGAGATAGAAAATAAAGCCTACCTTGCCTCAGAGAAATTCCCCAAAGGTAAAGGAAGCCCCCCACATATATTGACTGTGAGTAAAGATGAAAGTCACAAACGCAGAAATGAAACAGGTTTCAGCAAAGGGAGGCCAGACTTACTAAATAGACAGAGGATAGGAAAGGTAACTTTGCAATCAGCACAAAAACCTACAAAAGACCACGCAGAGTGTGCAAAAAGGACCTCCGTACCAACTCATGGTGCGGAGGGGCCACTCTGCATCCCAGAGCTTCCAGCTAGCAAGACAAAATCATGATAACCAGCTGGACAAGAAAACAGTGAACAAATAAACTACAAACTACAAACTATATCTGTTCCTGGAAAAACTGGTTGACAACCTTGACAGCTAAAGACAGCTGTTGTCAGCTAGGACAAATCCTGCCAGTGATATGTAGGAATATGGCAGCAGACAAAGCACATTCACTACAGTTCTAATAATGTAATACCATACTAGAAACATTTCATGGGATGGCAATCTGGGCAAGTGACCAGGGCTCCCATTTATCTGAAGCCCCTTTAGTGAACTAAAACCACACAGAATCATTTAGTGGTCTATGGTAAAAATTAGGAATTGAATTGCACCATTATGTAGGAAGTAGTTGCTACATCACTCATCTCCTTTAGACAATTTCAGATGGCAGGATGCTGCCTGAATATTCAGGTAATTGGCATCCAAGTTGATATTTACCTATGCTACTTCAAGTGTACACTACTACAATTCCACTGTTCCAGCTTTGCTGCATTCGATCTCCACTACAACAGCTTTGCTGTTCTAGCTGTGCTACGTCTGATCTCCATTACTCCAACTCTGTTGTTCAAGCATTGCTACATCAAGTCTTCTGTACTCGATTTCTGTTGTTCCAACTGTGCTACCGTATATTTGGTCTCCACTACAATTACTCTGCTGTTCCAACAGTGCTACTTCTGGTCTTGCCTATCTCAACTCTACTGTTTAAGTTCTGCTTTATCTGATCTTTCGCACACCACCACCACAACACCTAGCTCGATTTTTCAGAACTAGTGTAGGGGGCCGGCCCCTGTTAAGAACAGAATGACACTGTAACTTTAAGATAAAATGCTCCCCTCTGATTTGTGTGTAGTTGGACTAGTCCTTTCTCCCCTGCAGTTTGCTGTGTGTTGGTTTTGGACAAGAAGCAGAGTGTGTGTGGGGTCAGGAAGTGGAGAAGGAACCTTGTGTGTGTGAGAGACAGGTAGGACCATAACTGTGTCCTAACAATGAGAGACCTGTAAATGAACTAACGGCTTTAAGGGGGAAGATACTGCCTGGTTACCACAGGATTGATCACCTTGACACTGTCAGAAGGAAAGAGTCGCATCAAACAGCCAGGTAGTTCTCCCTGAGCACCTGTAACCTGAGAGAGAAAACAAAGCTGTGGTACCAGTAATCCTTCAACATTGAAAGTGGGAATGACACTTGCCGAGATCCAGAAGAAGACAGATCAGTTATCATGAAGGAAAGCTCAACACAACAAACTCAGTTCCACGACATCAGGACCAAACAGCAGCTTACCAGACTTTCTTCTTAACACTGCAGTATAGAGATGAGCAAATATCTTCGGCTCCCTCCTTATTCGGCAAGCTATAGCGCTTACCGAATTAGCTGTAACGGGAACCCGGCTAACTGGAGCGCTCCCGATCAGCTGATTCGAACCGTACCTGCATGTGTCATGGCTGTGTGACAGGCACAACACATGCATGGAGAGCCTGAACCAGAAACACATGGGCTACTTGCACATTGAACAAGTCTGTAGGAACCTATTCACACACCGCCAAGAAACTTGAAGACATGCATGCATGGAGAGCCTGTTTGTTGGGCTTTCCAAGCACAGTTACACTAGTAAATCGGTTCAGCATCAGAACTTAACTACTGCAGCTCACATCTTCGACACTGCTGCATATCAACTTATCTGCCTTTTTAACCCAACCCCACTTATCTGTGGTGCTTAAGATTAGCACATCTAGACCAGAATTTTCGTGGATCCACCTTACAAGGTAAGACATTAATATGACGTGGGCTTGTATTAATTGGTTAATTTACATAATTTGAGCACTATTATACTATGTTTACACTATTGTATTTCCACAATATGCCAGTATCGCATGGGCTAAAATTACTTGGAAGATCCTGTTTTGCTCTTTACCCAGATCCGTATTTTCCATAATAGATCAATAGCAGTTGGCCCTTTGATGCTTTTTAATAGATAAACTGTCATAATGATGTGTACCCTCAAATGTGGAATACATTTGTCTCTTTGTGACCCAAACATATTATGACAAAGGCAAACAACGCTGGTGACCCCAGTAGTAACCTAATAAATTTTAAAAGACCATTGCTGACCAGGTGTGGTGACAACTCTTTCCTCATAGTGAAAATTGTCTTAATATAATTGTTGGGGCATGTCAAGAATAGAATGGGATTGCAAGCGCTTTCAATCAGTTTTGGGCTAGGCTTCCTCAGCCCAACATGAGGAACTGATTTTGAGGTTCTGTATTCAACCAAGAAGGTCACAAGAAGAAGACCACATACAATATGACTTTTGGGCTAGATCCTACTAGAATCGAACAGGGAACACTTTGGACTGGAATACCTCGGGTCCACCAGACAAAATGATTACGGGTCCATCCTATGGGTACACCAAGCAAGTACATGTCGCCTTCATATGTCTTATCATTGATGAGTTCTTTACAAAGCTGAACTTTGAGTGATTTAACCATTTTACATTGGTCACACAGCTGGAGTCGAGGTCCTGTTCAGCTACCTATTACAAGTTTTAAAACTTGAGCCTAACACTGTAGCATTTCTTCTAGACCCTTCTGTAAAGTGGAGAGCTTCCATGTGAACATTATCAGGTGCATTAAAGCTAGATATATTGTACATCTGCTCATAAAAATTCTTGTATTGCTCTTGAGCGGGCATCCCCATCGAGATAAGGTCTGTGTATGTTTTACTGTCATTCCAACATAAAATAGACCAAACAACCTCACCTCTGTTTTTTACCAAATATGTGAGGTAGAGATAATGGAAACATGATGTGTGCCAGGAGGAGATGCTTCTTGAAGGTTTGCAGCAAAATTTCATTATCATGCCTTTATCGCTAGTGGTGAGCGAGCTTGCTCCCCCCAGCTCGATTCTCGATTGAGTATTGGGGTGCTTGGGTTACTTGATCGAGTATCGTGGGTGCTCAAGCACCATGTTTTAGTCCCTGCCCAGCATGTTTCGTGGCTGTTAGACAGCCACTAAATATGTGGGTATTGGCCACCATACATGGTAAAGCCATAGGCTACTGGCACTACATGCTGGCATTACTGTGATTGGCTGGCCGTGTCGCGTCATTGAGTCTTATGAGTTGATCTAAGAGGGAGAGCTGTTATTAGTGCAGGTATATAGAAAGTGTTTAATTGCTATTGCAGTACTTGTACTGTATACTGCTGCTGAAGCATTAAAACAAAAGTCCTTTTTAGTGTTACATACTGTCCTTTCTGTAGTAAATCCACTATAACCTGCATTCAGTGTAGGAATGGATGGTGGAGGAGGGACAGTTTTGAATTAGAGGCATATAGTCACGGTTTATCGCCTTACAGTCCTTCTATAGGTAAACTGCTGCTGCAGCCTAAAACAAAAGTTATTTTAAAGGCTACATATTTTCTTTTCCCTATTTATACCGGAAAGTTTGCAGGTAAATCTTATATACCTATTTTAAAATGTGCAAGGCATGCGGTAAGGGATGGGGAAATGGACATACTGTTCATGGTGCAAACAGAGGCCACGGGCCAGGTGAAATCATGCTTGCTGCGGGACCACAACAAAGACATCCATGAAATCTAGCTTACTGTCCCACTTTGCCGGGGAACGTGGGATACCACTGGATGTCAGATAGTGCTTGTCCCCTATGGGAGGTGGAGCCGCATATTCATTTCTGTAATGAGTGGTGCCATGTAACCGCTCAGTGCAGGAAGAATCTGCAGCGTTGGAAGAAGCAGGGACGTCCAGGGACCGCGCCGGGAGTAGGTGAGTATAATACTACAGAATCTGCCGCCCCCTCTCTTCTGCCGCTTGAGCCAAAGAGCTCAAATCGCCTCATGGTAGCAGCGTCACTGCTGGTGAGGACAGTGAAGTCTTGCCTGTTGGGAGTCTGGCACACATGGCTGACTTTATGTCCCCCTGCCTTTCCCCGTGACCCTCATGTTATATGCATTTTGACAACCACTGGTTACTTGTTGTTCAGCCTTCTCAACCCAAGCTACAAGGAAAACTTTCCATTTTTCCTTTCTGCAGCAGAGAGAGTTAGTAAAATGGTGCAATACCAGAAGACCCTATTTGAATAATAATCAGTACAGAAATTCCCATATGACAACGATGGTGGAAGAGGACATAGCTCCTTGGGTAACCAAGTAAGCCTATGTGCACACATTGCGGATTAGCCTCAGGAATTTTTTGTGCGGATTCTGCATCTCTTGGCAGAAAACACATGTGCGGATTTGACACGTATTTTGTGCGGATTTGATGCGGCTGTACTGCGGATTTTGTGCGGATTTACTGCGGCTGTACTGCGGATTTTGTGCGGATTTACTGTGTTTTTACCTCTGTGGATTTCTAGAATGGAATGGGTACAAAAACACTGCAGATCCGCAAAAAAGAAGTGACATGCTACTTCTTTTAATCCGCAGCGTTTCGGCACGGAATTTTCCGCACCATTAGCACAGCATTTTGTTTCCCTATTATTTTACATTGTACTGTAAATCACTTGCGGATCTGCAGTGTTTCTGCAAGGCAAAAAATGCTGCGGATCCCCAGGAAATCCGCAACATGTGCACATACCCTAAGAGATACGATTGAGACACACATCAGGTCCAACAGAGGCAGGGGAACACTAGCAAAGGTCTGGGACAGTTTCATTAATACTTCCCAGCCCCCAGACCCATATATGGGGCTTCATCTAACAAGGAGGGAAAAGTTTTGGAAGATGGTGAATGAATACCTAGCCATCCGTTCCAGTGTCCTTTGTGATTGCTCTGTGCCTTACAACATGATATGACTGAAAATGCTGACAAGCTGACTTTTATCAAAATGAACAAGGACTGGATTGGCCCAGATTTCTCAAGGGATGATAGCAGTGGAACATAAAGTCAATTAAAATGTTTCTCTTTTTTTGGTCTATTCCCATGCAGCCCTTCCAACCCAAAATATGGTATACGGTTCATGGTTTTTCTTGTCTTTCTTCTCCACCATACCAATAGGGTCATCATGCGGCCCTTGCTCCAAATTTTTTAAAAGGTCATCATGTGGCCCTCTCTCATAATTTTTAGAGGGTCATCAGATGGCCCTCACTCATAATTTTTAAAGTGTAAATACGCGGCCCTCGCTTATAATTTTTAGAGGGTCATCATGTGGCCTTCGCTTATAATACTTAGAGGGTAAACAGGCGGCCCTCGCTCATTATTGTTAGAGGGCCATCAGGCAGCACTCACTCATAATTTTTGGAGGGTCATCATGCGGCCTTTGCTCATAATTTTTAGATGTTCATCATGCAAACCTCAGTCATAATTTTTAAAGTGTAAAACAGGCAGCCCTTGCTCATGATTTTTAGACTGTAGATCTTATTGTTAGGACAGGTCAAGAATAGAACAGGATGAGCCATTTGTCTGTTTGATACAAAATAATCCTGCAATCTCTGGTTTTCGGTAGGGGTCAATAGATGTGAAAATCTCTCTATACGCGGATGATATGCTTCTTTTTGGGGGGACCTGGGCACTTCTATAGGACCAGTAATGGAGATAAAACATATGGGAAATGGCTGGGCCTTCTAATTAACTGGAGCAAATCGGTACTTATGCCTGTTTATCCTCTTCCGGAGGAATACTCATTGGAGCTTACACAAATTCAAATAGTAAACTCTTTTAAATATTTGGGGGCAATGTCTCTGCTAACCCTCAGGACTTTCATTCATATAATTTAGCCCCCTTGCTGTTAAAATTTAGGTCTAAGGTGGATACATGGTGTCTTCTCCCGATGTCTCCAGTTCGAAGAAGTGATCTTTTGAAAATGATGTCACAACTCCTTTATTTTCTTCTTAATACTCTGATTTGGATTCCTATGTCTTTCTTTCATAAAATACATGGGCTGCTTCAAGAACTCGTCTGGAAAAACCAGCAACTCAGAATTAAACTTGAATCCCTGCAAAAGGGAAAGGATAATGGGAGCCTAGCAGTTCCAAACAGCAGTTTCAGGGCTGGGGTACAACTGACCACTGTGGAACTTCGGGTCAGCTAATAAAGGAGGGAACTAAATTATTATTACTATTTATTTATGTAGCACCATTAATTCCATGGTGCTGTACATGAGAAAGGGGTTACGTACAAAGTTATAGATATCGTTTACAGTAAACAAATCTACAATAACAGACTGGTACAGAGGGGAGAAGACCCTGTCCTTGTAGACTTACATTCTATGGGGGATACCACTATTAGCTATTGAGGCTGATTTTCTCAGGGAAAATTAGTCAACAGTTCACACTCTAAATTTGATCAATAAAATCTGGGATAGGGGCAAGGACATTCTCCGTATCAAGGGATTCACAAACTATTCCCCTCTGTGGCAAAATTCTAAACTAAGCAAAATAGCTAAACTAGAGGGCTTCGGTGAATGGGAACGCATACGTGACGGATCAATCCCAAGTTTTGATCAGATTTGCTCTGGGTTTGGCATTCCATGTAGAGCCTTCTATCAGTATTTACAGCTTCGCCACACCTTCCAGACACAAATTAAGACTACTAAGGCAGATATCACTAATCACTACTGTGGCACCCCAGGAGTCCGGTTGCCACAGTGGCATTGCCTTCCTAACAGGGAGGAATGTCATGCCTGGAAGCAAGGAGGGGTCCCCTTACCAGGTGTCAGTAGGATAGAAGTAGAGCAGAAGCTGGGGAGTGGAGCTGTGATTAAACTCGCCCCAGAGCTGAGCACTAGGAACCGGATACCGGAGTTTGTGGTTGCGTGTGTACTAAAGTCTAGGCAGCTAAATCCAGAGGGCAGGGGACTGCAGGTCTCCTGGCCAGATCTAATACCCTGCGGCACAGCAGCATACCAGAGCCTGGAGCCGACACAAAGGAGAGGCACCTGTGATAGGCTGCCTGCCATGCAGGCAATGGTTTTTAAAAGAATGAGAGAGACAGCAGCAGGAGGGTGAGCTGCTAGGCTGCAAGAAAAAAGGGAGGACAGCGCAGAAGGAAGGCCTCCGTACCTACCTGGCCAGGTGTATCCAAAAATTGCTTCCAGGCCTCCCAGCTGTCCATTACAATTGGTTACAAGTACCCAGTCTGTACAAACAACCATCAAGTAAAGGAAAAGAAAACTACAGCCCTTGTGTCATTCAGTGATCTCTTGCACCCTGAGTCCTGCATCACAAGGTACACGAAGCCTGACATAAACGGGACAGGTAGCCCTGGGGCCTCGCTCCACCTGTGGGGAGCAGAACCATCTCAGCTGCATCACCATCAGCCCCAGCAGTCTCCTTTAGCAGCATCAGCCATCCATTGCCGAGCACCACAGGTGGCATCATGTTAAATCCCATATACATATTCCTCATTTTACGGCACAGCCAGGGCCACGGAGTCGGGTCACGGCCCTGTGACTTCCCCAAAGAACTGTATGACCCTGTTTTGAGTGGGCATGTCATTTTTGGCATCACGAACAGGATGGCGTAGCCCGGTATTACCGGGTACTGTGTGCCATATACTTAAACTGTATAATAGCCATGATTACTACGCCACATGATGTGCAGAAAGCAGGAGGCCCCAACTTGGAAAATGCTTTCTATGGTATCGATATCCAGAGCCTGGCTGAGGTTCACGAGGAGGGAAAGAGATGCCCAATTTAGGAGAGGATCCAGGGGCAGGCACGGCCGCAGCCACCGTAATGCCTTTATCCATGCCATATATCCCAGGGGCGGCCTGGCCAGCCCAGTACTCAGAGGAGTCGCACACCCTGTGCAACTTTAAGGAGAGACTGCATAGTTTATTCAATAATAAGAAATAATCTTTATTTATATATTGCCAACATATTCCGCAGCGCTTTACAGTTTAACAGTTTCAAACACAAGTCATAAGTAACAATATTAACAATACAATAATTAAAGCAAAATAAGACGACCCTGCTCGTGAGAGCTTACAATCTACAATGAGGTGGGGGAGATACAAGTTACAGGTGTGAATTTACAATTATGTATTTTCA
The DNA here is from genome assembly GCF_032444005.1 of Ranitomeya imitator. Classification (NCBI taxonomy): domain Eukaryota; kingdom Metazoa; phylum Chordata; class Amphibia; order Anura; family Dendrobatidae; genus Ranitomeya; species Ranitomeya imitator. The sequence goes on along the minus strand of NC_091282.1, from coordinate 641,605,540 downwards.
ATGATGGCCCAGCCATCTTCAGGGGGTGGGGGATAGATGGAAGTAGTGAAAGGGCCACACACAAACATAAAATTACTTTGATTAGGGAACGTGATAGGCCGCTCTGAACAAATGTGTTTTGAGGGAGCGCCTAAAACTATGCAAATTGTGGATGGTCCTGATATCTTGGGGTAGAGCATTTATTTGAAGTGTACCCCTTTTCAGAGAACCAAAAATCAGCATCCTTATTGGCTAGCTAACCAATGCGGCCCAGAGGGAGGTGAAGTCCTGGCCGGACACCGACAAAAGAACTGTTAGGCAAATCCTGGCCCGGCTGAAGGATACTTTTGACACCTGCACAGCAGCGAAGATTAAAATTAAATTCTACACAAACAAGGTGTAGGACAGTGTGTGGGACTATGCCCTAAACCTGCAAGAGGCGCTGCAGGCCATTAAACAGGTAGATCCCGACAGTGTGCGTGACGAGGACAGATTGCTAACCGAGCAGTTTACTGAGGGGCTTCTGTCTACCGCTCACCGGACACAGCTGCGTATTACAACCCTGCAAAACCCTGACCTGGACTTCACAAGATTTAAAGACTGGGCCATCCAGGTGCTGCGAGAACCAACCCCAATTGGCACTGCACCCCTCCAGCACCCAGCCACCACATACCACGAGGCGGCATCCTTTTCCCTGGCACCCGTGAAGGCCGATGCGCAGACCCTAGAAAAATGACTCCTCTGCAGGCCTATGTCTCCAGGTCCAGGAGCTGACCAAAAGTGTGGCTGCACTAACTAAAACCAAGCAGTCCATACAAGTGTCTCCAAAGGAGAAGATCCAACTGGCCTCCAGTCCAGATGATGTCCCGTGGCGATGGCAGAGGAGAATCCCACCAACCATAGGGAGAGACAACGATCGCTATGACCAGGACGGATGACCCGTCTGTCGCTGCTGCAACAAGGCGGGGCACATCGCAAGATTCTGTAATTTAAACAAGCAACCCCTGGGGCAGAGGGTCAACCCTCAGGAGTAAGACAACCGGGCACAAAGCTGGCGAGACAAGTACATGAGAGGATGGCCAGTCCTACCTGTCATGCTTGATGGCATCCCGATGAACGCTTTATTGGACACCGGCTCCCAGGTGACAACTATGCCATATATCCTTTTTAAATGTTATAGGGCTGATTCAGACATTACTCGCAGCACAGATGAACACTTTAACATCTTTGCCAGCAATGGTCAGCCCTTGCCTCTGGTGGGGTATAAGGAGGTGATCATCAAGGTTGGCCGAGTAGAATTGCAGTCACAAGGTTTGATTATAGTTGATATTGACAGACATGAATGCCATCCTATGATTACTCTAGGCACCAATGTAATAGAGAATTGTCTTGGAGAAATTGTTTTGTTGCAACACGTAGCTGAGACCCCCAGTTCCAGTCACCAGGGTGTCCTGACAAAGAAAATCAGAGCCCTGATGCAGAGACAACAGGTAGAGCTGTCTGGTGGAGAAGTCGGCAGTGTCAGAGTGAGTGATCCATCCCCTTAGCAAAACTCCCTAGGTGTGAAATGTTGATTTTGTGTCGGGCAACAATAGGCATGAGGGGTTAAGATTACCAGGCTCTGGTAGAGCCCATATACTCTGATAGTAGACCCACCATCCTGACAGCCAGAGGGGTAGTCGATGTCCGCAAGGGGAGAGTACCGATAAGCATTCTGAATTGTGGGGAGAAAGAGGTCCATTTACCTGGTATGTCACCCTTGCTAAGCTGTTCACTGTCAGTAATAATGCAATGAAGGCTGTGGAACCCTTGCTTACGTCCGACCAGGTGGAGGACAATGGCTCTGAGGGGCGGCTGGAGGATTGGTGTCAGAAGCTACACATAGGTACTGGCTCCACCCCTTCCCACCAAAAGCATGGGGTTTACAGGTGGTTCGAGAATATGAGCGGGTCTTTAGCAAACACCCTCTAGACTTTGGGCAGGTAAAAGGGGTCCAACACCATATCCCCACCTGAGATCATCCGCCCTTTAAAGAGAGGTATACCTATACCCCCAGCTCACTATCAATGTGCCAAGGGTATGTTATGGGAGATAAAGGAGGCTTGGGTAATCAGATATAGTTGTACCCCCCTGGCAGCTCTGTTAGTTCTCGTTAGAAAGAAAGATGGTACAATGAGGATGTGTGTTGACTACAGGCAGATTAACCGCATTACACATAAAGATGCCTACCCGTTACAAATTGAGGAATCATTAGCTGCATTGAGATCTGTTATTTCTCCACTTTAAATCTCATCAGTGGGTATTGGCAGGTTCCCATGGTAGAAGCAGAGAGAAGACAGCGTTTACGACACCAATGGGCCTCTGCGAGTTCAACTGCATTCCATTTGGATCTGCAATGCACCCGGAATGTTCCAGCGGTTAATGGAATGCTGCCTAGGACATAAAAACTTCACAACTGCTTTGTTGTATCTGGGCGCTGTCATCGTCTACTCAGACGTACGAAGACCACCTGGCGCACCTGGCCAAGGTGTTTGAGGCCTTATCCGGTTTTGGCCTGAAAGTAAAGCCATCCAAGTGCCACTTGTTGAAGCCCAAGGTGCAGTACCTAGATGATGTGGTAAGGGCCGAAGGTGTAGCACCAGACCCTGAAAAAGTCACCGTGATCAAGGACTGGCCAAGATCCTCCACTATCAAGGAAGTGCGGCAGTTCCTTGGGCTGGTAGGTTACTACAGAAGATTCATAAAAAGCTTCACCAAGATAGCGGCACCCATGCAGGACCTCTTAATAGGCCAGTCCAAGAAGGCCAAGAACCCGAGTCCTCCGTTCGAGTGGAGTAAAAGAGAAGAAAAATCCTTCTCTCGGTTGAAGATGGCTCTTACGGGTGTCGAAGTCCTGGCCTACCCCAACTATGGCCAACCCTTTATACTATATATGGACACCAGCAACGTGGGAAAGAGAGCAGTGCTGTCCCAAGTACAGCAAGGCAGAAAGAGTGATTGCCTACGCCAGCAGGAAGCTTCGTCCCACGGAAAGGAACCCCGACAACTATAGTTGATTTCAACTGGAGTTTCTCGCCAAAGTCTGGGCGGTAACAAAGCACTTCAAGCACTACCTGGCTTCAGCGAAGTTTATCATTTATACGGATAATAATCCGCTGACCCACCTTGAAACGGCGAAGCTAGGTGCGTTGGAGCAGTGATGGATGGCTCATCTGTTCAACTAGGAGTTTACCATCAAATATCGGGCAGGACATAAAAACACTAAGGCTGATGCACTGTCCAGGATGCCCAACTTTCTGGATGGGGGAGAAGTCCCAGAGGAACTAGAAGAAATCAAGTTACCAGCCTTCCACTGCCTCGGTGCGGCCCAGTGCTCCCACTGCGTGAGGGACAAGCGTTAT